>NC_138026.1:117939174-118344152 GCF_964106645.2 Podarcis pityusensis
AAGTTTACGGCTTGTACCTCATTTAAATGTTGGAAATGTAGAAGAAGAAGAAGAAGAAGAAGAAGAAGAAGAAGAAGACCGTTCGGATACTGTTAGCCCAATACAGTCCCAACCAAAGAAGGCTGGTAAATTAAATTAATGGAATATGCTGAAATCGTTAAGATAACGGTAATTGGGAAACTGAGAAATTGAGATGACGACAATATAAATAAGAATGGGAAATGTTTATTGTATATATACAAAAGCAATGCACATAAGTTAATACATTTGCTTTGCTTCTCACAGTGAGGGAACCGCCAGAAGGCCCTTGGCGCTGGACCTCAGTGTCCAGGCAGAATGATGGGGGTGGAGACGTTCCTTCAGGTATAGTGGGCCGAGGCCGTTTAGGCGGTTCCCTCACTGCAAGAAGCCAAGTTACAGGGAACCAGGCAGAGGGCCTTCTTGGTAGTGGCACCCGCCCTGTGGAACGCCCTCCCGCCAGATGTCAAAGAGAACAACAACAACCAGACTTTTAGAAGACATCTGAAGGCAGCCCTGTTTAGGGAAGCTTTTAATGTTTAATGCATTACTGTATTTTAATATTTTTTGGAAGCTGCCTAGAGTGGCTGGGGAAGCCCAGCCAGATGGGCGGGGTATAAATAATAAATTGTTGTTGTATGTTCGACTATTTCTCGCTGTCCAATTTCTGTGATCATTCACAGAATGGTCCAGTCACACCTTGTTATATTTTTTGCTGAGCTTCTAGATAGATGGATATAGAGATAGATAGATATGCCGACAGACAGACATGCTCTAGGTAAAGGGTTTTTAAAAAAGAAGATTCCTATTTGTTCCCATGAAGCATGGGAAGAGTTTAGATCTCCACAGTGACTTCTCCATCTCATTGGAGATCTGCCCTCCTGTAAGGCATGATCACTGTAAAACTCAGTGGCCCAGGATTCCTCTCCTCTGAGGACGCTCTCTCTCAGCCACGGATGACTCTTTCAGCTTCACTGGAGCAAGGCAGGAAAGTGCCTTTGCTCCAACCATTCCCTCCAGAGCAGAAGGCAGCTGCCAAACCAGCCTCCTTCTCCCTCCCAACTCCTCCTGCCTCACTTCACTTTCTCAGAGAGGTTAATCGGGGCACAAGCAGCGTTGCATACGACCGGGGTCCCAAAGGAACCAGGAGCTCCTTTAGAATCTCACTCGGCGTCAGGCGAGTCTGTGGGAAGCACAGCTGCACCTTAAGGAGGAGTCTGAGGCAGGCAAAGACCAACAACCGCTGATGCAACCTGGGCTCTCTAGGTGTTCACTGGGAATTGATCATCCCAGGTGATCTGGAATGTGTCTGCAGCTGCTTCTAGACAGGTGGGATTCAAGTGCATAACAGCAAATTCAGGCTCACCAATTAAGGCAGAGCTGGTGTTCTCACCCAATGAACCTGCTGTCAGGAGTTCAGCCTACACTCGAGTAGGACCCTGGCAGAGACACATGCCCGACTGGCATGTTCTCTCCCTCCTGGTTGATCATTCGGGAGCTTCATAAGTTTTCTTCAGCCCCAACATCACAATGACCGATGCCAACAGACATCGGCACACTTAGGGATCCACAGAATTTGTGCACCTTGCGTGACAGCAATTCAGCATTTTGGCTAATCTACCTTTATTTACATATAAACACACACGGAGCACTGCAACATGGCTCCCTCTCTCTCTAGCATCAGACAGCAAAGAGAAAAGGAACAAAGGACAATAGTCCCACTTCACGGAACACAGTGACACAAACATCCTGTCTCCGTCACTTCCTACTCTGTGGAGTCAAAACGTACACCGTCATGTGATGGACAAAAATCCCATGACTGCAATCATGGAGAAGGAATTCTAACACCCGCTTCAACCGAAATTGGACTGTTTGTTGTAAGGAGGGGGCGGGGAACGCACCGCAAAGCGCATTTTTCTCTCTGCACCCCCCATTTCCTCAGACAAGTTAGCCCTGTGCATGAACACTTGATTAAAACACTGTGAAAATCTCTTCAATAACCTAAGAAAAGTCCTATGGTGTGCTAAGTCCAGAATATCCAACCCAGAATCCTGTTCTCACAGTTCCCTCAAAGGGAAGCCAGTAACCAAGACCTGAGCACTACAGTACTCTCTCTGCCTGTGAGTCCCAACAACTGATATTCAGGGACATACTGACAATGCAGGCAATAATAATAATAATAATAATAATAATAATAATAATAATAATACTGTAATAGTTTTATTATTTATACCCTTATACCCTGTCCATCTGGCTGGATTTCCCCAGCCACTCAGGGTTGCTCCCAATAGAACACTAAAAACAGAATAAAACTACAAACATTAAAAACTTCCCTAAACAGGGGCTGCCTTCAGATGTCTTCTAAAAGTCAGATTGTTGTTTATTTCCTTGACATCTGACGGGAGGGCGTTCTACAGGGCGGGCACTACTACCTAGAAGGCCCTTTGCCTGGTGTCCTGTAACCTCACTTCTCGCAGTGAGGGAACCGCCAGAAGGCCTTTGGCACTGGACATCAGTGTCTGGGCTGAACGAGGGGGGTGGAGATGATCCTTCAGGGATACTGGGCTGTTTAGAGCTTTAAAGGTCAACAGTAACACTTTGTATTGTGCTCGGAAATGTACTGGGAGCCAGTGTAGGTCTTTCAAGACCGGTGTTATGTGGTCTCAGCAGCCACTCCCAGTCACCAGTCTGGCTGCCACATTATGGATTAGTTGTCGTTTCCAGGTCACCTTCAAAGGTAGCCCCACATAGACCGCATTGCAGTAGTCCAAGCGAGAGATAATCAGAGCATGCACCACTCTGGTGAGACAGTCTGTGGGCAGACAGGGTCTCAGCCTGCATACCAGATGGAGCTGGTAAACAGCTTCCCTGGACACAGAATTGACCTGCACCTCCATGAACAGCTGCGAGTCCAAAATGACTCCCAGGCTGTGCACCTGGTCCTTCAGGGGCACAGTTACCCCATTCAGGACCAGGGAGTATCCAGAAGGAGATAGCCATTGCACCTAGTAGCCAATGATAGTCTTCTCTTCCATGAATTTTTCCAATACTCTTTTAAAGCCATCTGCTTCCTGTATCCCATAGTTTCCCTATGCACTGCCTGAAGAAATACTTTCTTTTATCTGTCCCGAATCCTCTAACAAGTTTCTTTATTGAGGGAATGGGGGTCTTCTTAGTAATCCTGATGGGAGTGATAGGGAGAATGCAGTTCTATTGGATGGAACGTGGAACAGATTCATTACGTGGTAAGCTGGCAAAGTTATCAGAAGCCGAGTAGTTCAGGAAGACCGATGATCGTCGGTCAATAGGTTTTCCATGCCTGCTCTTCCAAACTGTCATGCTGGCTCACTGAACTTGCTCTCAGGCATTTTCCTCCCAGTTGCCACATATCCAAAGCTTATTGTTCATAGCCTCCTCCCACTGTTTATGGGACATTCTCCCTGCTAGTTCAACCATGACTCAGCTGATTGCACAAAATTGCTTCTCTTCCTTAAGATCCAGCTTGGAGGGAGAACAAGGAGGAAAGTTTTGGTTCTAGGGGTGCCACAAGGATCCGTTCTAGTCCTGGGGTCCATGCACATTTTATTCTCCAGGACTCAGTCAACTTAATTTTCTGATTTCATAGAATTGTAGAGTTCTACAATGTGTTGAATGTTAAACTGTGAACTCTCCAGGAGTGTCAACCTCTCCCTCTGTACTTTGCAAACCACCATGCACATTGATTGGGTTAAACCAGGGATGGAGAGATTGTGAAGGTCCAGATGTGGCTTGACTTCAACTCCCATCAGCCCCAGATAAAATGGCGAAATGGTCAGGTTGTCAGGACTGAGATGCCGCATGCGAGCTTCCCATATAAGGACCTGGTTGGCCATTGCGTGAACAGGATGCTGGCCCCAATGTTCCTTCGGACTGATCCATCAGGACCCTTCTTAATGGAATTTGTAGACAGGAAACATCTGGAGGGCAACTGTTGAGCTAAACATAGATAAATATGGATTCAGGTAGGTAGCTGTGTTGGTCTGACGCAGTCGAAATAATTTTTTTAAAAAAATTAAAAAATTGTCCAGTAGCGCCTTATAGACCAACTTAGTTTGTTCTGGTATAAGCTTTCGTGTTCATGCACACTTCTTCAGATCCCTTCAGACACTTCTTCTGAAATGTGCATGCACACTAAAGCATATACCAGAACAAACTTACTTGGTCTATAAAGGGACCCGTGACTATTAGGTCCAGTCGTGGCCGACTCTGGGGTTGCGGCGCTCATCTCGCTTTATAGGCCGAGGGAGCCGGTGTACAGCTTCCGGGTCATGTGGCCAGCATGACTAAGCTGCTTCTGGTGAACCAGAGCAGCACACGGAAATGCCGTTTACCTTCCCGCTGGAGTGGTACCTATTTATCTACTTGCACTTTTATGTGCTTTCGAACTGCTAGGTTGGCAGGAGCAGGGCCTGAGCAATGGGAGCTCACTCCATTGCGGGGATTCAAACCACCGACCTTCTGATTGGCAAGTCCTAGGCTCTGTGGTTTAACCCACAGCGCCACCTGCATCCCAGGTCTATAAGGTGCTATTGGACAATTTTTTTTATTTTTTTATTTTTATATAGATAAATATGGAGTGTGAGAGGTGCATCATTCCATACATGTTTTTCAGAAGAACAGGTCACTTTACTCCTTTGTTTTTATCTGTCTAACACATCCTTCTGTGGCACTGATTCCCACCCAACTTCCATCACCAGCTATCTCTAACCTTGTTGAACCATCGAAGTCAAATAGGTTTTGGTTTGGACCTTCATTGGCTGCAGATTCATAGCAAGTCATGTATTCTATGTTCTATATTCTCTGTTCTGAGGACTAGAAAAAAAACATCTACAAAATGTCAGAATCTATGCAAGGAATTTGCTGATACGTGCATGGCATCTATTCCAGGCCTTCCCTATATTACACAGCTGAACCCCTGACTGTAAGCACCATTGATTCTTCAGCCCATCTTCTGTCCTTCTTTCTGTGTTCATCCGGAGAATCCAACCAGAGCACCATGAGAATTCTCTCATGAGGAGTCTCTAAAGGCAGAAATCAGTCCACCAATATTAACCTTAAAAACAAGCAACAAACATACATACAGGAGTTACTTCAGATTCATAGCAAGGTCACAATGTCTGATACATGAAAATACAACGGAAGTCATGTTGGTCCATAAGAAACATTCCCCCCAAAAAACTGACCATTGAGTAGGGATCGATGAATCTCCCCAATTCAGTTCTTCATTTTAAGAAGCTGAATTGGGTAGAGTCACCTTTCAATGAGAACTGAATCAAATGTTTGCCCCCCTCCCTCCCAATGGGTGCTTTGTTTGCTAGGAGCGACAAAAAATGTCACAATATAACAAGCAAGCTTGGGAGGTCTAATATTGGCTATTTGCTGGTTCAAGAAGAAGAAGAAGAAGAAGGAGGAGGAGTTTGGATTTGATATCCCGCTTTATCTCTACCCGAAGGAGTCTCAAAGCAGCTAACATTCTCCTTTCCCTTCCTCCCCCATAACAAATACTGTGAGGTGAGTGGGGCTGAGAGACTTCAAAGAAGTGTGACTGGCCCAAGGTCACCCAGCAGCTGCATGTGGAGGAGCAGGGAAGCGAACCCGGTTCCCCAGATTACGAGACTACCGCTCTTAACCACTATACCACACTGGCTCTCTTGACTTTGCTATGGACCTTTTTGGCTACAATATTCTGGGCCAGGTGGGAATTTTTCCACTTGGCAAATTGGCTCTGGCCCTGTGGTTTTTGCCTTCCTCTTAACACTCGTCATAACTTTGTGTGGCTAGGCATTGGGTAAGCCTTATTCTTGAATGGAAGGGAGGTTGTAGCCTCTGCCTGCCCCTCCCTAGGAAATGGTATCTGTGAGGAGATGCTTCTGTTTGGATGCCCAGGTGGGGATTTGGGTTCTAGCACTCCTCCAACGGGGACCCCTAGGGGATGCCCCTATTTGATGTGGGTCATAGGGGGCCCCACCTTAGGTTGGGCTTACCCTAGAATACAATCCCAGCAGACGGGCTGGATTTAGAATGGTATACCCAATGCCAATGCCAAAGCCTTCACATATACAGTGCTACCTTGGGTTAAGTACTTAATTTGTTCCGGAGGTCTGTTCTTAACCTGAAACTGTTCTTAACCTGAAGCACCACTTTAGCTAATGGAGCCTCCTGCTGCCGCCGCGCCGCCGGAGCCCGATTTCTGTACTTATCCTGAAGCAAAGTTTTTAACCTGAAGCACTATTTCTGGGTTAGCGGAGTGTGTAACCTGAAGCGTATGTAACCTGAAGCGTATGTAACCCGAGGTACCACTGTATAAACAATAAAGTTGTGGCCTATTTGACCTTTTCTTCACTTACAACTCATTGTCCTGTCTGGTTATTTTATTATATCAGAGGTGAGGAGGTCACAGAGCCTTGGCATGCCATCATTTACAGTTCCAGCTACCCCTGCTGCTCCTTTGCCTCTTAGTACCCCCTAAATAGTCTCCTCATCCCCCCAAGGGGCAGTATGTCAGGCGGCAGAGGAACCACCCTCATGGCAGTTTGCCAGGAATGGATAAGACAAGGAATGTTTCTTACTATATGCTTTTATTCAATATTCACAGAGGGAGTTTTGGAACACTGCCTCTTGGATAATGGCATTGTCCCGAGTGACTCTTTAACCCCCCCTTTTCTCCCACTTCCTCATTCATCACTGTCATCACCTCCCCTATGGGTGCCACTTAGTGCCCTCTGTCTCTCAGCTCTTTGCTCTCCTATTTTCAAGGCTTGCTGGGTTCTGGGAGGGGGGGTCAGGAATGCTTTCTAAAGACACTGTCTATCAGCTGTCGCTCTCCTGGTGCTTCTTCTTCCTCCTCCTCCTCTCCTATTATTCCCCACCTTTCCCCCTCATCTGCCTCTAAGCTGTGTCCTCCCTCAAACCTCGGTTGTAATTCTGGACTGTCTTCCTCTTCTCTGGCAGGGTCAGATTGGGGAGGTGGTCTCCACCATTCCTCCTCTGCCCTGTCCCTGATACCTCCACACCTCTGAATCCAGCCAGTCCATGACATTTGGTTCTATTAATTGGGGGAGGGGGCAACATGGTATCTGGAGCATCTCAGTACCCTCAAAAACTCCACCTTCTATTTTGGGGCAGGGGAAGAGATGGGAGCCAGTTTTGAGGATACATTGGTTGCTTATTTTGTCTGTGTTCGTGGAAGCGATAAACATTTGTGGCCTTCTTTTTTTGTGTGGGAGTTGGGGGGGGTAGTTCAGGGTCTCAGCATCACCTGTTTTGATTGACACAAAAGCCCTTTCCTGGTGTTGTTACCTGGCAACTGGTATTCAGGGGTGCCCAATGATCCTGGAGATAATGTATGGGTATCGTGACTAGCTAGGGTTCCCCAGCTGGTCCCTCTCCCCAGTCCTCTGCATTTTGCTGCTCCATGTGATGGCCTGGGACCCGGGCTCAGACTCAGAGCCAGAGGAGTCTCAGTCCGCACCGGATCCTTTGCCTCAGGCAGCAGCTAAACCAAGTCTGGGGCCTGATTGTGAAGAGCCCCAGTCTGCACAGGTTCCCCTGCAACAAACACCAGATGGGCCGAGTCAGGGGCCTGAGCCTGCCCTGGCTCCAGATATGGGGATGACCTCGTTGCCTCCAGCTGGGCTATCACTTACAGCTGCTCCACTACCGGTTTGGTCAGGGGAGGCTGAGGCAGCCCCTGGGTCTAATAACCTACCGGCGCCTCCCGAGCTGCAGAGACTCAGGTCTGAGAGAAGGAGAGACCTGAGTACTCGCAGGAGGAGTGCTCTCCCTCGGGAGAGACAGGGAGGTGAGTCACCGGGGGATCAGGACTGGCCGTTACCCCGACAAAGATAAAAGGCTGCTGGACCCCGTCCCAGGTTGTGGGAGCAATGTTGCTGTTGGCCAGAACCTGCCTGTGATCCTGTGCCTGACCTTGCCTGGTTTCCTGCCTCGTGTCCTGCCTTGGCCCTGTCGGACTGACTCCTCACAGAACCCTTGGATTCGGGACTGGACCTGGACCACATTAGCCGGGTTACCACCGGGCCCAGCACACTCCATGACAATATGGTGGGAGTGTCGCATGAGCTAGGGAAGAGCTAGAGGAGCAAGGTTGGCTGACGCTACCTTAAAGGACTCTGTACACTGGGAAAAGGCCCTGTAAACGCCAAGCATCTGAACTGTATGTGTTGCCCCCACAGCCCCACAGTCCTCCCTCCCTGGCGTCCCTCTGCAAGAAGCACACAGAATTCGTCAAGGACGTTCATGTCAATTTATTGAGGAGAAGCATCCATGATGGGCCCCTCTACACAGCTGAGAGGTGAAGATAGGGTCTCCAGCTCCTCCTCGTGAGGCGGACTGCCTCCTGCTCAGCCTTTCTTGTGAGGCAAACAGCAGACGGCACCACCGCAGTCGCAGGTGGAGACGTAGTACCCGGTCTTCAGGCAGTGAGTGCCACAGCTGCCTCTGTAGCTCGCGCAGGTGGGCTTGCCCTTACAGGTTCCTGCAGGAGGAAGAGAAAGGCAGTGTGGTTTAGTGGTTAGAATGTTGGACTAGGCCCTGGGAGACCAGGGTTCAAACCCCTGGTCAGCTGTGAAACTCACTGGGTGCTGTGGTGCTTAAACGAGGAGGGAGAGAACCATGTACACCACATGGGGGAAAGGTGGCATATAAAGGCAATAATGAATGTTTAATAAATATTGAGGCAAATCAAGAGCACCTCCCCGTGGATGGAGCTCCCACCAAGGATCTGCAGAGAGGGAATGCCCAGTTGCATGCAAGACAAATCCCATGCTCCACCCCTGAGCTATGGTCTCTCTCTGGAAGCAGCTTCACACCAAACATTTATGTTAGAGGTCGAACGTGGGGAACCTCAGCCTTGGGTGCTCAATGCAGCCCTTCAGATCCCTCTGCCTGGCTCAAGCCACACCCCCTTCCTAGGCCACACCTCCCACTGCCCAGCTCCACACACTCCTCTTGTGCTTTCCCCTGACTGGAATGTGCTCTTGAGATGCAATGTTGCTTCTTGCTTGCCTCCAGCCAAAGGATGGAGAAACATCTACATGGGGTTGTAGACAGAAACCTCTGACCAAAAGCAGCCTGTTTGCTTTCTCCATGCTACACATGGTTTTAGGCATCCCTATTGTGCCTCCTTTTGGCTGCCTTTTCTCTAGCTGAAGAAGTCCTTCCCTCCTGAGGGAGTGGCTTCCGCCTTTAGTCATTTTGTTTGTCCTTTTCTGAACTTTTGTCTGGAACACAACACCCTTTCTGAGGGGAGGTGACCTCCTGTTCTCCTTGCTGTTCTACCTCTAAGCTGTGGCTTCTCCTTAGAAATGCCTCCCAGACCAAAACACTATTTGAAGCCCAAATGAGGCTCCAGTTTAGACCCAAGACTGACTGCTCTATACCATCGCTTTCCCATGGGGCCCACACCACTCCCTTGAGGTCTGTCTTCACCATAAGGACATAAGAAGGGGCTGCTGGATCAGGTCAATGGTCCATCTAGTCCAGCACCCTCTTCTGTCAGTGGCTGACCAGATGCCTGTGGGAAACCCACAAGCGGGATCCAAGCACAAGGGCACTCTTCCCCCCTGGGGTATTCAGAAGCCTTTACTGCCTCCAACTGTGGAGACGGAGCGCAGCTATCAGGGCCAGTAGCCACTGATAACCCTCTCCTCCATGAATTTCTATCATCCTCTTTGAAGGTCATCTAGGCTGCTGGCTATTACTGCCTTTCCCATGAAACCCATTTTTGTCTCTTGACTGAAGGCCAAGGCAGAAGCCCCTTCACTCTCTCTTATCAAACACAGCCCCTTCTTCCCACCCTGTAGAAATCCGGTTCATACCTGCAACAGCCATGTCAGCGACAACCAACATCACGATGGCCAAGGCAAGGTAGAGAGCTCTCATGGTGGAGTTCTGGTTGGCTTCTCTGGATGAACGCAGAAGGACAGTGGATGAGCTGAGGACTCGTGGTGCTTCCAGTCAGGGGCTCTGCTCTTTTATAGAGGGAATATCTGGTAAAGATGTCATGTGGACATTCATGTGGCTTACGTACCTTCTGCCCTTTTGGTGCATGCTTTTCTTATCTTCTCTCTCCCAGTACAATGCACACTGATGCAGTCTTTTCAATGGCCATTGTTCATTGGGTTCATCCACTTTCTTCTTTTTGTGATAGCCATGATCAGCTGACCACCAACCTGCCAGACTCCAAAGGAGGAACTCTATGTCTTTATGATCTGCTGTGATATGTATGACTCGCTGTTAAGCCATAGTCAAGGCAGCCAAATTCAACATCCATTTGGGTGTTGACGGTGTCTCAAGATCAGAGAGCCCCATGGAGCAAGGAATTTGGGTATGGGTGCAGCAATGGTTCTGAAGGACCTGGTGGAAATGAAAAGGGAGCAATAAGGCAACTGATTCTTTTGAGTACTGGTCTGCAAGGTTTGGTTGTACTGCCTCTGGGAGGGGACTACTTTGGGGGTACTAAGAGGCAAAGGAGTAGTCGTCTTCTTCTCCTTCTTCATTGGCAATCACTCATAGCTGAGTAAGATGGTCTTCCATGAACACGATTTTAACAGTGAGTCCATAAGTGACTGTGGAGGCCAATTCTGGATCCACATGTCCTTCCACAGTAGGGACATAGGTTTCTGGGTGGGAGTTTATCATGGTGAGGGTTTGCCAAGCGTGCCTTCCTGTTAGCATGTTTCTTCCTTTCGTCCTGAGTTTGAGCACCTTCAAAGCCCATGACACCTTTCATATATATATGAAATATATATATACATTCTAATTGGTTTTTACATATTTTCCAAACAAATCACCACATCCAACTTATACATAACATAACAAACATTTGGCTATCACAGGCTGAGACTTCCATCAACCTCGACGGATGGTTTTCCAACTTCCTTTCTAATCTTGTATTTTTTTTTGTTATAATTATTGCTATCAAATCCTTATCCTAAATCAAAAACGTATAAGTCTCATTTCACAATAATTAATAAAGTTATCCTTACAAAACTTCTTGTAACCCTACAAGTGATGTCAATTGATTGCAATTGTCTTTCAGATACATCATAAATTTATTCCAGTCTTTCAGGAAAGTCTAGTCTTGCTGGTTCCGAATTTTCCCAGTTAGTTTCGCCAACTCAGCAGAGTCCATCAATTTCATCTGCCACTCTTCTTTTGTTGGTATCTTCTCTTGCTTCCATCATTGGGCTAATAATATTCTTGCTACGGTTGTTACATATAAAAACAGATCGTTATCTTGCTTACGTACATCCGTACCTACAATACCAAGTAAAAGGGCTTCTGGTTTTTTAATAAATGTATATTTCAACATTTTTAAAATCTCGTTATAAATCATTTCTCAGAAGTCCTTCACTTTCTTACATTCTCACCACAACCCTGTCTGGTACCTTTCATAATTTCAAAATTTTCAGTTAATGTATTATTTACAATCAATTTAGCTTTTTGATCTGACTATATGGCTTTAATATCTTTTATAAAAGATTGTCCCATTTCCATTAATTCTAAATTCTTTATCATAAATTCCCAGGAAATATTGTCAAAGGCCTTTTCTGCATCAACAAATATTAACGCTGCTTGCTTTTCATTCCTGACCGTCAAATATTCGATTATATATACTATATTCCTTATGTTATCTTTCATTTGTCAACCTGGAAGAAAGCCTGCTTGATCTTCATGTATTATATCTTTTAATACTCTTTTCAATCTATTTGCCAAAATACTCACAAACAATTTATAGTCATTATTTAATAATGAAATTGGCCTATAGTTTTAAACTTGTAATAGATCTGCATCTTGTTTTGGAATCAATGTAATAAATGCTTCTTTCCATGTTCCAGGAATATCTTCTTTTACTAAGATACTATTCATGACTTCTTTCAATGGTGCCATCAGGGTTTGACTAATTTTTTAAACAATACTTTGCTGTAAATCCATCCGGTCCTGGTGCCTTCCCAATCTTTAAGTCTTTTATTGCAGATCAGATTTATTCTACATCAGTTGGTTCATTCAGTTGGTCTTTTTTCTCTTTTGGGATCTGTTGCACATTCTCTTTTTTCAGAAATTCTTCAGTATCAACTACATTTTCTTTCCCAGCTTTTTTGTATACTTGCCTTTCGTAAAGGCAGTTCTTCCATTGGAACTCTTGCAGGTTGGGGGTCAGCTGAGCATGGCTATCACAAAAGGAAGAAACTGGAGGAACACAACAAACAATGGCCATTGAAAATATGTGTATTGTTCTGGGCAAGAGAAGATAACAAAAGCATACACCAAAAGGGCAGAAGGTACGTAGGCTCCATGAATGTCCACATGACATCTCTACCAGATATTCCCTCTATAAAAGAGCAGAGCTCCTGACTGGAAGCACCAACAAGTCCTCAGCTCATCCACTGTCCTTCTGTGTTCATCCAGAGAAGCCAACCAGAACTTCACCATGAGAGCTCTCTACCTTGCCTTGGCCATCGTGATGTTGGTTGTTGCTGACATGGCTGTTGCAGGTATGAACCAAACTTCTACAGTGGGAAGAAGGGGCTGTGTTTGATAAGACAGACTGAAGAGGCTTCTGCCTTGGCCTGAATTCAAAAGAAAAGTATCAGTTTCATAGGAAAGGCAGTAATAGCCACCAGCCTAGATGACCTTCAAAGAGGATGATAGAAATTCATGGAGGAGAGGGCTATCAGTGGCAACTGGCCATGTTAGCCATGCTCCATCTCCACAGTGGGAGGTAGTAGATGCTTCTGAATACTCCAGGGCGGAAGAGTGCCCTTGTGCTTGGATCCTGCTTGTGGTACCCACATTTATATGGTCAGCCACTGATAGAAGAGGATCCTGGACAAATTGGGCCATTGGCCTGATCCAGAAGCCTCTTCTTGTGTCCTTATGGTGAAGACGGACCTCAAGGGAGTGGAGTGGGCCCCATGGGAAAGCAATGGCATAGAGCAGTCAGTCTTGGGTCTAAACTAGAACCTCATTTGGGCTTCAAAGAGTGTTTTGGTCTGGGAGGCATTTCTAAGAAGAAACCACAGCTTAGTGGTAGAACAGCAGGGAGAACAGGAGGTCATTTCCTCTGAAAAAGGATGTTGTGTTCAGGCAAAAGTTCAGGAAAGGACAAACAAAATGGCCAAGGGGTGGAAGCAACTCATTCAGGAGGGAAGGGTACAACATTTGGGACTTCTTCAGCTAGAGAAAAGGCAGCCCAGGGAAGGCATGATAGGGGTGCCTAAAATCATGTGTAGCATGGAGAAAGCAAACAGGCTGCTTTTGGTCAGAGGTTTCTGTCTACAACCCCATGTAGATGTTTCTCCATCCTTTGGCTGGAGGCAAGCAAGAAGCAACATTGCATCTCAAGAGCACATTCCAGTCAGGGGAAAGCACAAGAGGAGTGTGTGGAGCTGGGCAGTGGGAGGTGTGGCCTAGGAAGGGGGTGTGGCTTGAGCCAGGCAGAGGGATCTGAAGGGCTGCATTGAGCACCCAAGGCTGAGGTTCCCCACGTTCGACCTCTAACATAAATGTTTGGTGTGAAGCTGCTTCCAGAGAGAGAGACCATAGCTCAGGGGTGGAGCATGGGATTTGTCTTGCATGCAACTGGGCATTCCTTCTCTGCAGATCCTTGGTGGGAGCTCCATCCACAGGGAGGTGATCATGCTTTGCCTCAATATTTATTATTCATTCAATTATTTCATTTATATGCCACCTTTTCCCCATGTGGTGTACATTGGTCTCCCCTTCCTCATTTAAGCACCACAACACCCAGTGAGTTTCATGATTGACCAGCAGTTTGCACCCTGGTCTCCCAGGGCATAGTGCAATATTATAACCACTAAACCACACTGCCTTTCTCTTCCTCCTGCAGGAACCTGTAAGGGCAAGCCCACCTGCAGGAGCTACGGAGGCATCTGTGGCACTCACTGCCTGAAGACTCGACACTACCACACCTGTGACTGCGGTGCTGCCGTCTGCTGTTTGCCTCACAAGAAAGGCTGAGCAGGAGGCAGTTCGCCTCACGAGGAGGAGCTGGAGACCCTATCTTCACCTCTCAGCTGTGTAGAGGGGCCCATCATGGATGCTTCTCCTCAATAAATTGACATGAATGTCCATGGCGAGTTCTGTGTGCTTCTTGCAGAGGGCAGGCAGGGAGGGAGAACTCTAGGGCGGTGGGGGTAACACATACGGTTCAGATGCTTGGCATTTCCAGAGCCTTTCCCTAATAATCATCGTAATAATAGTAATATTAGTAGTAATAGTAATTTATTTATACCCCACCAATCTGGCTGTGTTTCCCCAGCCAATCTGGGCGGCTCCCATCATAATATTTATAATAAAAAGCGATAAAATTTCAAACATTAAAAACTTCCCTAAATAGGGCTGCCTTCAGATGTCTTCTAAAAGTCAGATAGTTGTTTCTTCCCTTCACATCTGATGGGAGGGCGTTCCACAGGGTGGGCACCACCACCAAGAAGGCCCTCTGTCTGGTTCCCTGTGACCTCATTTCTTGCAGGGAGGGAACTGCCAGAAGGCATTCGGAGCTGGAGATCAGTGTCTGGGCTGAATGATGGGGGTGGAGACGCTCCTTCAGGTCTACTGGGCCAAGTCCGTTTAGGGCTTTAAAGTCAACACCAACACTTAGAATTGTGCTCAGAAACGTACTGGGAGCCAATGTAGGTCTCCCAGGACTGGTGTTATACGGTTTTGTCAACCACTCCCAGTCACCATTCTAGCTGCCACATTCTGGATTAGTTGTAGCACATTGCAGTAGTCCAAGCAGGAGATAACCAGAGCATGCAGTACTCTGGCGAGACAGTCCAAGGGCACATAGGGTCTCAGCCTGCATACCAGATGGAGCTGGTTGACAGCTGCCCTGGACATAGAATTGACCTGTGCCTTTATGGACAACTGTGAATCAAAAATGACTCCCAGGCTGCGTGTGGTGTAGGGGTTAAGAGCGGTGGACTCGTAATCTGGTGAACCGGGTTCACTTCCCCGTTCCTCCACATGCAGCTGCTGGGTGACCTTGGGCCAGTCACACTTCTTTGAAGTGTCTCAGCCCCACTCACCTCACAGAGTGTTTGTTGTGGGAGAGGAAGGGAAAGGAGATTGTTCGATGCTTTGAGACTCCTTAGGGGAGTGAAAGGCGGGATATCAAGTCCAAACTCTTCTTCAGGGGCACAGTTACCCCACTGAGGACCAGGGAGTCCTCTACACCTGCCTGCCCCCTGCCCCCCCAAAACAGTACTTCTGTCTTGTCAGGATTCAACTTCAATCTGTTAGCCACAAGCCATCAACTGCCTCCAGACACTCACACAAGACATTCACCACCTTCACCATTCTGTTGGATGGGGCCCACTCCCAAGCAGACCTGACCCTCTCCCCTTAACAACAGAACACAAACCATACAACAAACCAATAAAACATTAGAAACCGAAAAACCCCAATGATAATAATTTACAATCATACTAAAATTAAACCAATCCCCAGCCCCAACCATACAACAAACCAATAAAACATTAGAAACCGAAAAACCCCAATGATAATAATTTACAATCATACTAAAATTAAACCAATCCCCAGCCCCAACCAAACGTCCACCCACCCCGCCCCCACAAAACAAAATTCAAAATACCACAGATGAAAAACTATTTAAAGCACCTTAAAACATTTAAATAATTAGCGAAATAATTACTTAATAACACTCCAATTAACATTTGCAAAAAAGCCTGAAGGATTTTTATTAGGGGTTGTAGAAAAACACCTGCCAAGGAAATTGAAGAACATTTTCAAGTATTCGACAATGGCGGCAAGAGTCTTAATAGCACAAGGATGGAAGAACGAAGAAATCCCGACCAAAGAACCGTGGCAAGAGAAACTGATGGACTATGCGGAATTGGTGAAACTGACATACAAACTGCGTGATAAGGACAACTGTGACTTTAAAGAAGAATGAGAACCTTTTACAAAGTACTTAAAGAAACAACCAACTGAACTGGACTCCTTGGCAGGTTTTGAATAAACATACACAAATTTATTATTGGTAACATATAGAGAGATAAATTAAGGATCTTTACAATTTTATAATATGCAGAGAATAACATGTGCTGAAAAACCAGAGAGAGTTGCTGAGGGAAGTCTGGGGGTGGGAGGGGGGTTTATTTTTGGGGGGAGTGGGGAGGGAAAAATAGGGCGGAGGAAAAAAATGAGGATGATATGTGTTTGATAAATTGTTATGTTGAAATTCTTAATAAAAAATATTTTTTAAAAATATTAACACAGTGGGGCTGGCCCTTGCTCTTGTCTCACCCCAAAGCACCATCCCCAAGGGATGACCTCTTTTGGTGCCCCCCCCCATCGGGGGCACCTCCATCCCCTAGGCATGCAGGCAAGCAGGCAGGCAGGCTGGCTTTATAACACTGCCCCAGTAGCTGGACTGCACCCAGCTGGGGCAGCAGCTGTTTCCACTTTGCCTGCCTGCCAGGGATCTGGTCCCTGCAGTACTCTCTGCAGTCCTCTTTGCTTCTGTAGCAGCAGCAGCAGTCCTCCAAGTGGGGCAGACAGCAGTCCCACCCTAACAGCCACAGCAGCAGGGTTTCTGCTGGGTGGGGGGAAATGGCAGCCCCCCCAACAGCCACAGCAGCTGCAGCAGAAGTCTCTGGGTCGGGAAGATGGCTGTCCCCATCCATGACACATGGTCATCCAACCTCTGTTTCAAAACCTCCAAGGAAGGAGAGTTCACCACCTCTCGTTGGAGTGTTCCACTGCTGGACAGCTCTTACGGTCAGAAGGCTTTTCTGAATGTTTACTCGGAATCGCCTTTCCTGCAACTTGAAGCCATTGGTTCGAGACCTACCCTCCAGAGCAGGAGAAAACAAGCATGCTCCATCCTCCATGTGGAAGCTCTTGAGATATTTGAAAATGGCTATCATATCTCCTCTCAGTCTCCTCCTTTGCAGGCTAAACATACCCAGTTCCTTCAAACACTCCTCATAAGGCTTAGTTTCCAGACACTTGATCATCTTGGTTGCCCCTCTCTGCGCATGTTCCAGCTTGTCAACATCCTTCTTAAATTGTGGTGCCCAGAATTGGCCACAGTATTCCAAGTGTGGTCTGACTAAGGCAGAATAGAGTGGTACTATTACTTCCCTTTTTGAATTATGGTGATGGAGGAGACTCTTGAGAGTCCCATGGACTGCAAGAAGATCAAACCTATCCATTCTGAAGGAAATCAGCCCTGAGTGCTCACTGGCAGGAAAGATCCTGAAGCTGAGGCTCCAAGACTTTGGCTACCTCATGAGAAGAGAAGACTCCCTGGGAAAGACCCTGATGTTGGGAAAGATGGAGGGCACAAGGAGAAGGGGACGACAGAGGACGAGATGGATGGACAGTGTTCTCGAAGCTATCAGCATGAGTTTGATCCAACTGAGGGAGGCAGTGGAAGACAGGTGTGCCTGGCATGATCTGGTCCATGGGGTCACAAAGAGTCGGACACAACTAAACAACTAAACAACAAAAACATTATTCACTTGTTTTGGACACTAGACTTCTGTTGTTGCAGCCTAAAATAGCATTAGCTTTTTTTTGCTGCTGCATCACACTGCTGACTCATGTTAAGCTTGTGGTCCACCAAGACCCCTAGATCAGGCTTCCTCAACCTTGGCCTTCCAGATGTTTTGAGACTACAATTCCCATCATCCCTGACTACTGGTCCTGCTAGCTAGGGATCATGGGAGTCGTAGGCCAAAAACATCTGGAGGGCCAAGATTGAGGAAGCCTGCCCTAGATCCTTTTCACATGTACTACTAGTAAGCCAGGTGTTCCCCATCCTATATTTGTGAATCTGGTTCTTCCTGCCTAGGTGCAGAACCTTACATTTCTCCCTACTGAAATTCATTTTGTTAGCTAGTGCCCAGTTCTCCAATCGG
Source organism: Podarcis pityusensis (assembly GCF_964106645.2). Taxonomy (NCBI): domain Eukaryota; kingdom Metazoa; phylum Chordata; class Lepidosauria; order Squamata; family Lacertidae; genus Podarcis; species Podarcis pityusensis. The sequence continues at coordinate 117,957,162 of NC_138026.1, forward strand.
TTAAGGGCATTTTGAATTCTGATTCTGTCTTCTGCCACATTAGCTACCCCTCCCAGTTTGGTGTCATCTGCAGATTTGATGAGCATCGCCTCAATTCCTTCATTCAAGTCAACAACAGGTCCAGGACAAGAACCCTGTGGCACCTCACTTGTCACTTTTTTCCAGGATGATGAGGAAACAGTAATGAGAACTCTTTGGGTTCTGTCAGTCAACCAACTACAAAGCCAACTAACATTGTTCAACCCACATTTTACCAGCTTCCTTCCGAGGATATCATGGGGGACTATTTCAAAAGCCTTACTGAAATCAAGATACACTATGTCCACAGCATTTCCCTGATCCACCAAGTTTGTAATTCCATCAAAAAAAAGAAATCAGATTGGTCTGGCAGGACTTATTATTGAGAAACCCATGCTGGGTCTCTTAGTAATGACAGCATCCTTTTCTAAATGCTCATGGACAGACTGTAGAATTATCTGTTTTAGGACCTTCTATAGGAACGCGGGTGGCACTGTGGGTTAAACCACAGAGCCTAGGACTTGCCGATCAGAAGGTCGGCGGTTTGAATCCCTGTGACGGGGTGAGCTCCCGTTGCTTGGTCCCAGCTCCTGCCAACCTAGCAGTTCGAATGCATGTCAAAGTGCAAGTAGATAAATAGGTAACTGCTCCAGCGGGAATGTAAACGGCATTTCTGTGCGCTGCTCTGGTTCGCCAGAAACGGCTTAGTCATGCTGGCCACATGACCCGGAAGCTGTACGCCGGCTCCCTCGGCCAATAAAGCGAGATGAGTGCCACAACCCCAGAGTCGGCCATGACTGGACCTAATGGTCAGGGGTCCCTTTACCTTTACCTTTTAGGACCTTCCATGATATAAATGTCAAGCTCACCAGTCAGTAGTTACCTTGGTCTTCCTTTTTCCACTTTTTGAAGATGGGCACAACATTTGCCTGCCTCCAGCCTGTAGTGACCTCACCTGTTCTCCAAGAATTCTCAAAGATAATGGACAAAGGCTCTGAAATTACATGTGCAAGTTCCTTTAGTACCCTTGGATGCAGCTCATCAGGCCCTGGAGATCTTAATTAATTTAAAGTAGCTAGGTGTTCCCTTACTACCTCTTTTCCTCTCTTGGGTTGCAGCTCCCTCCTTACATCATTTATTCTGTTATCAAAGACATAGAGTTCCTCCTTTGGAGTCCAGCAGGTTGGGGGTCAGCTGATCATGGCCATCACAAAAAGGAGAAAGTGAGTGAACACAATGAACAATGGCCATAGAAAATACTGCGTCAATGTGCATTGTTCTGGGCAAGAGAAGATAAGAAAAGCATGCACCAAAAGGGCAGAAGCTACGTAGCTACATGAATGTCCACATGACATCTCTACCAGATATTCCCTCTATAAAAGAGCAGAGCCCCTGACTGGAAGCACCACCGAGTCCTCAGCTCATCCACTGTCATTCTGTGTTCATCCAGAGAAGCCAACCAGAACTCCACCATGAGAGCTCTCTACCTTGCCTTGGCCATCGTGATGTTGGTTGTCACCGACATGGCTGTTGCAGGTATGAACTGGATTTCTACAGGGTGAGAAGAAGGGGCTGTGTTTGATAAGACAGACTGAAGGGGCTTCTGCCTTGGTCTTCAATCAAGAGACAAAAATGGGTTTCATGAGAAAGGCAGTAATAGCCAGCAGCCTAGATGACCTTCAAAGAGGATGATAGAAATTCATGGAGGAGAGGGCTATCAGTGGCTTCTGGCCATGTTAGTTTTGCTCTGTTTCCGCAGTTGGAGACAGTAAATGCAGGTTTCCCACAGGCATCTGGTCAGCCACTGACAGAAGAGGGTGCTGGACGAGGTGGACCATTGACCTGATCCAGCAGGCCCTTCTTATGCTCTTACGGTGAAGACAGAAGGTGCTCCTGCCCTGGTCTGAACTCAAGGGAGTGGTGTGGGCCCCATGGGAAAGTGATGGCATAGACCAGTCAGTCTTGAGTCTAAACTGGAGCCACATTTGGGCTTCAAAGAGTGTTTTGGTCTGGGAGGCATTTCTAAGGAGAAGCCACAGCTTAGTGGTAGAACAGCAAGGAGAACAGATCACCTCCCTTGAAAAAGGATGTTGTGTTCAAGGCAAAAGTTCAGGAAAGGACAAACAAAATGACCAAGGGGTGGAAGCAACTCCCTCAGGAGGGAAGGACTTCTTCAGCTAGAGAAAAGGCAGCCAAGAGGAGGCATGAAAGGGGTGCCTAAAATCATGTGTAACATGGAGAAAGCGAATGGGCTGCTTTTGGTCAGAGGTTTCTGTCCACAACCCCATGCAGACATTTCTCCATCCTTTAGCCAGAGGCAAGCAAGAGGCAACATTGCATTTCAAGAGCACATTCCAGCCAGGGGAAACCACAAGAGGAGTGTGTGGAGCAGGGCAGTGGGAGGTGTGGCCTAGGAAGGGGGTGTGGCTTGAGCCAGGCAGAGGGATCTGAAAGGCTGCATTGAGCACCCAAGGCTGAGGTTCCCCACGTTCGACCTCTAACATAAATGTTTGGTGTGAAGCTGCTTCCAGAGAGAGACCATAGCTCAGGGGTGGAGCATGGGATTTGTCTTGCATGCAACTGGGCATTCCCTCTCTGCAGATCCTTGGTGGGAGCTCCATCCACGGGGAGGTGCTCTTGATTTGCCTCAATATTTTTATTCATTCACTTATTGCATTGATATGCCACCTTTCCCCCATGTGGTGTACATGGTTCTCTCCCTCCTCATTTAAGCACCACAACACCCAGTGAGTTTCACAGCTGACCAGGGGTTTGAACCCTGGTCTCCCAGGGCCTAGTCCAACATTCTAACCACTAAACCGCACTGCCTTTCTCTTCCTCCTGCAGGAACCTGTAAGGGCAAGCCCTCCTGCGCGAGCTACAGAGGCAGCTGTGGCACTCACTGCCTGAAGACCGGGTACTACGTCTCCACCTGCGACTGCGGTGGTGCCGTCTGCTGTTTGCCTCACAAGAAAGGCTGAGCAGGAGGCAGGCCGCCTCATGAGGAGGAGCTGGAGACCCTGTCCTTCACCTCTCAGCTGTGTAGAGGGGCCCATCATGGATGCTTCTCCTCAATAAATTGACATGAATGTCCTTGGCGAGTTCTGTGTGCGAGTTCTTGCAGAGGGCAGGCAGGGAGGGAGGACTGTGGGGCTGTGGGGGCAACATATCTAGTTCAGATTCTTGGTGTTTTCAGAGCTCCCCACCCTATTTACAAAGTACTTTACAGTTCCTACTGCAATTAGCCTCATGCATCAGGACTGTCTGCACAGAGGCTAAGCCAGAATCTGTGATGATTTCTGCAAATGTTTTCACCTGCAAAAGGAAAGCAAAGCAAAGCAAAGCAAAGCAAAGGAAAAAGGGTTCCTTTCTTGTGACATTGAGGCTGAAAGCAACATCCGTGTCCCTCCTCTTAGCACTTGTCCACGTAGCCTATCCCAGGCTTCCTCCTCTAGCTCCTCCTTAGCTCATGGGACACTCCTACCATAATGTCATGGACCAGCTGAATGCAGAAGTCTGGTGAGAGGCACCAGCTGGGGAACCCCAGATAGTCATGATGACTGTAGATTACCTCCAGGTTCAGAGGCCATCCCTGAATGCCAGTCACCAGGTAACAATACCAGGAGAAGACTTTTGCCTCAAACTTTTAGGGCCCAGGGACACATCTGGAAACTTAGGGAGCTGTCATGGCCACTGCAAAATGCCCATTTCATAAGTGAAAGGCAGGTGAGGCTGAGACCCTTATCCACCCAACCCTCCTCAGAACTCCCACATAGGGACAAGATCTATCAGGAAGAGCTGCTGTCCTCACTAGGCCTGGCCCCCTGAGCTGACGCAAAAGAACCTTAGTTTGGATCTAAGCCTATATATACACCTAGGTTGGTAATGGATTAAGAAACAGAAAGCAATGAGTAGCAGTAAACAGACAGTTTTCACAGAGAAGAGAAGTAAGTTGAGTTCTCCAAATGCTATGTAGACGAACCGGTACTATGAATTATGAGTGAGATAATACATAAGGATCAAGCAGTCTTCCTCCTCAGCAAACAGTTAAAAGATGATGTTAGAAATATAATAAACATAATAGAATATCTAGAAGTGCACAATGAGAAACAAGCAGCACTGATATTTCTGGATGCAGAGAAAGCATTTGACAATGTGTCTTGGCTTTTTAGGAAAAGAGTTCTGAGGAAAATGGATTTGGGGAAAACAAAATTATTAATTAAAATCTTATGTGGATGATGTTCTTATGAATTTCAAAAAAACCCACTAGAAATTGTACCAGCAGTTTTGGAAGAAATAAAGGAGTTTGGAAACTTAGCAGGTTTTAAATTAAACAAACAAAAAACAACAATGCTAGTTAAAAATATGGATGCTCAACTCATGAAAGACTTGGAAAGAATTAGTGGTATAAAGAGTGAGAAGAATGTAGAATACCTGGGGGTAAGGTTAACTGCGAATAATCACAATACCTTTAATTATAATTACATAAGGGCTTGGAAAGAAATTAGAAAAGATTTGTAAATTTGGAGTAGAATGCAATTGTCACTGCTGGGTAAAATTTCTGTTATAACAATGAATATACTCCCAAAGATGCTATTTCTATTTCAAACAGCACCTATAATTAATTATATTTGAAACTTTAAAGACTGGCCCAAAAAAAAAAAAATATCTAAGTTTATTTGGCAGGGGAGAAAACCCAGGATAAAATATATTTTGAAGCATCATGCTTATGCTAGTTAAAAGATTGGATTTTATTAAAGAGCAGCCACCTATTAGACCTTAAAATTTGGACGGCATGCATGCCTCTGGTATGGAAAGGAAGGATATATAAGAATTTCTTAAACTATATAATCAGGAAAAACCTCCACAGGGTTTGGGAAAAATCTATCACCAACAGAACCCCTGGCAATCTATCTATTGGGAAAAATCTATCACCAACAGAACCCCTGGCAATCTATCTATTGGGAAAAATCTATCACCAACAGAACAGAGACAAACTGCAGTACATATAGAGATCTTCTAAACCTCGTTGGGGAGGAATACAAACTGAAAAAGTATAAAGAGATAAAAGACCAAATGCAGATTGGTTAAGTTACGACCATTTAAGGGCAATATTTAAGTTAGACAAAAAACACATTTTTGCTGAAAAGAGCTCACAGTTTGAAGAGGAGATATCAAGATCCAAGGTCAAAATATTATAAAAATGTATAATTTATTACTTGAGTGGGAGGCACTGAAGGAAACAGTAAAATCTACAATGATAAGTTGGGCTAGGGACATTGGACACAATAGTGATTTTATACTATGGGAACAACTGTGGAAAGTAAATATAAGATTAACGGCATGCTATATGTGAAGAGAAAACTTTATGAAGATGCAGCAGAATTGGTATCTTGACACTTGACAGATTAGCAAACATGTTAAAATCAATAAAGGGTAAGTGTTGGGAGTATAAAACAACTGAAGGAACCTTCTACCACATGTGGTGGTCGTGTAGCATAATTAAAAATGATTGGGAAATGATTTATACTGATTATTTAAAAATATTTTTCTAAAAACCCAGAAGCCCTATTGCTGGGGCTAATAACAACAGAAGTCTCCAATAAAGAGAGAAATTGTTTCTATATGCTACAATGGCCACCCGTGTACTATTAGCGCAAAAATGGAAAATAGATAAAGTGCCAACGAAAGAAGACTGGCATATTAAACCGTTATAATATGCAGAGTTAGCAGGGATGACCACCAGAATAAGAAATCAATATGATGAAAGATATAAAGAGGACTGGATACTATTTATAGAATATATGGGAAAGTATTATAAGCAAACAATTTACCTAGCAGCATGGTAAAATTTTCAGCAGAGTAAGAAGCAAATAAAATATATAAAAGTGGTTGCGATAGACGGGGTGAACTAAGAAAACGCAAGGAAAATAGGGGTTAAAAGGAATCATGGAAAGAGAGGATAGGGAGTCAGGGAAGGTTTTCAGATTACACTGGTCAACAACAAATTTGTTGTCTGTGTTTTTTCACTGTGTTTAGGACGAATCTGATGCGCTGAATCTAAAAATCACATTTGTTTTGCTCAATCAGGTCACGTTTTTGAGCTATGGCCACATGTCGTTTTTTTACGTTTTTGTTCACATGTACGCTTGTGTGGAGCATTTTAGAAGAAGTTGGTAGGAGTAAAATGCCATGTCGAATAATTGTTTTGATTGGAAATGATTATTTTAATGACAAGAAGTATTCAGGTCCGATAGTTCTGGGTGATTATGTCGAAAAGGGATCAGTCTGAAGTCATAAAACCTCAAAATCTTCCATAAATTGGTGCGGCAAAGCATAAAGTTGGGGGATCAAAACTAAGTTAATGGGGCAGCCGCCCCACGAAGTATCCTGATCTTCAATCAGCACGTCGTCCTGTAGCTCATTGTGATGAAATTCCAGTGCTTATCTTTGGAGAACTTCCTGACATTAGTGATGAAGATGCCTCCAGTGTTGAAGGACATGAAGAAGAAGTGGTTCTTGAAGATGATGCTCCACATCCATTTTCCCAAAAGGAGTTGAATGATCTAGTTCGCGACCTCAGCTTGTCAAAGGACTCTGCCGAACTGTTGGCATCCAGATTGAAGGGAAAAAACCTCCTCTCTGACAGTGCTCGCATCAGCTTCTTCCGCAACAGGCATCAAGAGTACCTCCGTTTTTTCTTGGAAGACAAGGACTTGGTGTACTGTGCAGATATTGCGCAGCTTCTGCTCAAGCTTGGGGTGCCACAGTACGAACCCAAAGATTGGAGACTGTTCATTGACAGCAGCAAGCGATCACTGAAATGTGTTCTGCTACACAACGGCAACCAGTTTGCCTCTAAACCCCTGGCTCACTCGAGTACACTGAAGGAGAACTATGAAGCGGTGAAGTATGTGCTAGAGAAAATTGGTTATGATCAGCATAAGTGGTTTATTTGTGTTGACCTGAAGATGGTGAACTTTTTGTTGGGACAACAGTCTGGCTTCACCATGTTTTCTGTGCATGTGGGATAGTAGGGACCGTGCTCAGCATTACACGAAGAAGGACTGGCCTGTGCGGGAGGAATTGGTGCCTTGCAAAGAAAGGAACGTCATCAACGACCCTCTGGTGGACGGAGACAGAATACTCTTCCCATCGCTGCACATCAAGCTCGGCTTAATCAAGCAGTTCACCAAGGCTCTGTACAAGGATGGTGACTGCTTCACTTACTTGTGCCAGGCTTTTCCAGGATTGACCATGGAGAAGTTGAAAGCTAGCATCTTTGACGGTCCTCAGATCCATCAGCTCATCAGAGATCCAGAGTTCGGAAACTCAATGAACAAAGTGGAACTGGAAGCGTGGAAGGCATTTGTTCTGGTAGTGAAGAACTTTCTTGGCAACAATAAGGCCAGAAACTACGCAGAACTTGTCAACAGCATGCTGACTGCTTTCAGAAACCTGGGCTGCAACATGAGCGTCAAGATGCACTACCTATTTTCACATACGGACCGGTTTCCTGAGAACCTGGGTTCAATGAGTGACGAGCAGGGGGAGAGATTCCATCAGGACATGAAAGAGATGGAGACCAGGTATCAGGGTTGCTGGGACGCAGTCATGATGGCTGACTACTGTTGGACTCTGAAGAGAGACCTCCCTGCCGCTAAGCATTCCAGGAGTTCCAAGAAATGGAAGTTCAAGCCCTGAAGTTTGAAAAATGGTGAAGCAACATGCAATTTACATGTGCTTACCTTTATCAATGCCCACCATTCAGTTTACAGTAAACCTGACCTGATGGAGAGAAACGGATGCCATTTCCTGATTCAGCAGTGCAAAAATACCCTAAATCAGTTGTAGAAATCTAGACAACATTCAAAAAGTAAAAAATTGTTGCCCAGTGTTATTTTTGTCGATTCTTTGAAATCTTTGAAGAGAAAGATTTTTCTTTGTTGTATCATTTTTGTTCATGCTTTGTTGATGTGGAATGTTATAAGAAAAGCAAAAAGAAAAAAAGCAACAGACAGCAATGAATAGCAGTAAAAAGACAGTTTTCACAGAGAAGAGAAGTAAATTGAGTTTCTTTGCATGCTATGTAAAGGTACCAGTGCTATTTAACATTTGTTGGTGGAGTTAGGGGTGAGTAGGCAAGTGACCAAATTTGTAGGTGACACCCAAACACTCAGGATGCTGAAAACCTGGATGGACCATGAAGAACTCCGAAAGGATCTCCCCAGAGTGGGTTGAATGGGCAATGAAATGGCAGGTTTTGTTCAAGGTAAGAGGTGATGTACACTGAGGCAAGATCATCAGCCTCAGCATTTTAACTTTACAGGAAAGCAATGGAAGTGAGAGCTCGGCCATCAAGAAGGCTGATCCCTGAAGAATTGATGCTTTTGAATTCTGGCGCTGGAGGAGACTCTTGAGAGTCCCATGGACTGCAAAAAGGTCAAACCTCTCCATTCTGAAGGAAATCAGCCCTGAGTGCTCCCCGGAAAAGACCTTGATGTTGGGAAAGATGGAGGGCACAAGGAGAAGGGGACGACAGAGGACAAGATGGTGGGACAGTGTTCTCGAAGTTACCAGCATGAGTTTGACCAAACTGCGGGAGGCAGTGGAAGACAAGAGTGCCTGGCATACTCTGGTCCATGGGGTCATGAAGAGTCGGACACGACTAAATGACTAAACAGCAACAATGCGGAGTCCCTTGACTCCATAAATAATAATACTCTTCTTATTGCTTAAACATTCACGGGCTATACTCCACTCCACCTGATGCATGAAGTGGGCTGTAGTCTGCTAACGCTTACGCAATAGGTAGGCAAACTGAAGCCCGGGGGCCAGATCTGGCCCAATCGCCTTCTAAATTCGGCCCGTGGACGGTCCACGAATCAGCATGTTTTTACATGAGTAGAATGTGTCCTTTTATTTAAAATGCATCTCTGGGTTATTTGTGGGGCATAGGAATTGGTTCATATTTTTTTCAAAATATAGTCCGGCCCCCCACAAGGTCTGAGGGATAGTGGAACGGCCCCCTGCTGAAAAAGTTTGCTGACCCCTGGCTTAGGCCACCATAATATTTGTTGGTCGTTATTTTGGGAAGAAAGCACCCCACCCCTCTGCTTTGCTTGGAGCTGTCCAGGGTCCTGAAAGGATGCACTGTTGCTAAGAGAGATTAACTGCAGTACTTTAAATTAATGTTTGGTTCTTAGCCAGGCAGTTTCCTCCCCCACCCAAATAGTAGGTATGTTCTCCACCTCCACAACCCCCCCCTTACAATTTGGACAGTAGTATGTGTAGATGTGAGGTTTAACACTTCTTGTGATCCCAATGGCAATTCCTCCCCCAGTGTTGATATTACAGTGGTACCTCGGGTTACAGACGCTTCAGGTTACAGACTCCACTAACCCAGAATAGTACCTTGGGTTAAGAACTTTGTTTCAGGATAAGAACAGAAATTGTGCAGTGGCGGTGCGGCGGCAGCAGGAGGCCCCATTAGCTAAAGTGGTTGTTGTTGTTGTTTAGTCGTTTAGTCGTGTCCGACTCTTTGTGACCCCATGGACCAGAGCACGCCAGGCACTCCTGTCTTCCACTGCCTCCCGCAGTTTGGTCAAACTCATGTTGGTAGCTTCGAGAACACTGTCCCACCATCTCGTCCTCTGTCGTCCCCTTCCCCTTGTGCCCTCCATCTTTCCCAACATCAGGGTCTTTTCCAGGTTGAGAACAGACCTCCAGACTTAATTAAGTTCTTAACCCGAGGTACCACTGTCGTTATATAGGGGGGGGGGGTTCAAATTAGTGTCATTATTATTTGATAATAAATAAATAAATATAGAAAAAATATTTTATTTATAATAAATATTTATTATTATTTATTTGTTGTTTATTCTTACTGCATCTATATCTCACCTTTTTCTCCAAGGAGCTCAAGGTAGCATTCATTATTCACACACACACACCCCAGTTTAATCATCACAACAAGTGAGAGGCAGTGACTGGCCCAAGGTCACCTTTTGATGGCTGAGTGGGGATTTGAACCCTGGTCTCCTGGGATTAAGTTCCAGTGAATGCTGCAGACTTCTTATTAATGCATCTTATTAATTTGTTTAATATGCTGCTTGGTGGTGTGTTTCACATCCAAGGTGGCTTCTCCCCAGGTCACTCCAACATTTAGATGGGCTTCTAGATTGGGACAGGTTAGCTAGTGATGGTGGCCACATGAAGCCCACCTCTCAGCTGCTGAGGGCGAGGATGTTCTGATTGTGGACCTGATAGAAGAATTGGATCCACCAATCTGGTAATTCTAGGTGAACGCTGAGGTGCCAACTTGCAGCAAAGATTGAAGAGGCCTGACTGAGTGCATGTGATGTTATATGGGTGAACCATTCTCTGATCTAGCAAGGCTTGTCTTGGATGCTAGTATCTTCCCCGGAGATCTTAAGTCTCTGTCCTAATCTACCCCGTAGACTCAAGCCCCCCCCCCCGGTCTCCCCAGAGAAGGATGAGACCTTCAGCTCTATTAAGGGACATCAGGCTTTCTCAGAAACCTCAGAAACCTAAATTATCAGAAATTAGATGCAAGCTTTAAGTGCTCTGTAAGTTAGCATCGAAGGTTCAAGAATTAATATATAATAAAGGAAAGTACAGTGGTACCTCGGGTTACATACGCTTCAGGTTACATACACTTCAGGTTACAGACTCCGCTAACCCAGAAATAGTACCTTGGGTTAAGAACTTTGCTTCAGGATGAGAACAGAAATCGTGCTCCAGCAGTGCACCAGCAGCAGGAGGGAGGCCCCATTAGCTAAAGTGGTGCTTCAGGTTAAGAACAGTTTTAGGTTAAGGACAGACCTCTGGAACGAATTAAGTACTTAACCCGAGGTACCACTGTATATATCAAGAATGTATGAATATCTTTTAGAGTGGGAAGTGAAAGAGGAGCAGGTAAAAACATCAATGATAAGGTGGACGTAAGACTTTGGATATAATATCTATATGAAGCAGTGGGAAAGACTGTGGCAACAAGATATTAAATTTACATCATGTTATAACTTGAGGGAGAATACCATAAAGAAGCTTTACAGATGGCATCACACCCAGTCAAAACTTGCTAAAATGTACAAAGGTAGGTCACCAACATGCTGGCGATGCAAAAAGGAGATAGGGTCTTACTATCACATGTGGTGGAGGTGCATAATTATAAGTGAATTTTGGAAAAACATATATGATGAATTTAAGAAATTATTTAAATTCACTGTTAAAAAAAAGGCCGGAGATTTTCCTATTAGGAATATTGCCAATAGAAATTAAGCAAAACACAAGACCACTGTTCATGTATGCAATCACATCTGTGAGAATACTAGTGGCCAGAAGTTGGAAATGCGAAACAACACTAACAATAAGAGAATGGCAAAAACTCATGATAGAGTATTTCCAATTAGCAAAGCTGAGTGGAACAGTCAGGGGAACCTTAAATAAAAAAGTATACGGAGAATGGAAAATATTTACGGAATATATAAGACTATATTGTAAAAATGATACCACCCTAGCAGAATTGGATGATATTTGTGTATAATAAATAAATGGAATAAACATCTTAGAGGTATATATGGAAAAAGAAATGAAACAAACTGTGTGATAAAATCAAGACAATAGAAAAAGCATAATGAGAAGGATTGGAAGCTATTGACAGAAGACTTTATTGGATAAGACATGATGTTGTATAAATATCTGGTACTTTTAATTGTTTTCTTCTTGTTGTTGTTACTTTTAAAATTTTTGTACTTTTTGATGTGGAGAATTCTTTTTTTCTCTTTTCTTCTTTTCTTTTCTGTGATTACTTTGTAGTATTTACCTTTATTGTAAGATTGTATTTTAAACCAATAAAGATGTATATATATAAAAAAACATCGAAGGTTCACAAGGTTCACAATATTCAGTGCAAAAAGGGAAATGGGGTGCTGGTACAGAGCACAAATCATAGCTGTCAACCATCCCTTATTTGGTGGGAAAGTCCCTTATCCCAGCGCCGTGTCCCGCTGCTGTCCCTTATTGATGATGTCCCTTAAATTTCCTGGGTTTCAAAGGAAGCAGCTCCTCTCCCTCCCTCCCTCCCTGCCGGCCAGGGAGGAGGGAGGCTCCAACTGTGTTGCTTGGCTGTGTTGCTCACCCAATAAGGAGTCTAAGAACGACTGGGGGGTGGAGCTTGCGTAACATGTGCCGATCAAATCGGCCACGTTGCCTGGGGACTCGCCTTTGCTCAGCGCTTCCCAGCGGAGAGGTGACGGTGGTTTCCCTTGCTGCATCCCCTTTGCCGGGTTGCTGCGCTGTGGGAGCCACCACTTGAGGCTTCGTTTGGCTGCTGGCTGGGCTTTCTGCCTTTGGCTAGGAGGGGCTCAGAAGTTGAACATACCTGTGCTCTGAAAATCCCTTATTTTGGCTGCTGATCCCTTATTTTCGAGGCTGCTGGTCCCTTATTTTCAAATCTGTAAGTTGACAGCTATGGCACAAATATGTATCAGAATAATCTCCTCATACAAGAATACCTCATTCATTATTGTTTCCATTCCCAATTGCTACTCTTTCAGCATTATTATTATTATTATTATTATTTTAAAGACTGTTCTTCCCGGGAATACTGATATTGTGCTGTGGACAATGGAAGCTAATTCCATGGCATGGCAATGTTTCCTGCACCATTCTGCCCTCCCTCTGAATGGGTGCTTCCTAAAGAGAAGTCAGGGAGATAACTGAACAGGTGTCATGCAGAAGGGCACAGATGCCCTTGAACATTGTTGCTTTCACCCTCAAGGTGGCAAAAGGGGCACCCTTTCTTTCCTTTGCCTTTTGCAGGTGAAAACACTTGCAGAAATCATCACAGGTTTTGCCTTAGCCCCGGTGTGGACAGTCCAAATGCATGAGGCTAATTGCAGTAGGACTTTGTACACTGGGAAAAGGCTCTGGAAATCCCAGGCTTCTGAAATGACTATATTACACTGACCACCCTACAATTCTCCCTCCCTGTCTGCCCTCTGAAGGAAGCACACAGAACTCGCCAAGGACATTCATGTCAATTTATTGAGGAGAAGCATCCATGATGGGCCCCTCTACACAGCTGAGTGGTGAAGACAGGGTCTCCAGCTCCTCCTCAGTGAGGCAGCCTGCCTCCTGCTCAGGCTCTCTTGTGAGGCAAACAGCAGATGGTGCCATGACTGCAGTCGCAGGTGGCGACGTAATTCCCACTCGTCAAGCAATCCTTGCTACAGGTGCCTCCATAGCTCCTACAGCTGGGTCTCTTGTGACAGGAAGCTGCAGGAAGAAGAGTGAGCCAGTGCGATATGGTGGTTAGAGTGTTGGACTAGGACCCGTGAGACCAGGGTGCAAACCCCTGGTCAGCCGTGAAACTCACTGGGTGTTGTGGTGCTTAAATGAGGAGGGGGAGAACCATGTACACCACATGGGGGGAAAGGTGGCATAAAAATGCAATAAATGAACGAATAATAAATATTGAGGCAATGCAAGAGCACCTCCCTGTGGATGGAGCTCCCACCAAGGATCTGTAGAGAGGGAATGCCCAGTTGCATGCAAGACAAATCCCATACTCCACCCCTGAGTTATGGTCTCTCTCTGGAAGCAGCTTCACACCAAACATTTATGTCAGAGGTCAGAGGTGGGGAACCTCAGCCTTAGGTGCTCAATGCAGGCTTTCAGATCCCTCTGCCTGGCTCAAGCCACACCCCCTTCCTAGGCCACACCTCCCACTGCCCAGCTCCACACACTCCTCTTGTGGTTTCCCCTGGCTGGAATGTGCTCTTGAGATGCAATGTTGCCTCTTGCTTGCCTCTGGCCAGAGGATGGAGAAATGTCTGCATGGGGTTGTGGACAGAAACCTCTGACCAAAAGCAGCCTGTTCACTTTTTCTATGCTACACATGATTTTAGGCACCCCTTTCATGCCTCCTCTTAGCAACCTTTTCTCTAGCTGAAGAAGTCCCAAATGTTGTACCCTTTCCTCCAGGGGGAGTTGCCCTTGGTCATTTTGTTTGTCCTTTCCTGAACTTTTGCCTGGAACACAACATCCTTTTTGAGGGGAGGTGACCTGTTCTTCTTGCTGTTCTACTGCTAAGCTGTGGCTTCTCCTTAGAAATGCCTCCCAGACCAAAACACTCTTTGAAGCCCAAATGAGGACCCAAGACCTCCTGCTCAATGCCATTGCTTTCCCATGTAGCCCACACCACTCCCTTGAGGTCTGTCTTCACCATAAGGACATAAGAAGAGGTTTCTGGATCAGGCCAATGGCCCAACTTGTCCAGGATCCTCTTCTGTCAGTGGCTGACCAGATACATGTGGGAACCACAAGCGGGATCCAAGCACAAGGACACTCTTCCCTCCTGGGGTATTCAGAAGCATCTATTGCCTCCAACTGTGGAGATGGAGCACAGCTATCAGGGCCAGTAGCTATTGATATCTCTCTCCTCCATGAATTTCTAGAATCCTCTTTGAAGGCCATCTAGGCTGGTGGCCATCGCTGCCTTTCCCATGAAACCCATACCTCTCCCTTGAATTAAGGTCAAGGCAGAAGCCACTTCAGTATGCTTTATGAGGTACAGCCCCTTCTTCCCACCTTGTAGAAGTTCAGTTCATACCTTGAACATCTATGACAGCGGCAGCCAACAACACGATGGCCAAGGCAAGGTAGAGAGCTCTCATGGTGGAGTTCTGGTTGGGTTCTCTGGATGAACACAGAAGGACAGTGGACTTCGATTGTGCTTGCAGTCAAGGGCTCAGTTGTTTTATAGAAGGAATGTCTGAAAGGGATGCCATGTGGATATTCATGAGGCTTACATAGCTTCTGCCCTTTCGGTGCATGTTTTTCTTGTCCTCTCTTGCCCAGAACAATGCACATTGATGCAGTATTTTCAATGGCCATTGTTCATTGCGTTCGCTCACTTTCTCCTCAGCTGACTCCCAACCTGTTGGAATTCAAAGGAGGAACTCTATCTCTTTCTGATCCACTCAGATTGAAATGTATGGCTTGTTGCTAAATTCATAGCCAAGCCAGTCAAAATCAGCATCCATCTGGGTTTTCATGTTGTCTCAAGCTTAGAGAGCCGAATGGAACAAAGCATTTGAGAAGGGGAGCAACGGGTTTGAAGGATCTGGTGGAAATGAAAAGGGAGGAATAAGGCAACTGATTCTTTAGAGTAGTGGTCCCCAAAGGGGGTGGCACTGCCCCTTGAGGGGGACATTGGGACTATTTAGGGGGCGCTAATAGGCAAAGGAACAGCCAGGGCTGGATTTAGGTTTGACGAGGCCCTCAGCTACTGAAGGTAATGGGGCCTTTTATATGTCCAGCTGTCCTTTGTCAACAACAAATGGTCGCTGTTTTTTGTGTTGAATATATGCTATATGGTAATTTATGGACCTAATAGGTATCTAAAGCCATTTGCACATAACAAAATATGTATTTTAGCAAAGTAATTGTTGAACTGAAATACAATTATGAAGAAGAATATTAATAGTGAAAAACAATTAAGAAGAAGTATATTAATAGTGAAGTAATTAGTAAGCTCTAACTGTATGCAGGTTTTATTTTATTTTATATTTTGGAAATGTACATCCAGTTGTTTTTTGGGGGCCCCCAAGAGAGTGGGGCCCTAAGCTATAGCTTGTTTAGCTTATACAGTGGTACCTCAGGTTACATACGCTTCAGGTTACAGACTCTGCTAACCCAGAAATAGTACCTTGGGTTAAGAACTTTGCTTCAGCAGAGAACAGAAATCACGCAGCAGTGGTGCAGCGGCAGCAGGAGGCCCCATTAGCTAAAGTGGTACCTCAGGTTAAGAACAGTTTCAGGTTAAGAATGGACCTCCAGACGAATTAAGTTCTTAACCCAAGGTACTACTGTACGTAAATCTGGCACTAGGAACAGCTGGTGTAGCTGAAATAATAAAACTGAATAGTTTCAATTGGATTCAGAATAAATATGGAGGTATTACTGTTCTTGAATTCTACTGTCATTACCTTCCTTAATGAGCTGTGCAAACCGCTGTTCTGAATACTGCTCTTTATAGGGTAGGAAGTACTGGGGATGAGCTTATGGAACCAGTGGGCTGGTGTTGTTGTTTTTTAATCATCTTTATTGAATTAAAATACAAATATATATATATACATACATAAAGATAAAAAAGAAAAGATTAAGACAAGAAAAGAAAGAGGAAACACACACACACACAAAAACCAAGGATTTGCATTATTATACAATCGTTCATTGAATTTCAAAATAAAAGACTTCCAATTCTTCTCATTGTACTTGCATTGTTATTTACGTTTAATACACTGCCTTCTATTACCCTAATTTGTTCTCGTGTACGCTAACAAATTAACATTTGCACATTGTGTTTTACAAGGATCAGTTTAATTTCGCAAGGAGATTGTTATTTGGACAATATGTTTTTAGGTAATCTTTGAATATTTTCCATTCTTTGTATACTTTGTGGTTTGAGAGCCCTCTGACTTTCCCTGTCATCTTTGCCAGTTCGAGGTATTCAATCATAAGAGTCTGCCATTCTATTATCGTGGGTGGTGTTTCCAATTTCCGATTTCTTGCCACTAATATTCTGGCCGGTGTTCTGGAAAAGTTTGGGAACTCACTGCTTTAGAATAAGAGTTGCACTGCTGCTCTTCAAGATTTGTTGGGGTCCCAGCTCCCATCATCCCCAGCCAACATGGGCTTTCATCAGGAATGCTGGGGACTGGAGTGACCTAAGTTTAGAAGGATCCCTTGTTAATAAGATTCTCTGATGGCTCTGCCACGCTGAGCTCAGACTGCTTGGCAAATTGGCCGAGCTATGTCCCCTTGCTTTCTTATTGGGAATGACTCATCTTGCTACTGAGCCAACCTAAATTAGATTGGATTGCCTCTCCT
The DNA here is from genome assembly GCF_964106645.2 of Podarcis pityusensis. NCBI lineage: Eukaryota > Metazoa > Chordata > Lepidosauria > Squamata > Lacertidae > Podarcis > Podarcis pityusensis. The sequence goes on from NC_138026.1 coordinate 117,974,100, forward strand.
CCCCACCAAACAGCTGAGCCAGCCCCCAATATCCGCCTTCCTATGGTTCAGTGGTAGAGAATCTGCTATGCTGCCTAGGACCCACGTACCTACAGGGCCGCCTCTCCTGGTATGCCCCGCAGAGGACCTTAAGGTCCACAAATGACAATGTTTTGGAGGTCCCAAGTCTCAAGGTGGTTAGATTGGTCTCAACTGGGGTCAGGGCCTTTTCAGTACTGGCCCCAACTTGGTGGAACACTCTGTCACAAGAGACTAGGGCCCTGTATATACATCTATGTATATGCCTGCAAATCAGAAGAGACTAAGATAGCTGCCTCTGTGGACATAATTATACAAAATTCATACAGTTAATAACCTGAATCCTCTGGAACGCCCCATGCCCTCACATTCTGGAAGCTCAGACATGGTACAAAAGCCGCTCCATCTCATCGGCCCTTTGGCATTTGTTTTATTGCTAACCCTTGCTTTTCCTTACCAGTTTTTCATGCAGTGCAATTTCCCATAATGAAATTGCACCATAATGAAGTGTTAAGAAAGTGTCAAGAAAGTGTTTGTGGAACAGTGGTACCTCGGGTTAAGAACTTAGTTCGTTCCGGAGGTCCATTCTTAACCTGAAACTGTTCTTAACCTGAGGTACCACTTTAGCTAATGGGGCCTCCCGCTGCTGCCACGTGATTTCTGTTCTCATCCTGAAGCACAGTTCTTAACACGAGGTACTATTTCTGGGTTAGCGGAGTCTGTAACCTGAAGCGTATGTAACCCAAGGTACCACTGTACTTAGTTCTCCCCTTCCTGGTTCCAGACAGCCATGCTCCCATCCAGGGCATTCTATTCAGTAGCAGTAGCAACAGCAGCAGCAACAACAACTTATTATACCCCGCCCATCTGGCGGGGCCTCTCCAGCCACTCTGGGTGGCTTCCAACAGGATATTAAAACACAAGAAAACATCAGACATTAAAAACTTCCCTAAACATGGCTGCCTGCAGATGTCTTCTAAAAGTCAGATACTTGTTTATTTCCTTGACATCTGATGGGAGGGCATTCCACAGGGCGGGTGCCACCACCAAGAAGGCCCTCTGCCTGGTTCCCTGTCACCTCACTTCTCACAGTGAGGGAACCGCCAGAAGATCCTTGGAGCTGGACCTCAGTGTCTGGGCAGAATGATGTGGGTGGAGACGCTTCTTCAGGTATACTGCGATGAAGCCATTTAGGGCTTTCAAGGTCAGCACCAACACTTTGAATTGTGCTCAGAAATGTACTGGGAGCCAATGTAGGTCTTTCAGGACAGGTGTTACGTGGCATTAATAATATTTCACCAGAGGCAGATTCATTCTGCTTTAGTTTGTTCTGCAATGCATTCCCAACGCTAATGCATTATTGCTGGCCAGAGGGGCTACAGTGGGACAAAAGTGGGACAAAATTAAGGCGGAACATTTATTGTATGTAGGATAATGTGCAACTGCCCCAACAGCTTCATGAGCACAAATAATGATAGAGGTGCAATCAAAAAAGGATGTCTGGTGTTAAGGATGATGATGACCTTTTGGTTTAGGATAATGAAGCTCTGTTGCGTGCTTTCTGTAAAACAAATGCCCTACTGGAACAGCTACATGAGAAGACGGATTTGATGACTGATGCGATCAGAAATTTTGAACAGGCAGTGGGAAATTATATGGAGCCCACCCAGGAATTAAATCAGGAGTGTGCCCTGACAGAACAGATGAGGGAAGAGGATGTTACTGAATCTTGGGCACCAGAGATGGAGGGAGCTGTGGCCCAGCAGGAACATGAGCTTTTGGACTTGACAAATGAACTTGGAAAAAGCCAGATTTGGAAAGATAAAGTTTGGTTTGGTTTGGAAATGGGGGGTTGGATAGACCCCCCGTATGCAGGGATGTTTGGACTTTTCAAGTCTGGCAATGGGCCGTGAGATGTTTGGGGTTGTGGGGGCTCTTAATTTTGGAGGGATTTTGAAACATGTTCTTAAATACCACATGGAGTTTAGTGTGGACTATGGAAAAGGGGCTGATTTGTCGAGAAGGGTCAAAAACATTGTTAAGCTGGAGTTCCCACGAGTGAAAGGAGCAGGAGACAAAGGAAAATACAGTTATAAATTTGAAGAAGAGCTGCGGAAGGGACATGGAAGAGACTTAAGGGCCTCGGATACAAGGTTACCAGGTTAATGCATTGGATCGATGGGATAATAAGGACTGACAAAACCCGGGACCAGGAGGAAGGGACGCTGGATGAAGATTGGATTGTTCTTATTTCTTTTTTTTTACTACTAGGATTGTTTTATAAAATTGATGAATGTTAGAAAAATGTTGGAATGAAATTACTTGGCTTTAGCAAAAATGTTTAAAGAATTATGTAAGAATATTATGGTTATGAGAAGTTGGTAAAAATAAGATTTAAGTTTTAAGCTTTAAGGTTTTTTATAGTAAGATAAGATTAAAATAGATTAAGGTAATGTAATGACAGAATATTATGAAATATGGAAAGGATTTGCTGCGACAATTAACAACTAGGATACAAAAAAAGGGAGGAGGAGGAGGTCAAAGAAAGAAGGTAATGACAGTTGAGGATTTGAGAATGATGGATTTGTTTTTGAGTGTTTGTGGTGTATTTTTGTTTTTTGAATTTGTATTGTTTGATGTGGTTTGTTTTTTCTTTGTTTTTTTCTTTCTCTTTTTCTGCTTTGTTCTCTTTTGTAATTCTAAAAATTTTCAATAAATATCATTTTAAAAAAAATAGGATAATGTGCTTTGTAATGCACTTCTGAATGCTGTTGAGTGGAAGAGTGGCTGTGATATACCGGTACACACACACACACACACACACACACACACGTGGTACCTAGGGTTAAGAACTTAATTCATTCTGGAGGTCCGTTCTTAACCTGAAACTGTTCTTAACCTGAAGTACCACTTTAGCTAATGGGGCCTCCCGCTGCCGCCGCACCGCCGGAGCACGATTTCTGTTCTCATCCTGAAGCAAAGTTCTTAAACTGAGGTACTACTTCTGGGTTAGCAGAGCCTGTAACCTGAAGCGTCTGTAACCCGAGGTGCCTCTGTATAAACTCCTAAATAAATGAAGATTCTCATATACACCAAGCAGGGCTGGATTAAGGTTTGATGTGGCCATAAGATACTGAAGGTAATGGGGCCCTTTATATGTCCAGCTGTCCTTTGTCAACAACAAATTATTGCTGTTTTTTATGTTGAATACATGCTATATGGTAATTTGTGGACCTAATAGGTATCTAAAGCCATTTGCACATGGTGCCATGCAACCAGTCCATGCAGAATGTAGGCACCCTATATATAGAAAGGAGCAAACCAGTGATATTTTAGGGAGCAGGTGAGTAGGTGGGGCCCATGACTTATATCACAGGGGCCTACACAACAGAAAACACTGTTGCTGTATGTAGGTTTTATTTTGTTTGTTTTTTATCTTATATTTTGGAAATGTACATCCAGTGTTTTTTTCCTTTAAAGTATTTAGGGGGGCCTAAGAGAGTTGGGCCCTAAGCTATAGCTTGTTAAGCTTATACGTAAATCCGGCACTGACATCAGGGACCCAGAGGTCTGACCTACAGACCACAAACCAGTCTTTCCTCAACCTATTCCCTTCCGGATGTTGCTGGGCTGTGACTCCACATCACCCCCAGCCTATGGTCCATAGCTCTCAATGTTTCCCTTTCTTTAAGGGAAATTCCCTTATTCTGAAGATGATTCCTCGCAAGAAAAGGGAAAAGTTAACAGCTATGCTATGGTCAACAGATGGCTTTGGCTGATGAGAGTTCTTCTTCAACGGAACACCAGAAAGACTTCAAGCTGTGAAATGCTGTGGTGGAACCCAGGATGTGAAAAGTCGTTTGTGCTCTATCAAGGTCAACATGACTGTGACATCTTTCTCATTGTGTGGGTCCTAGTTGCTGGGGTGCAGTGATACAGGGTTTTGCCTGCCAAGAGTCTCTGTTTTGGCTGGCTCCGTTCTGTCTGCATTCTCTGAAGCAAGGATCCTGCTATTGTGCGTGCGACGCTTAAACCCTTGGCAAAGGCACGAGACTTGGAGACTATTCTTGAAGCTGGCCTTGCCACGAAGCAACATCAAGCTCTCCAAGTCAACACGCATACCCACACCTGTACCTACAAAATAATAATAATAATAATAATAATAATAATAATAATAATAATTTTTATTTATACCCTGCCCTCCCCAGCCAAGACCGGGCTCAGGGCACCTAACACCCAATATAAAAACAAATTGATTGAAATACAACATACATAATAAAAAATAAGAACAAAAAGGGGAGAAAAAGGTAATCTAAGTGGAAAAGCTGAGCAGAAGTTCTGAAATGGTTGCATCTACCATGTGTTTGAAACCCATAGCTTCCCCCAAAGAATCTTGGGGACTGTCATTTGTTAAGGGTGCTAGGAATTGTAGTACTGTGATGCATAAGCTATGAAGAAATGATTCTTCAACATCAACTTCGCTGGACTGGTCGTGTTGTACAGATGCCTAATAATTGCCTTCTAAAGCAACTGCTCTATTCCGAACTTAAAAATGGAAAGCGTAATGCTGGTTCTCAGCCTAAGAGGTTTGAAGACTGTCTCAAGGCAAATCTTAAAAAATGTAGTATAAACACTGACAACTGGGAAACACTGGCCTGTGAGTGCTCCAGTTGGAGAACAGCCTTTCCCAAAGGTGTCATGGGCTTTGAAGACATTCGAATTCAGGACACAAGGGAGAAACGTGCTAAGAGGAAGGCAACTTGGCAAATCCACACCGTGATCAACTTTGGCCGGGAAACCAATGTCCCCACTGTGGAAGGATGTGTGGATCCAGAACTGGCCTCCACAGTCACTTACGGACTCACTGTTAAAACCATGTTTATGGAAGACAATCTTACTTGGCTATGAGTGATCTCCAAAGAAGAAGTGTTCCCTGGAATGTTGCCCAGAGGAAAATGTCGCCCGTCTCCTCTGATCTGAGATGTGAAGCTAAAACAAATGAACAAAAGCTATCCACACAGCACTATGATACCACTTTAAACAGTCATGGCTTTCCACCAAAGAATTCTGGGAGCTGAAGTTTGTTAGGAGACCCCAACCCCAACCCCAATCTGCAATTCCCAGAGTTCCATGTGAAGAGGGATTGATTGTTAAACCACGCTGAGAATTGTAGCTTCACGAGAGGAATATAGGGGTCTCCGGACAACTCTCTGCATCAGAGCACCAGAGCTTTGCAGAATCAGAGTAGTGATACATTTAGTCCACCACCTTGTTCCTGCAGCAGCCCTCCAGTTGCTGCTGGGAAGACCCCACAAGTAAGACGGAAAAGGTAACGCTTGTCTCCTGCAACAATCCTGGGGATTGGCTGTGTGCTGCCATGGCGTCATCACATCCACTCTTCACAATCTGTGGTTGGCAAAATACCCATCACTGTCTCAGCACCTTCATCGGCCTTATCTGAACATTTTGTTCAGGTGTTCCTTGCTGGTGTGGTAATCTTCCTGGAAGATCTTAACTTGTTCCCTCTTTCCATTTTCCTTTCAGATGCGTGAGATTGTTTCCATGCACACATGCCTCCTAAGCTCTTGCACACTTGATGTGTTTGAAGCCAGACAGCCGGATCAGGATGGAGACTTCCTGGACCAGGAATGAAACACGTTCCATGCAGATGGCGGTGAGCAGCAGTGGACCATGCTCACTGTACAAACTGATAACATACAATGACATGGAGGGCCTGCTGGGGTTGAGATGACATGATAGGGCACCAATGGAACAACCTGTGCATCATCCATCACCTCTCCTTGATTCATCAACTCCTATATAAGCGCTGGAGCTCCAGACCACACTCATTATCTGATCTTCAAATCTTCAGTAGGCGAGATCTGACCCAGCTTTTCACCATGAGGACCCTCTTCCTTGCCTTTGCTGTGATCCTGCTCGTCACTGTGGTCAATGCAGGTAATGGTGGGGAAGCAGGATGGCACCTTTAAGGGAGAGGGTTGTATTAGATGGTGCACCTTTCATCTATCATCACGTGCACCTGGTTCTTCTGGAATGGGAAAAGGCTGGGCTTAGTGGTAGAACACAAGTTTTCCATACAGGAGGTCTCCTTGGCTCCATCCCTGGAGCCTCCAGGTTGGGAAACCCTTGTCTGAAACCCTGAAAAGTCCGTTTGAACTCCCCCCAGCTGGGATAGCTCAGTTGGTGGAGCAAGCGACTCTTAATTTCAGGGTTGTGGGTTTCACTCCCACGTTGGGCGAAAGATTCCTGCAGGGGGTTGCAGTAGATGACCCTTGTAGTCCCTTCCAACTCTACAATTCTATCATTGACAACTCTTCCCCAACCTGTTACCCTATTGATATTTTAGACTACAACTGCATGTAGTTTACCAAGTACAGGCACTCTTGGTGGAGATTCACAAAAGGGCCTTCTCTGTGGCTGCTCCCAAACTCTGAAATTCCCTCCCTAGAGAAGCCAGACTGGCTCCCTCCTTGCTGTCCTTCCATTGGCAGGTGAAGACCTTCTTGTTCCAAGATGGTGGCAGCCCAATAGAAGGCATTCTCTGTGAAACACCTGAGGTGCACATGGCACCATCACGGTATAGTTTTGGTCGTTGGCACCCAAAGTATCTGTATTTTAGGACCCACCCAAATCTTGGGACTGCAATTTGCTTTAAGCTTTTTCTATATATTTTTTTGTTTAATTATTGTAACCTGCCCTGGAATCTTACGGTAATGGGTGATTAAGAAATAATAATAATAATAATAATAATAATAATAATAATATAGCCCCAAAATGGAAAACAAGCGAGGTCGCAATTAAAGAAGAATGGCAACTTAAGCTGAAGGAATATGCGCAGCTTGCGGACTTAACATATACAATAAGAGAACAAGAAGAACATACGTTTAGAGAAGACTGGAAAATGTTTATTGAATATATGGGGGGGAATTGTGTACACTTAAAAACATTGGCAGCATTCAGATAAATTCAACAGTGTAAATAAGTTTTGATGGATGTAATAATGGAATACTGAATGGTTTAGTTTATGTAAAATAGGCAGGGATTTATGATATGCAAAATGAACCATGGAAAGAGAAAAATGGAAGTCGCTGATATATTAAGGATGTTTAAATGAGTATTCTAAATTGTAAAACAGAAAATTTAAATAATAATAATAATAATAGAGAGAATCATGTGCTTATTTTATTGCATTTATTTTATTGCATTTATTTTATTGCATTTATATCCCCCCTTTTTCTCCAAGGAGTTCAATGCAGCATGCATTGCTCTCCTCCGATTCATTTAATACCCACAACAACCCTTCCATCGGTGGAACTGGCAGCACTATAGGCGCTACATAATGCCCATTCCACATTTGTAACAGATCGATCAATTAGTGTGGCGGCTTCTACACTTTGGAACTCCCTGCCACTTGATATCAAGCGGGCACCTTCTCTGCTGCACTGTATTCCTTTTAGCGCCTGCTGAAGACATTCCTGTTTAGACGAACCAGTCCAGGTGTTTAGAAAACCAACGTGAATTTTAACCTCTTTTGGTAGTTTAGCCTATTGCCGGAGACCTTCCTTTGTGGCGATTTTATTGTTTCCTCCTTTCGTAAACCGCTCGGGGGGGTATTCCAGCGGTGTATAAATTTTGTGCAATGATGATAAATATGTAAGTAAACAAATAACTCTGGGCTTCCCCTCTCCTGCAGGCTACAAGCACCAGTGCAGAGACCGCTGCTATGGCACCTGTGGAACCTCGTGCAAATATGGGGCATCTCGGCCAAGCTGTGCCTGCGCACTTCATGGCGGTTACTGCTGTGTTGCACGGCCTTATCACTACCCGTATCCTCATCCACGGCCGGTACCACTGCCAGCACCAGCACCAGCACCACGTCCTGCCCCTCACTATCCAGTCCACCACCCAAAGTGGCCCCACTGGAGACCACACTACAAAGCCTGAGCACCCAGAGGATGGCCGAAGAGAGGAGCATCAGCTGCAAGATCTGTCTCTCTCTCTCTCCCTCAATAGCACTTGGGGTCCGGGGAGGAAAGCTCACTTTCCCCATCTCTGGTTGAAGAAAGAAAGAATGAAATAAAAACCCAGTAGTCACACTTCTCCAGTTTTGTCATGCTTTTTGAGTCTTCTTCTCTAGCACATCCACGAACAATCCAGTAATTTATCTCGCCCATCTGAACAACCATAGTCAACGGTGGCAAAGTGATTGAGGTCGCCGAAGAGTTTGGATAGGAAGCCCCCAAAGTGCAGAAATAAGACACACACACACACAACTTCCTGGGACTGTAGGTGCTACAGCAGGCATGTCCAAAGTCCATTTCAGGGGTCTAATGCGGCTCACCGGTTTGTTTAATCCGTCCCCTGTGGTAGTTTACTTCCTAGGGTAAAACAACTTCAAACAACTTTGGGGTAAAATCATAAAAAAGCTAAACAACTTCAATCCTAAAATTTTGGTTGGCCCTTTGGTTGGCCCCCATGGCACTTCACTTCATCAAATCTGGCCCTCTTTGAAAAAAGTTTGGACACCACTCTGCTGTTGTTGTTTAGTCGTTTAGTCGTGTCCAACTCTTTGTGACCCCCTGGACCAGAGCACGCCAGGCACTCCTGTCTTCCATTGCCTCCCGCAGTTTGGTCAAACTCATGCTGGTAGCTTCAAGTACACTGTCCCACCATCTGTCGTCCCCTTCTCCTTGTGCCCTCCATCTTTCCCAGCATCAGGGTCTTTCCCAGAGAGTCTTCTCTTCTCATGAGGTGACCAAAGTACTGGAGCCTCAGCTTCAGGATCTGTCCTTCCAGTGGGCACCCGGGGCTGATTTCCTTAAGAATGGAGAGGTTTGATCTTCTTGCAGTCCATGGACTCTCAAGAGTCTCCTCCAGCACCATAATTCAAAAGCATCTATTCTTCGGCGATCAGCCTTCTTTATGGTCCAGCTCTCACTTCCATACATCACTACTGGGAAAACCATAGCTTTAACTATACGGACCTTTGTCTCTTGGGACTGTAGATGCTACAGCAGGCATGTCCAAAGTCCATTTCAATCCAGTTCAATCCTAAAAAAAGCTTTGGGGTAAAATCATAAAAAAGCTAAACAACTTCAATCCTAAAAAAGTTCAAGAACTTTGGTTGGCCCTTTGGTCAGCCCCCACGGCCCTTCACTTCATCAAATCTGGCCCGCTTTGAAAAAAGTTTGGACACCACTGTGCTAAAGTCACATAATTTCTCTATTTCACTTCATATATATTGTTATGAGTTTGGGGTGTTATGCTGGGTGCCAGGCCCCTCCGATCCCTGGATCCAGCAAGTGTTGGAATTTAATCAAAGCTCCTAATTATTGGAATAGCCGGGCTAGCTTTGTTTGATGTCTGTTTGAACCCAACACTGCATTTAAAACCCAAGTTAAGAAAACCCTCCGCATTAGAACAAACTATTTTTCCACAAGGGGTCTGCCCCCCCATCTTTGTTCCACCCCTGAAGTGCCTATCAGGGACTGGGCAGAAGAGGAATAGTGGAGACCACATCCACAGCCTGACCCTTCCAGTGAGGGGAAATGAGAAGACAGTATAGATTTATAACAGGGGCTTGAGAGAGGTCGCAGCTCAGAGGCAGATGAGGGGGAAAGTTGGGAAATAATGGGAGATGAGGAAGAGGAAGCACAAGAGGGGAAACAGCTGATGGACACAGTGTCTTTAGAAAGCATTCCAGACCTCCTCCTCCCAGAAACCAGAAAGCCTTGGAAGTAGGAGAGCAAAGAGCTCAAAGGCAGAGGGCAGGTAGCAGCAACGGAGAGCCAGCGTGGTGTAGTGGTTAAGAGCGGTAGTCTTGTAATCTGGTGAACCAGGTTCGCTTCCCCGCTCCTCCACATGCAGCTGCTGGGTGACCTTGGGCTAGTCACACTTCTCTGAAGTCTCTCAGCCTCACTCACCTCACAGAGTTTTGTTGTGGGGGAAGGAAGGGAAAGGAGATTGTGAGCTGCTTTGAGACTCCTTTGGGTAGTGGTGAAGAGTAGTAGTCAAATCCAAACTCTTCTTCTTCACCCATAAAAGTGACGAATGAGGAAGTGGGGGAGACAGTGGGAATGTTTAGGGATGCGAGGGAGGATATATTGTCTAAGATATCCTATCCCAACTTGTCTTTACAAGTTCAACAAAATCAGCAGAGTTAACATTCCCCAGATAGCTTGCTCAGACTCGTTAGAGTCTCTGTAAATATTTCCTGGTATTTCCCCCATTTAATCCCTCCTAAAATAAGACGCTACAATCTTCTGTAAAGTATAAAATGTAAAAGTAATCATCTGTTCACACAAAGGTTCCCAGAAGGCAGACTTAAAAGGTTAGAACATAGTTTAAATATGGTGACTATCTCCTTTTGGGAGACAGCTCCCCTTTTCTTCTCTTGGCCTGGAGCCAAGGGTGCATCTTAGTAGTGCTGTTGTTAAGATGCCATCGATAGAGACAAGGGAGACAAGATGGTCACCAGCCTGTGGTTCTGGATCATTCTACTTCAGGAGAGGCCACGCCCATCTCAAGTTACACATAGGAAGTTTCGTCTCAGTCCTGGAAAGCAGGAAGTTCTGGCTGGAGGACTGAGACAACCTTCATGTCTACTCTAGCAATGTTGTGTTTGACTGCACCTGATTCTAACATCCTACAGAGACGGGGGTTGGAGATTCACAACGCCATTATCCAAGAGGCTGTGTTCCATAGCCTCTCTCTGTAAATCCTGAATAAAAAGAGGATGGTAAGAAACATTCCCTTGTCTTTGTGCAACTAGCCTGGAGTCGCTGGCAGCAGCCTGACAGCGCCACCCCCAGGGCAGGCAGTATGTATAAAGCAGCACCAGCAGGTGGTACACGCCTAGTTGGGAAAGCAAGTGTTCTCAGTGCTGCCTTCCTGCCCAGGGTCCTGGCCCCTACTTTCCCCACTGCTTGCAGGTCCAGCAGATACATCCATGACATCCATCTGTCATGGGTGCTTTAGCTGAGCTTCCTGCATTGCGGGTGTGTGTGTGTGTGTTTGGACTAGATGGACCTTCTTCTGGTCTTGGTAGCAAACCTTGTAAAGATATAAGTACACAGAGAGATCCACTAGCACTTTACCTTGTTAGCTCACCATGCTATATCGATCCATACATCAGGTAGAAGAAGAAGAAGAAGAAGAAGAAGAAGAAGAAGAAGAAGAAGAAGAAGAAGAAGAAGAAGAAGGGACTTCCGGGGTGGCGCCATCGGCAATGGCGGACTCCCTCTGAACTGGAGGGACTTGCTCCGCGCGAAACGGGTCTTTTCCGCTACGGCGAAGCGGGGACCCTTTTAAAAAGCACAGGCGGATGAAGCCTGTGACCATGGGACTCGACGGGCACCCTGAAACGGGAAGGTCTAAACAGGAAGTCAGCCTTCCGTTTCTTTGTAGACAGAATAAAGCAAAGACAACGTAAACTAGAGCTCAGAAAATCGCTTCTAAAGGATCGGCTTTCATCATTTAAAATCCTCGAACCCCCCTTCGGCAGCAGGAGAAGAAGGGGGATCTTTTTCGGACTGTTTAAACCTGCAGAAGTGAGTTTAAAGTAAAGTAACTTTCCACCGTCCTGATCCTGGAGCGGGGTGTCAGGACTGACGTTTGAAGCTCATTGACCAGAGACAAACGTTTTTGACAGATAGCTAAAAGAAGAGAAACATAGTGATTCCACTGTTTCCTTTCGCATTTTAAAGGAACAAATATTGACAAAATATCTCAAAAAAGAAACTTTGTTGCAAGAACAATTAGAAGTTTTCCCCCTAGAGGGAGACTGGGAAACTGTAACTAATTCCAGGGAGCTTGCAGCTGTCACAGATTACAATTGTGGGAAAAGGCTTGTGACCTTGTAGGACAATGTATTCAGAAGCTCTGTTGTGTGCTCTCTGTAAAATAAATGCTCTACTGGAACAATTAACTGAGAAGACGGATTTGATGACTAATGCGGTCAGAATTTTTGAACAGGCAGTGGGAAACTATATGGAGCCCACTCAGGAATTAAATCAGGAGTGTGCCCTGACAGAACAGATGAGAGAAGAGGATGCTGCAGAATCTTGGGTGCCAGAGATGGAGGGAGCTGCGGCCCAGCAGGAACATGAGCTTTTGGATTTGACAAATGAACTTGGAAAAAGCCAGATTAGGAAATATAAAGTTTGGACTGATTTAGAAATGGGGGGTTGGATAGACCCCCCTATGCAGGGATGTTTGGACTTTCCGAGTCTGGCAATGGGCCGTGAGATGTTTGGAGCTGTGGGGGCTCTCAATTTTGGAGGGATTCTGAAACATGTCTTTAAATACTACATGGAGTTTAGTCTGGACTATGGAAAAGGGGCTGATTTGTTGAAAAGGGTCAAAAACATTACCAAGCTGGAGTTCCCACGAGTGAAAGGTGAATATGAAGAAGAGCTGCAGAAGGGACATGGAAGGGTCTTAAGGGCCTCGGATATAAGGTTACCAGGTTAATGCGCTAGATCGATGGGATAAAAAGGACTGACAAAACCCGGGACCAGGAGGAAGGTACGCTGGATGAAGATTGGATTGTTTCTATTTCTTTTTTTTTATTACTAGGATTGTTTTATAAAATTGATGACTGTTAGAAAAATGTTGGAGCGAAATTACTTGGCTCTAGCAAAAATGTTTAAAGAATTAGGCAAGAATATTATGGTTATGAGAAGTGGGTAAAAATAAGATTTAAGTTTTAAGGTTTTTTATAAGATAAGATGAAAATAGATTAAGGTAATGTAATGACAGAATATTATGAAATATGGAAAGGATTTGCTGCGATAATTAATAACTGGGATACAAAAAAAGGGAGGAGGAGGAGGAGGTCAAAGAAAGAAGGTAATGAAAGTTGAAGATTTGAGAATGTTGGTTTTATTTTTATGTTTGTGGTGTATTTTTGTTTTTTGAATTTGTATTGTTGGATGTGGTTTGTTTTCTTTTTCTCTTTTTTGTTTCTTTCTAATTTCTTTCTCTGCTTTGCCTTTTTCTGTAATTTTAAAAATTTTCAATAAATATCATTAAAAAGAAGAAGAAGAAGAAGAAGAAGAAGAAGAAGAAGAGTTTGGATTTGATATCCCGCTTTATCACTCCCATAAGGAGTCTCAAAGCGGCTAACGCTCTCCTTTCCCTTCCTCCCCCACAACAAACACTCTGTGAGGTGTGTGGGGCTGAGAGACTTCAAAGAAGTGTGACTAGCCCAAGGTCACCCAGCAGCTGCATGTGGAGGAGCCGGGAATCAAACCCGGTTCCCCAGATTACGAGTCTACCACTCTTAACCACTGCACCACACTGGCTCTCAAGGTAGTCCTTCAGCTTCTCTGCTGATACCTTGCACTGCACAAAACCTCTTCTTGGTGAATACCTGTGAATGCTGTTGAATGCAGCCTTGCCTTTATACCTGCCTCTGCACATACACAGATTCCTTAGAGGAAGGAGATGAGTCACGCTTCAGGCATTTAGCCTAGGACTGTTTCTAAGCCACCCAGTGCAGCTGACATGAATTCACATGTGGGGAGCTGGCTGCTCAAAATATGGACCAAGCACTTAGTGAAATTTCACTCATTTTCCCAAACTACACCAAAGAGAGAGGGGTGGGAGAATCTGTGCTAGAATGTTTGTGTATCTCAATTTCTTGGGGATATAATATCATCTCACCTAGGATTTTAAAAAATAGTGAAGGTGATCTTATGATTGGAGAGATAAACCAATCATACTTGGCAGTCATACTTGATAAAGGGTTTAGCGTCTTCATACATGTCCTGGATGAAGGAATTGAGGGGATGCTCATCAAATTTGCAGATGACACCAAACTGGGAGCGGTAGCAAATGCCGCAGAAGATAGAATCAAAATTCAAAATGACCTTAACAGATTGGAGAACTGGGTGCAAGCTAACAAAATAAGGAGAAATGTAAGGTTCTGCATTTAGACAGGAAGAACCAGATGCACAAATATAGGATGGGGGACACCTGGCTTACTAGCTGTACATGTGAAAAGGATCTAGGGGTCTTGGTGGACCACAAGCTCAACATGAGTGAACAGTGTGATGCAGCAGCAAATAAAGCAATTCTAGGCTGCATCAACAGAAGTCTAGTGTCCAGATCAAGGGAAGTAATAGTGCCACTCTATTCTGCCTTAGTCAGACCACACTTGGAATATTGTGTCCAATTCTGGGCACCACAATTTAAGAAGGACGTTGACAAGCTGGAACGTGTGCAGAGGAGGGCAACCAAGATGATCAAGGGTCTGGAAACTAAGCCTTATGAGGAGTGCTTGAAGGAGCTGAGTATGTTTAGCCTGGAAAAGAGGAGATTCAGAGGAGATATGATTGTCATCTTCAAATATCTTAAGGGCTGCCACATGGAAGAGGAAGCATGCTTGTTTTCTCCTGCTCTGGAGGGTAGGACTCGAACCAATGGCTTCAAGTTACAAGAAAGGGGATTCCGATTAAACATACAGAAAAACTTCCTGGCTGTAAGAGCTGTTCAACAGTGGAACAGACACCCACAAGAGGTGGTGGACTCTCCTTCCTTGGAGGTTTTTAAACAGAGGTTGGATGGCCATCTGTCATGGCTGCTTTAGCTGTGATTCCTGCATTGCAAGGGGTTGGACTAGATGACCCTTGTGGTCCCTTCCAACTCTAAGATTCTATGATTCTATGTGCCAACATAGAAAGTTGCCTTACTCTGAGTCCATCTAGCTAAGTATTGCTACACTCTCCAGAGTTCCAGGCTGAGGTCTCTCTCTCAATATAAGATGCTGAGGATTGGGAGTGCATGAATCTATTGATTCTCATTTCTTTTAGCTTCTTATTTTTTCAGCCTGAAGTTCAGTCCTCTGCATCTGTCTGCAATTCCTTTTTTACAAGTCCTTGTGAAAAATTTACAAGCATCTTAGTGCAAATTTCTCCTGACAGGACACATTTCTGAATGCAGGTTTTGTTTTTTTTTTAAACTAAATGCTTTTGGAAAGCCATTTTCCCTAATGTAATGATTTTTTTTTTGGTATTCTACTCTAACTAAGGACGCGTCCAGACTTCTGCTTCTCCTGCCACTTTCCCCCTGGGAAACCCAATTTTTACTGCTGAACAGGAGCAAACATCAATCAAGTTGTATGCAGATTGGCATTCGACCTCATTTAGTGCTGAAGAAAATGTTCGGGCAAATTGAAAACCACTCGGACCTACGCCTAGACAGCGTGGGACAAGCGGAAGTGTGGACAAGCCCTAATTATTTATTATTATTATTATTATTATTATTATTATTATTATATCTTTTTGTACCCCACCCATCTCAGTGGGTTGCCCCAGCCATATGGCTGGGCTTTCCCAGCCACTCTGGGTGGCTTCCAACAGAATATTAAAATACAATAGTCTATAAAACATTAAAAGCTTCCCTAAACAAGGCTGCCTTCAGATGTCTTCTAAAAGTCTGGTAGTTGTTTTTCTCTTTGACATCTGGTGGGAGGGTGTTCCATGCGGCAGGTGCCACTACCAAGAAGGCCTGTAACTTGGCTTCTTGCAGTGAGAGAACCACCAGAAGGCCCTTGGAGCTGGACCTCAGTGTCCGGGCAGAACGACGGGGGTGGAGATGCTCCTTCAGATATACTAGGCCAAGGCCATTTAGGGCTTTCAAGGTCAACACCAACACTTTGAATTGTGCTCGGAAACGTACTAGGAGCCAATGTAGGTCTTTCAAGACCGGTGTGATGTGGTCTCGGTGGCCGCTCCCAGTCACCAGTCTAGCTGCCGCATTCTGGATTAGTTGTAGTTTCTGGATCACCTTCAAAGGTGGCCCCACATAGAGTGCATTGCAGTAGTCCAAATACAAATACATAACAAACAACAACACAACAGAACGTCACACATTAAAAGCGTCCCAGTACACACTTCAAGGCACACTTTTTCATAGCACATGCATTTTTGCAGACGTTATTTGGGTGAGCAACTGCATTGCAAGATATGGAGGTGCGTGAATTTCAAATGATGGCAGAGTTTTGGTTCTCAGGTTTTGGAAAGAGGGGATTAGCTAGGTTTGCTTTCCAGTGCAAAGAGTTGAATTTCTCCCCCACCCCCACCTAACGGAAGGTGAACTCATCAAGTTGATCCTAAAGATCATGACATAAAACCCTCTTCAGGAGGCTTTTATGAACTGAGTGAACTGAGCTTTCGAGTGGGCATAGTTGGGAGGAGCTCACCAGCTCAGTGGCAGAGTTGCCTCCACCAGCAGGTGCCCATGATGGGTTAAAAATTCATATTTAAAACAATCAGAACAAATTACAGCCACAGGAATACGGTGGGTCCTGAAAACACGGGTCTCAGGAGTCAAAAGCCAGGGTAAATACTAAAGAGGCCTTTCGTATTTTAGCAGAGAGGACATTCTACAACAGCACTGGTGTAACAGAAGCGGGAAACTGGCCAGGGGAGCAGTGGATCATTAGGCAACAGTGCAGGCAGGCAGAGATCGTAGAAAAATTGAATGAATGCTTTATATGCCTTTCACTAAGGAAAATGAAAGGATGTAGCAGCAAGGAGAGCATACACTGAAACATTTCTCCAATGAAAATAGGGACGTCCCATTCCATTATGATAATTTTACTTTTGTTAACAGAGAAATCTGATGGCTCCCTTGGACAAAAAACAAGGACACCAGCCAGGAATACCATAGTAAAACAGCATACAGTAGGCTTGGTCTTTATTGAAGACTGTCGAGACAGGACTCCCACCTGCCACCAGGTGGAAAAAGATGGAAGTCCCTTACAAAAGAGAACCCAAACTTTTTTTAGCTGCTAATCCCCATGTTACACCCCCCCCCCCAAACTACATCACTAATACATCATGGTTACATCATGAAAGGGGAGGTCTGGTGGCAGTAATATGAACATCCTGGACCCTGCCCCATGGTTCCCCTTGCCCTCCACTGAAGACCCATCAAGTGTAACAAAAGAGATATTTATATTTCCCTGTTTCCCAGCCAAGTCAATCACACCCTTTTGTGTTCAACTGGGTTTGTTATTTCTGGAATGGCTACCTGTCTGGCACTCAGGTATCAGGATGCTAGGATTATCACTCAGGCAGAGGGGCTGCTGAGTAGCTGAATTTCTGAAGTTTTCCCAGTGAGACAGTACATAGATGCATTGAACAGTGAATTCTTACATTTGATATTGTGCAGCAGAGGCCCTTTGAATAGATAGGAAGAAACTGTGATGAAGTGTTTTGTGGGGACAAATCACAAAAATCACAAAAGTGATTGTGCTGATTTTGGTAGTGGGCTGCATGTGCATGATATCTGCTGGAGTGGCAACCCCCCCAACCTATACATAAATTCCTGCAACACTTTTTATACCCCACAGATCTTTACTGGGTTGCCACAGCCACTCTGGGCAGCTTCCAACATATATAAAAACATAATAAAACATTGAACATTAAAAAAAACCCCATGATTTCCCTATACAGCGTTGCCTTCAGACGGCTCAGGGGTCATATAACTACACACCCTCCAACATTTAGGGGCATCCTAATGAAAAGTGGGGATCACTGCAGATGGTGACAGCAGTCACGAAATTAAAAGACGCCTGCTTCTTGGGAGAACAGCAATGACAAACCTAGACAGCATCCTAAAAAGCAGAGACATCACCTTGCCAACAAAGGTCCGTATAGTTTTCCGTATGGTTTTCCCAGTAGTGATGTATGGAAGTGAGAGCTGGACCATAAAGAAGGCTGATCGCCGAAGAATGGATGCTTTTGAATTATGGTGCTGGAGGAGACTCTTGAGAGTCCATGGACTGCAAGAAGATCAAACCTCTCCATTCAGAAGGAAATCAGCCCTGAGTGCTCACTGGAAGGACAGATCCTGAAGCTGAGGCTCCAATACTTTGGCCACCTCATGAGAAGAGAAGACTTCCAGGAAAATAACCTGATGTTGGGAAAGATGGAGGACACAAGGAGAAGGGGACGACAGAGGACGAGATGGTTGGACAGTGTTCTCGAAGCTACCAGCATGAGTTTGACCAAACTGCGGGAGGCAGTGGAAGGCAGGAGTGCCTGGCGTGCTCTGGTCCATGGGGTCACGAAGAGTCAGACAGGACTAAACGACTAAACAGCAACAACAAGGAAAAGTGGGATCAAATCGGAAACCGGGATGGCTTCTCTAAATCAGGGGCATCCCTGGAAATGAGGAAGACTTGGAGGGCCTGTGAGTAACAACAGTGGAGTGAACTTTAAATTTCTTTTGAAGTCTGGGAGAGGGAGGTGAGTCAAGTAAAGGAGCCAAATCAATGCCTCCTTCTTACTTACTGCTGCCACCAAGTGGATATATTTATTTCTCTTTAGCCACCTCCACTAAACAGCCATTTAACCTTCTGGACTTTAACCAGCAGTGTCAGCAGGGTGGCAGGGCTTAGCTGATCTCCCACCCCCAGCACTGATGTTCATTACCAGGAGGAGAAGGGGACAAGGAGGCAGGAAGGCTGGTGCAGAGCGAATGCAGGAGTGCCAGTGTGGGTAGCCAGTGTGTTTGCAGAGCACCAGCCTCGCCATTGGCTCATGCCTCCCGCTGTCCCAACCCCAAAAGAAGCATCTAATCCAGCCTTTCTCAACCTGTAGGTCCCCAGATGTTGTTGAACTACAACCCCCATCACCCCTAGCTAGCAAGGCCAGAGCTCAGGGATGATGGGAGTTGTAGTCCAACAACATCTGGGGACCCACAGGTTGAAAACCACAGGATCTAAAATGTTGGGAAGGAGTCAATGTAACACTTTTTATTATTATTTAAAGGACACTTACTAGGAAATAAGTCCTACAGAAATCAAGAAGACTCTCTAGCAAGGACTTTCCATAGATGAGGAGCTATCACCGATAAGGCCCCTATTCTGATAGATATATAAGATCAGGGTCTGGAAACCAAGCCTGGTGGGGAATGGTTGAAGGAGCTGGGTATTTTTAGCCTGGAAAGGGGGAAACTGAGCGGAGATAGGATGGTCATCTTTAAATTTCTCAAGGGCTGTTACATGAGAGGTCGGATGGCCATCTGTCATGGATGCTTTAGCTGAGATTCCTGCATATATATTTTTTCAAATACATTTTTATTAAATTTTCACTTTAAACAACAAACGATAAATTTCAACAGTCATCTACACAACTCCTTTTCCGCCGCTCTGCCGAGCAATGACTTCCCTCCCTCCCGGCTGCAGGCTTTCTTTTCCAATCTACATCTCACAGTTTCCTCTCCTATCATCAAATCCACATCATAAGATTTATTTCAATCCTGCTACTGTCTTCAAACCTTTACTTATATGGTCAATAAATTTACTCCAATCTCTTTGGAATTTTGATTCTTCCTGGTTTCGGATCTTGCAGGTCAGTTTTGCCAGTTATGCATAATCCATCATCTTCATCTGCCACTCCTCCAAAGTTGGTAACTCCTGTTAACTTCCACTTTTGGGCTAATAAAGTTCTCACCACAGTTGTTGCATACATAAATAATCTTTGATCTGACTTTGAGATTCCTGCATTGTAGAGGTTAGACTAGATATCCCATGGGGTTCCCTCCAACTCTATGATTCTCTGATTCTATAGGACTTCACTATACTTTATAATACAGTGGTACCTCTACTTATGAACGCGATCCATTTCAGGGTGCCGTTCGCACCCCAAAAAGTCTGTAAGTAGAGCGCTGATACTGTGCGAATGCGAAGTGCGCAGATCGTTTCTGCACGTGCGCGGAGAACCCGGAAGTAAACACTTCCGCGTTCGTAACTTGAAAAGCCGCAATGTGAAGCAAACATAACTTGAGGTATGACTGTACTAGAATGTATGTGTGTCATACAATGAAACTTAATATTGCGAGGTCCAAAACTGGCCAATGGGAGGATTCTTTCATGCAGCTATTGAATTTGTTGCAATGAGTTGCCGTGAGGGCTTGACAAATTCCTGGTGCGTGGTTCTATCAATGATTATTAACCACACTGGTTGTGTGGAAGCTCCAGAGTCTGAGCACCCCTTCTACGAAAAGCTATCAGGGTGGTGAACAATCAACAATAAAATATGGAACAAAATATCACCCATCGAACCAAGAAGCCATGATGTCACAACAATAATCAGCCCTCTGTTCTCCTGTTACAACAAAGAGTTCAGTGCCGCTGCAAATATAGTACAGATATTAAGTCTTTGATTTCTTTCTCTACTTCTGCTGAACTTTCGGTGCTGGAACTGTCTATGCCTTCTGCCACCTGGCCAGCACAATAGTTCCTGATTGTTATCTTTCTTTTGCACAAAAACGAGTCACATGGCTTCGTCTTAAATGCATGGGTTTGACACACCAAGCAGAGTTCTTCCCTGGCGACCCCAAAGTCCCTGAACGCCATTCCCCCCCCTCACCCAAAACACACACTAACTGCCCCCTTGGTCATGTGTTGGTAAGAGGGGGTTATCATTCTCTACCTTAGAAAGGAAGTTGGACAAGGACTAGGACATTCTGGGAGATGATTTATAATGAAATGAAAAAGGTATTTAAATATACCTTCCTGAAGAAACCAGAGGCCTTTCTCCTGGGCATGGTCGGCCAATTGGTGCCAAAGAAGGATAGAACTTTTTTTATGTATGCAACAACAGCAGCAAGAATACTCATCGCGAAGTATTGGAAGACACAAGATCTACCCACCCGGGAAGAATGGCAGATGAAGTTGATGGACTATATGGAACTGGCGGAAATGACTGGCAGAATCCGAGACCAGGGAGAAGAGTCGGTGGAAGAAGACTGGAAAAAGTTTAAAGACTATTTACAGAAATACTGTAAAATTAATGAATGTTAGAAAAATAATGGAATGAAGTTATATGGCTTTAGTAGAAATGTTATAAGGAATTAAGTATAAATAGATTAATAGAGTATTAAAGGAAAAAATAAGGTTAGAATGAGTTAAGATAATTATAGGATAGAAAACAGAGGAAGATGGAAAGGAATTGCTGAAACAATTAACAGAAGTGGAATACAAAAAGGGAGGTGGGAGGAGGTTGTGGAAATAAGTGAATGAAAGATAAGATATTGAAATTGTTTGATGTGTTTTAAACTGTTTTTGTTTTGTTTTGTTAGTTTAATGTGTTTAATGTGTTAGTGTTATGTAGTGTTTTTGTATTGTATTGTATTGTATTGTTTTTGTAGTGTTTAAATTGTTGGAAAAGTAATAAATATTATTTCCCCCAAAAAACAGAAAGGAAGTTGGGAGAGTGACAGTTGTTCCCACTTCCTCTTTCAGCTCCGTGAACTGCTTTTGGAAAATCCCAATCGTTTTTCAAAATCAGCTCATACCTGGGCTATATTGTGGGCCTGAAGGTCACAGGCACACCATCTATTGATGCTACTTTAAACAGTCATGGCTTCCCCCATGGGAGCTGTAGTTTGTTAAGGGTTGTTAGGAGTCCCCCCACCCAACAGAGCAATTTAATATTCAACCCCTTGTTATGAGAATGATAAGGTCTAAGATATAAAATAAAATGTCCCAGGCAAACACATAAACAAACAAACAAACAAACAAACAAACTGCATGTCTGACACAGTACAGTGGTACCTCGGGTTACAAACGCTTCGGGTTACAGACGCCGCTAACCCATAAATAGTACCTCAGGTTAAGAACTTTGCTTCAGGATGAGAACAGAAATCTCACGACAGCGGCATGGCAGCAGTGGGAGGCCCCATTAGCTAAAGTGGTACCTCCGGTTAAGAACAGTTTCAGGTTAAGAACAGACCTCCAGAACAAATTAAGTTCTTAACCCATGGTTCCTGTATACCTGAAGGAGCGTCTCCACCCACATCATTCTGCCCGGACACTGAGGTCCAGCGCCGAGGGCCTTCTGGCGGTTCCCTCACTACAAGAAGCAAATAATTTTTTCTTCTTTTACAGCCACCATTAAGCTTTGGTTTCTGTGTTGTCTATTGTAGACTAGAGCTAGAAAATAAAAGATAACGGAATTTGGGGATAAATTTGAATTATTATATCTAGTCCTACACATGCATAGTCAAAAACTGAAACAAAGTACTTAATATTGGCAGGCGTGTGTATGTGTGTTTGCTATCTTTACGGGAATAGAAAAGAATAGAAATACAGTGGTATCTTGGTTTGCAGATGTCTTGGTTTGCATACGTTTTGGATTACAAACATGTCAAACCCAGAAGTGTGTGTTCCGGTTTGCAACCTTTTTTTGGATTACAAAAAATAATAATTGGAGGCCCCATTGGCAAAAGCGCGCCTTGGGTTACAACCTGTTTTGGTTTACAAACGGACCTCCAGAACAGATTATGGTTGTAAACCAAGGTACCACTGTACAAGGAAAGTACACAGAAAATACATTTTTTTTAAGAAAGAAAAAAGCCACCAGAGTAGTAGTTGAACCATAATGGCCCAGACTAGTGTGATGTTTGAGACTGGGTGTCATCTATAAGCTTCTTGAAAAGTATGAGGAGTTGGGGAATTCTGGAGAAAATCATCCATGGTTTTTCGGCAGCTACGCATTTCGCCCCAACTCACCCAGTAAATAGTTGAAACAAATAATTATTTTTTGAATTTATTGGCACAGCTCTAGTTCTATGTAGCCAACAAGCTGGTTTAATTTTTCAAAAGTTTCCAGTTTGGGCACAATTTGTGCAAAAATTCACCTCAAGTTTGATGAGCTTTCAGATGGCTGCACAGCGTTCAGGCAAAGCATTCTGGGAACTCTGTTTACCGAAGTCTTCAGATTTGCAACAATGAGCCATTATACCCACATGTCACTGGTCTCAATGGAGAACTTTCTGTTGAGGTTTCTCTGCCTCCCAGATCCTCTTCAAAGGATGTGATAATGATCTCCCCGTCTCTTATTATTCTCATTTGAGGTGCACTTGACATTTTTTTTAGCTCTCTGAACATGCTGTCCAGGCATCACTTATCCACTTCATCTTGGGGGCCGGATGTGGACACTGCAGAGTTCTGGGAAATGGCACCAAACAGACTCCAAATGGAAAACGACAAGAGTGATGCACGTTGACTGCACCCCATTGAGGTCAGAGCGACACGATGATGCTCTGAAACAATGATGGAGGCGTCACCCACCTCCAAGCTCCTCCTGCTCCATTCTTCAAATCTCCCATAAATACCGAGGCTCCTGGCCACACTCTCCATCCGATCTTCTGGGAGACTTCTCCTACATCGGATCATCTGCCACCGAGACTTGCTGAGAGAGATCCAATCCAAACTTCCACCATGAGGGTTCTTCTCATCTGCTGTGCTGTGTTCCTGCTGGCTATAGTCAGCACCGAAGGTAAGAATGGGGAATCTGATAGGAGTTATGGGGTAGGACTAGATAGGTCTTCGGACCCCTTATACTGCAAAGATTCTTTGTTGAACGCAGTGGTCACAATCCCTGCAACCCCACAATCTTTCCACTTTCTGGTGACCACAGAATATGAGGACGGGGAGATAAAAGAGGGGGAATGGGGAGTCAGTGATGGTCTCGCTGCCCTTTTGAGGGGAAACCAGTTAAGATTTCTTTTTAAGGTGGTGTGGGAGTTTGTGTGCATACATACAAACTTCAAAACTAGCCAACGAGGGAGGCAATAAATGTCAGAGCACCAAGGATGTAGCAGAAAGCTGTACATGCCTTAAATGTGCTGCTGTACGCTCGGGAGCCACAGAGGATAGGTATGTCAAAAAGAGAGTTGAGGTAAGAGCAGAAAAGAGTGAGCAAAAATCATCAAGAGAAACTCCCCTGTAAAAGTTGCTTGCAGCATTTGAGACTTCTTAGTTTAGAGAACAAGGCATGTAAGGACAGGGAGAGATGTGATGAAAAGGTATAATATTAAGCTTGTTATGGAGAAAGTGGATGGAGATATGGTTTTCTCCCCATTTCATAATACTTGGGGCCATCCCAAGACAATGAATGGTGGAAGATTCAGGATGGATAAAAGGAAGGGACCTGTTGCGCTGAGGTCCCGCCTGCATTCTTCCTATGGGCATCTGGTTGGTCACTGTGAGAACAGGATCCTGGCCAAGATGGGCCATTGGCCTCATCCAGCAGAGCTCTTCTTATGTCCCTCTACAAAGTAATCATTTTAAGGGAGAGTTATAAAAGCATAATGGGCAGGAGGAAGAGAAAAATGTGCTGTGTGTTCTCAGTCACAGATACTAGCCAATAGGTGCCTCTCAACAGTGGAACAATTGGAACGTAAACACACGTGCTCAGGCTGAACACCTAAGATCTTTGTAAGGATCTTAAACTGCTGTCCTGAGCAAGGATGAGGAACCCGGTGCCCTCCAAATGTTGTTGGACTACAACTTCCATCATCCATTACCATTGGGAGTTGCAGTCCAAGAACAACTGGAGGACCACAGGTTCCTCACCCCTGCTCAGGGCAGCCTTTAAGGTTGAGTCCTGTAAAGCAGCGTTTCCCAAACTTGGAAAGATAAAAGGAGAGAGGAGTGTACACAGCATTCACAAATCATGCAAAGAGAAAATGCTCTAAGTCAGGGTTTCCCAAACTTGGGTCTCCAGCTCTTGTTGGACTACAACTCCCAGCATCCTTAGTTAGCAGGACCAGTGGTCAGGGATGATGGGGATTGTAGTCCAACAAGAGCTGGAGACCCAAGTTTGGGAAGTTTGATTATTCAAACCCTGCCAGTGAGTCCAATTCTTTATGTTGCTTCTTCATATATGTTGTAAATGGTTCCCATTCTCTTTTAAAGTCTTTGTTACCCTTTTCATGAAATTTATCTGTTAGTTTTACCAGTTCTGCATATTCCATAAGTTTCCCTTCCCATTGTTCTTTTGCTGGTGCTAATATAATCCTTGCCGCTGTTGTTGCATACATAAATAATTTCCAGTTTCCTTTTTTTAAATCTTGATCTAAAATTCCTAGGAGGAATGCTTCTGTCTTCTTAACAAAAGTCTTTTAAAACATTTTTTTTCAATTCATTATATATCATTTCCTAATAATTTCTAACCTTTTTGCATTCCCACCACATATGATAAAATGTACCATCTTTTTCTTTACATTTCCAGCATGTTTTAGATCCCTTTTTATACATCTTTGCCACTTTCTCTGGCGTAATATACATCATTTTCATGAGATTCCATTTCAATAAGATACAATCTGTCAATTTTAAATTCACCTTCCACATCTTTCCCCAATCTTCCAGTTATATATTATGGCCTAAATCCAGTGCCTATGGAGGTCTTGAACCCCTTCTCCCTCCACTAACGAATTTACTCTCCCTAGCCTAACCTCAGACTTTACTTTTTTGCAGGTGTCAAAAGGCATTGCAACCAACACTGTTATGGCTACTGTAGCGCCAAATGCAGGTACTATGAGACTGCACAGGTGAACTGCGCCTGCGCTGCCAGTGGGGGGTACTGCTGCATCGCACGACCACAGCCACGTCCGAAATATCATCCTCCACCACCGCCTCCACCACCACCACCACCACCGCCTCCTCCTCCTCCTCCACCTCCTCCTCCTCCTCCTCCTCCACCACCACCACCACCTCCGAAATATCACCATCCTGCTCCACAGCCTCCACAAAAATACCCGTACAGGCACTACAAAGCGTGAGCACCCAGGAGCCCATAAGGAGAGGAGTTTCAGATGCCAGATCCATCTCTTTGATGCTCCACAAAGATAGGCTGTCTCTCTAAATGAATAAATAAATAAATATGGGTCAGCCCTTAAACTATTGGCTGTCTTTCATTCCTTGGGTTTGCAAGAGCTGGGGTTTCTGGTATGGTAAAGGTAAAGGTAAAGGGACCCCTGACCATTAGGTCCAGTCGTGACCGATTCTGGGTTTGCAGTGCTCATGTCGCTTTATTGGCCGAGGGAGCCGGCATACAGCTTCCGTGTCATGTGGCCATTTACCTTCCCGCCGGAGTGGTACCTATTCATCTACTTGCACTTTGACGTGCTTTCAAACTGCTGCTAGGTTGGCAGGAGCAGGGACCGAGCAACGGGAGCTCACCCCATCGCGGGGATTCGAACCGCCGACCTTCTGATCGGCAAGTCCTAGGTTCTGTGGTTTAACCCACATTGCCACCCGCGTCCCAAGAAATAGAAGATAAAGCATGAGGGTGCCCCTTCTCCATGTTGACCACGACTCTTCCCGCTTTTGGCCATTCCATCAGCATGCCTTCAGCAGTAAAGGAGTTTTGCCAGTGGTAAAGGTAAAGGTAAAGGGACCACAGACCATTAGGTCCAGTTGTGGCTGACTCCGGGGTTGCAGCGCTCATCTCACTTTATTGGCCAAGGGAGCCGGTGTACAGCTTCCGGGTCATGTGGCCAGCATGACTAAGCCGCTCTGGCGAACCAGAGCAGCGCACGGAAACGCCGTTTACCTTCCCGCTGGAGCGGTACCTATTTATCTACTTGCACCTCGACGTGCTTTCAAACTGCTGCTAGGTGGGCAGGAGCAGGGACCGAGCAACGGGAGCTCACCCTATCGCGGGGATTCGAACCGCCGACCTTCTGATCGGCAAGTCCTAGGTTCTGTGGTTTAACCCACAGTGCCACCCGCGTCCCAAGAAATAGAAGATATAGCATGAGGGTGCCCCTTCTCCATGTTGACCACGACTCTTCCCGCTTTTGGCCATTCCATCAGCATGCCTTCAGCAGCAAAGGAGTTTTGCCAGTGGTAAAAGTAAAGGTACCCCTGCCCGTATGGGCCAGTCGTGACCGACTCTAGGGTTGTGCACCCATCTCACTTAAGAGGCCGGGGGCCAGCGCTGTCCGGAGACACTTCCGGGTCACGTGGCCAGCATGACGAAGCTGCTCTGCCGAGTCAGCACCAGCGCAGCACACGGAAACGCCGTTTACCTTCCTGCTATAAAGCGGTACCTATTTATCTACTTGCACTTAATGGTGCTTTCGAACTGCTAGGTGGGCAGAAGCTGGAACCGAAAGACGGGAGCTCACCCCGCCGTGGGGATTCGAACTGCCGACCATGCGATCGGCAAGCCCTAGGCACTGAGGTTTTACCCACAGCGCCACCCGCGTCCCCACATAGCACATTTATAACATTATAATTGACCCACGTAGAAAGATCCTGGTCTCCCAGGTTCTACTTTGACACTTAGACCACTACACCACCACAGGTTGAAAAACGCTTCCTTTCTTAACCATTTTATTTATCATTTGAGCATTCTGGTTTTTTTTTAAAAAAAACATTTATATTTTATTAAGATGATTTCAGTTATAAGAAATAAAAAGATACAGAAGGGAAAGTGAGAGGGAGAAAAACAACAACAAAGAGACATAAAAGTGAAAATATGCACACACACACACACACACACACACACACAAAAGCAATATAAGATACTCCCATACATTCTTGTATCAATTGTTTTTTTTCTTTCTGTGACATATGATCTGGGAAAGCTCAGCTGGTAGAGTATGAGACTCTTAATCTCATCGTTGTGGGTTCAATCCCTATGTCAGGCTAAAGATTCCTGCATCGCAGGGGGGTTGTATCAGTCTTGTGGTTTCTTCCAACTCTGCAATTCTAGGATATGATATAATAATAATAATAATAATAATAATAATAATAATAATAATTTTTATTTATATCCTGCCCTCCCTGGCCAGAGCCGGGCTCAGGGCGGCTAACACCAGTAAAATTACAGCAAAAACATAATGGGGGCGGGGGGGGGCAATTTAAAATACAAGTTAAAATGCAATTTAAAATTCAGCCTCATTTTAAAAGAAGCCCATAGATCAAAACCATAAGGGGAGGGAAACATAAGGGTCAGACTGAGTCCAAACCAAAGGCCAGGTGGAACAGGTCCTGCGGAAAGATGTCAAGTCCCGCAGGGCCCTAGTCTCTTGTGACAGAGCATTCCACCAAGTCGGAGCCAGTACTGAAAAGGCCCTGGCCCTGGTTGAGACCAATCTAACCACCTTGCAACCTGGGACCTTCAAAATGTTGTTATTTGTGGACCTTAAGGTCCTCCGCGGGGCACTACCAGGAGAGGTGGTCCTGTAGGCTCCTATGATATGATATATGATATGAATGAAGCCTTTTCAATTTATTTTAAAGCTCTTTTATTTAAAGCACTTCTGCAGTGCAGTTTCCAAACCAGTTCAAATTGGTTCACAGCACTGGGGAAAAAAGACAGTTTGTCCTGGCCCTCGTTCCTCCTGGGCAAAGGAATCAGACTCCCAGCACGGATTCTGCCAAAGGCCGTCATGAGCAAATCGGATTGATACATAGGCAAGGCACAGGTTACAAAGTGCCGCATGTGCCTAAGACGATACGAATTACTGCCCACCTTGATACCACATGCCCACAAGGATTCCATTATGCTGAGCCTTTCACCAATAATTCATATGTATTCATATTTGAGATGTGGGACACCTTTGTTGGATCTCTTACAGCAGCGGTTCTCAACCTGTGGGTCCCCAGATGTTGTTGGACTACAACTCCCATCACCCCTAGCTAGCAAGGCCAGAGCTCAGGGATGATGGGAGTTGTAGTCCAACAACATCTGGGGACCCACAGGTTGAGAATCGCTGTCTTAGAGCATACCCTCCAACATTTCTCAGATGAAAATAGGGACATCCTATTCGGTAATAATAATAATGTTATTTAGACTCCACCCATCTTACTGGGTTGCCCCAGCCACTCTGGGCAGCTTCCAACATATATAAAAATATAATAAAACATTAACATTAAGAAACTTCCCTACACAGGGCTGCCTTCAGAAGTCTTCCAAAGGTTGTATAGTTAATTATCTCCACACCCTCCAACATTTCTCCGATGAAAATAGCAGCATCCTAAGGAAAATGGGGACATTCCAGGCTCAAATCAGAAACCGGGACGGCTTCTGTAAATCTGGGACTGTCCCTGGAAAATAGGGGCACTTGGAAGGTCAATAATAATAATAATAATAATAATAATAATAATAATAATTTATTTATACCCCGCCCATTTGGCTGGGTCTCCCCAGGCACTCTGGGTGGCTCCCAACAAAGTATTAAAATACAGTGGTCTGTTTAACATTAAAAGCTTCGCTAAACAGGGCTGCCTTTAAATGTCTTCTAAAAGTCTGGTAGTTGTTCTTCTCTTTGATATCTGGTGGGAGCGCGTTCCACAGGGCGGGTGCCACTATCGAGAAAGCCCTCTGCCTGGTTCCCTGTAACTTGGCTTCTCGCAGGGAGGGAACCAGAAGGCCCTCGGCATTGGACCTCAGTGTCTGGGCAGAACGATGGGGGTGGAGATGCTCCTTCAGGTATACAGGACCGAGGCCATTTAGGGCTTTAAAGGTGAGCACCAACACTTTGATTTGTGCTCAGAAACGTGCTGGGAGCCAATGTAGATCTTTCAAGACTGGTGTTATGTGGTCTCGGCAGCCGCTCCCAGTCACCAGTCTATCTACCACATTGTGGATTAGTTGTAGTTTCCGGGTCACCTTCAAAGGTAGCCCCACATAGAGTACGTTGCAGTAATCCAAGCGAGAGATAACAAATGCATGCACCACTCTGCCAAGACAGTCTGCGGGCAGGGAACACAGAATTGACCTGCGCCTCAATGGACAGCTGTGAGTGCAAAATTACTCCCAAGCTGCGCACCTGGTCCTTCAGGGGCACAGTTACCCCATTCAGGACCAGGAAGTCCTCCACACCTGCCCGCCTCCTGTCCCCCCCAAAAACAGTACTTCTGTCTCAGGATTCAACCTCAATCTGTTAGCCGCCATCCATCCTCCAACCACCTCCAGACACTCACACAGGACCTTCACTGGTTCTGATTTGAAAGAGAGCTAGAGCTCTAGAGTATGGATTCATTTGTCGCTCTGACTCAAGGTTAACCTCACTTTTGCATTCCTCCCCAGATGGCCAAAGCCATTGTTCTGTTGGAATGCCACTACAGGTCAGCATACCCTTTCAGGGATCTCTTTTCAGATTGTCCAGGCTCCCACCTTAAACATCTGCAGCTTTGTAAGAAGGCCTGTGGCTTGGGTGAGGAAGCTCAAACCCAGGGGCCTAAAGCGGCTCTCTCTATGGGGCCCTTGGGCGACTTTGCAGGCCCCACTCCTCAGCACGCCTGCTTCTTGAATGCTTTTGCTTCAAGACAAGCCTCAGCTGTGATTATTCCTCTTCCTTGCCTATATGGACAATAGATAGATAGATGAGTATTTGGCATCTGTGCATAGAAATCTCTTGTGTTTTCATGGGTGGAAAGGAAGGCAGGAGTCACACCATTTGTTCCACTCATTTTTGCCACTGGTGTTTATTTCAGAAAACCGATAAACAACTTGATTGCGAAAAAACAAAACAGCAAAGTCAAGAAAAGCCATACTTTAAAACATACATGAGGGCCCTCAGTCGATTGCCCTTGAAGGAACACGGCTTTCAGGCTCAAAAGGGTTCTCAAAAGGGTTCTCCATCCTTGGCCTATAAGAACATAAGAATAGCCTGCTAAATCAGGCCATAAGCATCCTGTCTTCCACATTGGCCAACCAGATACCTCTGTGAAATCTGCATACAGGATCTTAGTGCAACTGTTGTTATAAGAATTTTAAGGTCTTAGATATATAATAGATGTTCATAAATGTACCAACCAAGCACGTACATAGATCAGCACAGGAAGACTGTCCTGAAACCATTTTGACTCCCAAACTGACCAAATGTTTTCTCTGCAAGGAGGGAGGGTGAGGGAACCTTCCCATTGTCTCAGGAATTGGGTAATCACCATTTCAAAGGAATGGGCAGACTACCAGGAAAGGCAATCAGATAAGGCATTATCAGATTTTCTGTGATGTAGGTATGATGTTTGTAGGGGGTGGTCTTGGGTTACACCCCTTCTGTGATGTACGTATGATGTATGGAGGGGTGGTCTTGAGCTCCAAGGCAGGGAATTTAAAATGTCTATATAAGGGCAGGCACACCTTGGTTCTGGGTCCTCCTCCTTCTCCTGCATCTGGGGGAAGCACCCTGTTGCAACAGCTTTAATAAAGATCAGGCTTACTAGCCGCTTTGCTTCTCAATATTCTCTGGTTGGCCTCTGTTATTTTCTCCTACCAATAGGGAACCCACGTAAGGACTCTATACGGGCTCTTGGATACCCCATAAGGGAAGAAGGGCAGATTTTGTTTACACCACTGTGCTCTCCTTACTTGTATTAAACATAAGAATATATGAAGGGCCTGCTGGATCAGACCAATCGTCCATTCGGTCCAGCGTCCTGTTCTCACAGTAGCCAAGCCAATGCTTCTAGGAAACCCACCAGCAGGTTTTGAGCACAAACATCCTCTACTCTCCTGTGCTTTCCAGCAACTGGCATTCAGAAAGATTACTGCCCCTGGCCAAGGAGGCAGAGCACAGCCATCATTAGTCTTAATGCCCATGAATTTGTCTAATCCTCTTTCAAAGCCATCCAAGTTTGTGGCCATCACTGCCTGCTGGGGGAGCAAGTTCCATAGTTTGACTGTGCACTGTGCGAAGAAGGGTTTCCTTTTATCTGTCCTGAATCTTCCAACATTCAGCTATAATAACAACAATAATAGTAATAATAATAATAATATTTTTTTATTTATACCCCGCTCTTCCTGGTTCAAAAACTGGGCTTAGGGTGGCTAACAACAAATTTAAAACACTTAATTGTAAAAGCAGCATAAAATACAGTATGAAAACATGAATGACAATAAAATTCAAAGTTCAGAAATCAATTGATGCTTTTGAATTATGGTGAGAGCTGGAGAGCTGATTGCCGAAGAATTGATGCTTTTGAATTATGGTGCTGGAGGAGATTCTTGAGAGTCCCATGGACTGCAAGGAGATCAAACCTATCCATTCTGAAGGAAATCAGCCCTGAGTGCTCACTGGAAGGACAGATCCTGAAGCTGAGGCTCCAATACTTTGGCCACCTCATGAGAAGAGAAGACTCCCTGGAAAAGACTCTGATGTTGGGAAAGATGGAGGGCACAAGGAGAAGGAGACGATGGAGGACGAGATGGCAGGACAGTGTTCTTGAAGCTACCAGCATGAGTTTGACCAAACTGCGGGAGGCAGTGGAAGACAGGAGTGCCTGGCATGCTCTGGTCCATGGGGTCATGAAGAGTCGGACACAACTAAATGACTAAACAACAAAAATCCCCAGGGCTAGCTGGCTGAATTGGTCCTACTTGGGCCAGCAAGGAGGCCAGGGGAGAATTAGCTGTGGGGTCTCAGAGCGGGTAATCTTCATAAAAGGGGAGGGAGAGGGAAGAGAAGGGAAAAGATCAGGCTGAATTCAAATTAAAGGCCAGGCGGAATAGCTCTGTCTTACAGGCCCTGCGGAAGGAGGTTAAATCCTGCAGGGCCCTAGTCTCATGGGACAGAGCATTCCACCAGGTCGGAGCAATCACTGAGAAGGCCCTGGCCCTGGTGGAGGATAGTCTGACTTCCTTAGGGCCTGGGACCTCTAAACTATGGTTATTCATGGACCTTAAGGTC
This sequence comes from Podarcis pityusensis, assembly GCF_964106645.2. Classification (NCBI taxonomy): domain Eukaryota; kingdom Metazoa; phylum Chordata; class Lepidosauria; order Squamata; family Lacertidae; genus Podarcis; species Podarcis pityusensis. The sequence continues at coordinate 118,006,587 of NC_138026.1, forward strand.
CGCTGTGGGGCTTACCAGGAGAGGCGGTCCCGTAAATACGAGGGCCCTAAACCACAAAGGCCCTAAGCCAGAAATTTGTTGGAGTTCCACAAATTCTAGTGTTACGAGCGAAAACTTCTCACTCTCAACTTTCTCCATGGCATGCGAAATTGGAGTCCCTTCCAACTCTACAATTCTGTGATTCAATGTTTAACACACAGGTGGAAGAACTTGAACACTCAGCATTTTCCAAACAAGCACCCTTAACAGAATTAGAACAGAGCACAGAACTGGCAAGAGCAAGGTGATAGCAAAGGAAATATATCTTTCCTCTATATGGCAAGCTTGGGCAGAAACATGCCAGTTTCCACAGACACATTGCCTGCACAGTCTCCAAATTCCCCTGAATCCATTTGGGGTGACTTGGAGGGATACCACACGGCTTCAGACAAGCCCTGAACCTTTCTGAACTGCCCAGTTCAGCTCAGGCCTTGGGTATTCATCTCTTCTGGATCTCACCTTTCGACACAACAGGGGACAGTCTCGTGGTGGGAGTGCCCCAAAACCCAACTATTCTGGACAACAGCCATACGAGAAATATGTAAAATAACTAAGCAAGTATTAGAATTGCTTAGAAATGGCCCTACTAAACATTTTCCAAGAGAATAATGCTCATTTACACCACAAAAACTCATAACCCACCTACTTTCAGCAGCCAGAAACACCATAACCAGACACTGGAGAGACCTGTCAGGAGTAAGCATGGACCAATGGTACCCAAAAGTATGGGAAACAGCCTTACTAGAAAAATTAACCAATAAACTGAAACTGACATGGGGACAAACAGAAGAAGACGCCTTTACCCCGGTATGGCTCCCCTTTATCACATACACAGCCCAACAAGACAATGACAATAACCCACCAACAGCATACAAATCAATATGGCTATCCTGATCCAAAACACCCACCCACCCCACTCACACATGAAAACAAAGATCACCACAGCCAATCACAAACAAACAACCACACCCTAGGCCAACCCCAACCTCTCTCACCACCAAAGGAGCACAAGCGAACAGCACAAGCAACGCTGACACCAAACCCTACATATTTTAAGTAAAATAGAAACATTGCCACCTGACCCCAATCCCACCCATCTCCCCCCCCCTCCACCTCTTTTCTCCCTTTCTTCCTAATGTCTCAACAAATGAAACTGATTTGTAAAAATGTTACATGGTAAAAATACGAGAGAGAGACATTACACATACTTTTGTAAATCAAGAAAATCTTTAATAAAAATACATTAAAAACAAACAAACAGGGGACAGCCTCCGAGACTGGATGGGAAAGGGACGAATCTTACCTTTTGCCCTTCCTGAAATAGCCCCACACAGCTGTCAAGGTGGTTCACAAGGGCTGTGGGAGGTTGGGATCCAGCCCTCTGGCTAGATCCGGTCCTTCAATCCTAGCCTCCCAAGTCTATTCTTTCTAAATGACCCAGGAGGATATTCATTGCATTTATATGTTATAGGAATTCTATGGTCTCAGATATAGAATAAACTTTGATAACTGCACAAGGTAAACACACATACATAATTGTTTAAACCACATGTCTAAAATAGTACAGGACAGCAATCCAAAAGCCATCTTGGCTCTCCAAAAGACTCTCAATGTTTCCTCTGCCTCCTTAGTCCCCGTTGCCTGAGAACAGGTAGGCAGATAGCGATCAGGGGAAGTTCCTGAAAGGATTCCTCTCCCATATCCTTGAACAGGGGTCAGCAAACTTTTTCAGCAGGGGGCTGGTCTGCCGTCCCTCAAACCATGTGGTGGACTGGACTATATTTTTTTTGGGGGGGGGGGAAATGAACGAATTCCTATGCCCCACAAATAACCCAGAGATGCATTTTAAATAAAAACACACATTCTACTCATGTAAAAACACCAGGCAGGCCCCACAAATAACCCAGAGATTCGTTTTAAATAAAACGGCACATTCTACTCATGTAAAAACACGCAGATTCCCAGACTATCTGTGGGCTGGATTGAGAAGGCGATTGGGCCAGATCCGGCCCCTGGGCCTTAGTTTGCCTACCCATGTCTTTGAACCTCTTTGGTATTAATTGTCTTTGTTTGCCCAGATGCTCTGCATTGAGGGATGTCTGACAGGCATCCTGATTGTCTTATCAAATGCTAATGTTTTGGTCAAACTGTGTCTGGAACTATGTAAAAGTTGCTAAATCCTCAGCAATATCACACCTTGGCCTGCCTGAGCTACAGTAACGCCACCTGTGTGGTGCAGTGGTTAAGAGCGGTAGACTTGTAATCTGGGGAACCGGGTTCACTTCCCGCTCCTCCACATGCAGCTGCTGGGTGACCTTGGGCCAGTCACACTTCTCTGAAGTCTCTCAGCCCCACTCACCTCACAGAGTGTTTGTTGTGGGGAGGAAGGGAAAGGAGAATGTTAGCCACTTTGAGACTCCTTCGGGTAGTGGTAAAGCGGGATATCAAATCCAAACTCTTCTTCTTCTTCACCTTATGTGTGATGTAATTTCTGACGGTTTGTAGAGGGGATGATGTCCTTCTTCTCCACGCCAAAATGCAAACCCTTAAAAGAGATGTTTCTTCGTGGTTCGGGGTCTCTCTTGCCTCCTTGCAAGGAGGGGAGGAAACTCTGTTGCAAAAGAAAAAGAAAGATCTGCATTGCTTTCACTGCATCCTGCCTCCGTCCATTCGTCTCTGACCCATCATGGACATAGGGGACTCAGTCCCTTGAGGAGTTGGGCAGCAAAAGACAACCACCCCCTTTTTTTTTTCTATATCATATACCCCATCTTTTTCTCCAAGGAGCTCAAGGTGACGTATATGGCTCCCTTCCTTATTTCATGCCCACAACAACCCTGCGAGGTAGGTTAGGCTGAGAGGCAGTGACACAATGTCACTCAGTGAGCTTTGAACCCTGGCCTCCCATGTCCTAGTCTGGCACACTAACCAGAACCCTACACTACACTAGCTATGACCAAAGGTACTGTTTTCCTGAAAAACACAGGGAGCTGCCTTATACTGAGTCCAACCATAGATCTATCAGATTTAGTATTGTTTACACTGACTGGCAGAGGGACGCAGGTGGCGCTGTGGGTTAAACCACAGAGCCTAGGACTTGCCGATCAGAAGGTCGGCGGTTCGAATCCCCGGAACCGAGTGAGCTCCTGTTGCTCGGTCCCTGCTCCTGCCAACCTAGCAGCAGTTTGAAAGCACGTCAAAGTGCAAGTAGATAGATAGGTACCACTCCAGCGGGAAGGTAAACGGCATTTCCGTGCGCTGCTCTGGTTTGCCAGAAGCGGCTTAGTCATGCAGGCCACATGACCCTGAAGCTGTACGCCAGCTCCCTTGGTCAGTAAAGTGAGATGAGCGCCGCAACCCCAGAGTCGGTCACGACTGGACCTAATGGTCAGGGGTCCCTTTACCTTTACCTTACACTGACTGGCAGCAGCTCCCCCGGATTTTGAGAAAGGGTTCCCTCCCATTACTACTTGGAGATACCTGGGAATGAACTGGTTGTGTGTGTCTTCTCCGTACAAAGTGTTTGAAGAAGAAGAGTTTGGATTTGATATCCTGCTTTATCACTACCCTAAGGAGTCTCAAAGCGGCTAACATTCTCCTTTCCCTTCCTCCCCCACAACAAGTATGAGGTGAGTGGGGCTGAGAGACTTCAGAGAAGTGTGACTAGCCCAAGGTCACCCAGCAGCTGCATGTGGAGGAGCGGGGAAGCGAACCCAGTTCACCAGATTACGAGTCTACCGCTCTTAACCACTACACCACGCTGACTCTGCCCCTGCGCTACAGCTGATCCCTCGGATGCCCTGTCTAGCTGTTCTCTTCTTTTCGTTATTCGGTTCTCTTTCCAGATTCTCATCTCACCCACCCACCCTCCACAGCTGGCTCCCCCCTGCTTGACTTCCCCCAACATTTTACCCCTCTCCTTCCCATGACGATGATGACACCAATGATGGCAACAACCCTTTTGATGTGCAGAAAAACTGGGCCACCCTACCCACATCATATCACGAGCCGCTTTTGAAGACCACTCCTCAGTTTCAAAGGGTGGTTGCCACAGTTCATGGGGTGAGAGCCGACCATTGAGAAGCATGCAGTGACCAATTGCCTGACTCTTAGGGTGAATTGTCTTGGAAATTATTAGAGTCATGATTCAGCCCGCTGAAAAATCAAGAAGCTGGTTTTTAAGTTTCGAAAACCCACAAATGGCCAGATTTTGAACTTCTCTGTCATTCCATTCCAGGTTCTCTTTCTGATTGAGTTTTCTGATGGCTACTCAGTGTTAAGGCAAAGCATTCTGGGTGATGCCCCCGTCTTTCATTTCATGTTAAAGGAAAAAAATGTCCGGGTCTTTCTGGCTCCTTGATCTTCATCAAAGAGCTTAATCTTGATCTCCATCTTTCCCTCCCATTGTTCTCTTTGGACGAGCACTTGGTGTTTTTGATCTTGCGGGCGGTTAGGGCCGTGCTTATGCCCTTCACCACTTGGAGTCCTCAGAGCCGGATACGGCAGCAAGTTCCGGCACTGAGCGCCAAACTGACTGCATTTGGCAAGAAGTGGTAGCAGCCGTCCATTCTTCCTGCATCCACAGATAACATCCATGGAGGGTGGAACTGTCCATGAGGTTCCTCTGTGGGTCAGGATGGCTTGACAGTTCTCCAAAGGAACAATGGCTCTGAGGCCCACTCCTCCAAGGTCCTCCTCCTCGATTCATCGCTTCCTCCATAAATACCAAGCCTCCAGACCCTGCTCTCCATCCGATCTTCCGAGAGACCTTCTCCATCATCGGATCGTCTGACATTGGGACTCCAAGAGCGAGATCCAAGGCAGGCCTCCACCATGAAGGCCTCCTTCCTTGCCCTTGTGGGGCTCCTCTTCGTCGTAGCCTCTGAAGGTAATGGCATTTGGATTACTCTTTATTTGGGGTGGGAGAGACGGGCTGGATTAGATGGCTCCTGAGACCCCGAAGGTTGTGTTCTACCTTAAGAAATGGAACTAAGGACGTCTTCCTTAGTTAAGGGGTTTAGACAAATTAGTGGAGGATGGTGCTATCAATGGCTGATAGCCATTGGGTCAAAGGGACTCTGAAAGCCAACTGCTGGGAAATGCAAGTGGGCTGTATGCTGTTGTGCAAATTCTCTGCTTGCATGCGCTCCATTGGGTCATGTGGTTGGCCACTGTGAGGACAGGATACTAGACTAGATGGACTTTTGACTCTTGTTATGTTCTCATGTACCCTCTGGTGACATCTCTAGAAGGGGAGATACAATGCTGTGATCTTGAGATGGGTTGTCTTGAATAGAATAGAATAGAATAGAATAGAATAGAATAGAATAGAATAGAATTTATTATTTATACCCTGCCCATCTGGCTGGGTTTCCCCAGCCACTCTGGGCGGCTTCCAACAGAGTATTAAAATACAGTGGTCTGTTAAACAATAAAAGCTTCCCTAAAGAGGGCTGCCTTCAGATGTCTTCTAAAAGTCTGGTAGTTGTTCTTCTTTTGGACATCTGGTGGGAGGGCGTTCCACAGGGCGGGTGCCACTACCGAGAAGGCTCTCTGCCTGGTTCCCTGTAGCTTTGCTTCTCACAGCGAGGGAACCGCCAGAAGGCCCTCAGCGCTGGACCTCAGTGTCCGGGCAGAACGATGGGGATGGAGACGCTCCTTCAGGTATACAGGACCGAGGCCATTTAGGGCTTTCAAGGTCAGCACCAACACTTTGAATTGTGCTCAGAAATGTACTTGCTACCCCCTCAGTGCCTTTGGTACTGTGGAAGAGCCACTGATGGTATCTTCTCTTGGTCAGTGCTGTGGGGAGGACAATCATAACAAAACAGATAGTGGAGGAAGAAAATGGGAGCAAGGTCTTGAGTTGAGAGTAGGGATGGAAGAACCTGTCCATTTCAGTTTTTCTCCATTTCTATTCCCTGCCCCCCAATCTTAAATTCTGCACATTTCTACAGCAACCTGTGGGTTTTAAAAAATAAAATAAAAATCTCGTGAAGCTATTTCATGAGATGTGATTTTTAGAGTGATGGACTAGGACTTAGGAGAGCTGGCTTCAAATTCCCATTCAGCCATGAAGCTCACTGGGTGACCTTGGGCCATTTTTGGTATGCCATATTTATTATATTGTACACATTTATTTATTTTTTTCCAAGTTGTTTTCCTTAATATAACAAATTTTGTATGTTTAAGAATAAAATAATTTAAGCATTTTTAGGCACACTTTCCTCTAATGTAAGCATTTTTGGGCACATCATTTGGAGAAATTAAGAGACATGTGAATTCTGAAGGATAGGTTTGTTTTTGTTTGTGAAGGGAGAATTAGCTCACTTCTCAATAGATAGCAAACAAGATCAGGTATCTCCCCATCCTGAGTTGAGTGTGGGTAGCATTGCACTGAGTATACCTGTGCTTCTTTGCTCATTCCCACCCCAATGATTGACATGGGAAAAGGGATTGCTCAGACTGCACAAAAGGAAGAGAGCGTCACAGGCACTAGCCAATAGGTAGCTGGAACATTATGTATATACCTCATCAGGCTGCATGTCTTGGGACAGCTTGAGAAACACAAATGGAACTACAATCCCAATAGCAAAACAAACATTTAAAACAATATACAACAATAGATTTGAAGTTTAAAAGTATGATAGGAATAAGGTAAAGGTAAAGGGACCCCTGACCATTAGGTCCAGTCGTGGCCGACTCTGGGGTTGCAGCGCTCATCTCACTTTATTGGCCGAGGGAGCCGGCGTACAGCTTCCGGGTCATGTGGCCAGCATGACTAAGCCGCATCTGGAGAACCAGAGCAGCGCATGGAAATGCCGTTTATCTTCCCGCTGGAGTGGTACCTATTTATCTACTTGCACTTTGATGTGCTTTCCAACTGCTAAGTTGGCAGGAGCAGGGACCGAGCAACAGGAGCTCACCCCGTCACGGGGATTCGAACCGCCGACCTTCTGATCGGCATGTCCTAGGCTCTGTGGTTTAACCCACAGCGCCAACACATAAAAACTGGACATGTTTTTCTCTCCCAACTAACTCTGGGCTCCCTCTTCGGCAGGCATCAAACGGCACTGCAACCAACGCTGTTACGGAGAATGCCGCAAGAGCTGCCCGTACGGCTGGATTCCGACATCAAACTGCGCATGCGCGCACACGTCAAACATCTGCTGTCTTCCACCACCACCGCCACCGCCACCGCCACCGCCGCCTCCACCACCGCCGCCACCGCCGCCACCACCACCACCACCACCACCACCTCATCGTAAATGGTCCCCACCACCTCCTCCGCCACCCCCTCCGCCACCGCATCATCCTAAATGGCACCCGCCACCTCCCCCACCTCCCCCACCTCCTCCTCCTCCCCCACCTCCTCCTCCCCCTCCCCATATTAAATGGCACCGGCCTCCTCCTCCCCCACCTCCACCTCCCCCACCTCCTCCTCCTCCCCCACCTCCTCCTCCCCCTCCCCATATTAAATGGCACCAGCCTCCTCCTCCCCCACCTCCACCTCCCCCACCTCCTCCTCCTCCCCCTCCTCCCCCTCCCCCTATTAAATGGCACCCGCCTCCTCCTCCCCCACCCCCACCTCCCCCACCTCCTCCCCCACCTCCTCCTCCTCGTAAATGGCACCCTCGCCCACCCCCGCCACCCCCACCTCCTCCTCCTCCTCCTCCACCCCCACCCCCACCCTCTAAGTATCACTGGTGATAACAGCAGAAAGTCTGAGCGCCCGGGAAAAGAAGGAAGAGTCGAGTCGAGTTCAAAAGCCATCTCATCAGCATTTGGGGGAGGGGGAATGGAAAAAGAAACCCAGTTTTGTTCACTTCTTCTTATCAAATAAAATAAAATAAAAATGTAAACCTTGTCAACTGTACGTTTCATTCGTTTCCTTACCTAGAGTGGATTTTGGATCGTGAGACCTCGGGTTGGTCTACAAGGTACGGTGGGGTTCTTCACTATGGTGTCGGCTATTTCTCTAGCACATTCAGAGTAGCAGTAGCAAGGGCCTCATCCACTTAGAAGGCAACTGCGTGGGGTTGGTGGTTAGGTCACCGAAGGCTGTGGGTGGCAACGCAACCTGAAGTCCTAAAAAGCCAGGATTCGTTGCCCTTAATAATAATATACTATTTCTACCCCACACATCTGGCTGGGTTTTCCCAGTCACTCTGGGTGGCTGCCAACAGAATACAGTGGAACCTCGGGTTAAGAACTTTGCTTCAGGATGAGAACAGAAATTGCGTGGTAGCGGCGCGGTGGCAGCGGGAGGCCCCATTAGCTAAAGTGGTACCTCAGGTTAAGAACAGTTTCAGGTTAAGAACAGACCTCCAGAACGAATTAAGCTCTTAACCCGAGGTACCACTATATTAAATGCATGACAAAACATCAAACGTTAAAAACTTCCCTAAACATTAAACGTTAAAAACTTCCCTAAACAGGGCTGCCTTCAGATGTCTTCTAAAAGTCAGATAGTTGTTTATTTCCTTGACATCTGATGTGAGGGCATTCCACAGGGCAGGAGCCACTATCGAGAAGGCCCTCTGCCTGGTTCCCTGTAGCTTTGCTTCTCTCAGTGAGGGAATTGAACCACCAGAAGGCCCTCGGAGCTGGACCTCATTGTCCAGGCTGGATGATGGGGGTGGAGATGCTCCTTCAGATATACTGGGCCGAGGCTGTTTAGGGCTTTAAAGAAGAAGAAGAAGAGTTTGGATTTGATATCCCACTTTATCACTACCCTAAGGAGTCTCAAAGCGGCTCACATTTTCCTTTCACTTCCTCCCCCACAACAAACACTCTGTGAGGTGAGTGGGGCTGAAAGACTTCAAAGAAGTTTGACTAGCCCAAGGTCACCCAGCAGCTGCATGTGGAGGAGTGGGGAAGCGAACCTGGTTCACCAGATTACGAGACTACTGCTCTTAACCACTACACCACACTGGCTCTCAGCACCAACACTTTGAATTGTGCTCAGAAACGTACTGGGAGCCAATGTAGGTCTTTCAGGTAGACTGAGAGTGAGTGAGTGGCCCAGGTGAGCTTCACAGTCAAGCTACCCAATGAGCTTCACAGTCAAGTGGGGGGATTTGAACCCTGATCTTCCAGGTCTTAGTCCAGCAATCTAACCACTATGTCACTCTGGATCTCCCTATGTGCTTGAATCCCCCTTGCAAAATACTGACAGTCGGGGAGGCCTTCAAAAACCTCACACCCCACCTCCACTCGGAAGTGGTACAGTTCACAATCCCTGCCACCTCTGCTTCTGTGTCCTGGCCTCTGATTCCCCACCCGGACTGCTTCCCTTCCTTCCTTCCTCCCTGTCCTTCCCTCTGTCATTTGCCTCCCAGGCTGAATCTCCTCTGCTGCACGCTTTTCACTTGCAATCCTCCTTCCTCCTGGAACGCAGCGGGGAAATGCTTCTCCCTCCCGCATTAATTGCTGGCGTCCCCCTTTTGTGATATTCCCCAGCTCTGACGTCGCTCTTTGCCAAAGCAGATTAGAGCAAGGCTTTGTCAAAGCCCACAGCCTCCTTGCAGCGGCGCCCGGCGGCAGAAGAAGCGGAGCGCGATCTCTCCTGAAAGCACCTTGTTAGCGACCCACTTTGGAATGGACTGGGAGGCGGGGGGGGGGCAGGAGCGGGAAAGGCAACTGGGCCGCGAGTGAGGGAGAAAGCAACCTCTCCAGCCTGCCTCGGGACATTGGTTTGGACGCTGGCCGGAGATCAGATTGCCTTTACAGTGGTACCTCGGGTTACATATGCTTCAGGTTACAGACTCCGCTAACCCAGAAATATTGCTTCAGGTTAAGAACTTTGCTTCAGGATAAGAACAGAAATTGTGCTCCGGCGGCACAGCAGCAGCAGGAGGCCCCATTAGCTAAAGTGGTGCTTCAGGTTAAGAACAGTTTCAGGTTAAGTACGGACCTCCGGAACGAATTAAGTATTTAACCCGAGGTACCACTGTATTACATACACCCTTGTGTGAATTAACTGAAACAGAGCATGTTTTCTATCTTACTCATAATTCTGTACAGTGGTACCTCTGGTTATGTACTTAATTTGTTCCGGAGGTCCATTCTTAACCGGAAGCACCACTTTAGCTAATGGGGCCTCCTGCTGCTGCCGCGCCGCCACCACGCGATTTCTGTTCTCATCCTGAAGCAAAGTTCTTCTACAACTAATCCAGAATGCGGCAGCTAGACTGGTGACTGGGAGTGGCTGCCGAGACCATATAACACCGGCCTTGAAAGACCTACATTGGCTCCCAGTATGTATCCGAGTACAATTCAAAGTGTTTTAAAGCCCTAAACGGCCTCGGTCCAGTATACCTGAAGGAGTGTCTCCACCTCCATCATTCTGCCTGGACACTGAGGTCCAGCGCTGAGGGCCTTCTGGTGGTTCCCTCGCTGCGAGAAGCCAAGTTACAGGGAACCAGGCAGAGAGCCTTCTTGATAGTGGCGCCTGACCTGTGGAATGCCCTCCCTCCAGATATCAAAGAGAAAAATAACTACCAAACTTTTAGAAGACATCTAAAGGCAGCCCTGTTTAGGGAAGCTTTTAATGTTTAATAGGTTATTGTATTTTAGTGTTTTGTTGGAAGCCGCCCAGAGTGACTGTGGAAACCCAGCCAGATGGGTGGGGTATAAATAATAATTTATTATTATTATTATTATTATTATTATTAACCCTAGGTACTATTTCTGGGTTAGCGGAGTCTCTAACCTGAAGCGTATGTAACCTGAAGCGTATGTAACTCGAGGTACCACTGTACTCAAAACAAACACAAAAAGTCAGTTGAACATTATGGCGTCAGAGGCCTGCAGCCAACAGAAGGAACTATGCGCTCGCCACAATATATTGAGGTTCTATGAAAAAGAGTTATTCCAGAGCTGGAAAAGAGGTATCCTGGTGGTACTGGGATATTGCAGCAGGATCTAGCCACCTGTCACACATCGAAAGTGGTGAAGAAATTCATGACAGAGCAGCAAATACAGGTACTTGATTGGCCAGGGAATTCCCCGGACGTAAATCCCATTGAGAATTTGTGGGCTATATGCAACAGTCGCCTCCGTGCTGTAGACTGTATGACGATGGAGAAGCTCCTTCAGGCGCCGATTCAAGTGTGGTACAGGGATCCGAAAATCAACAGTGACTGTTCGAAACTAATAGACTCCATGGCAAATGGTGTTCAAATGTTGCTTAAAAATAGTGGAGGTCATATCCGTTACTAATGTAAAAAGTCAGGGCCTTTTCAACACTGGCGGAACGCTCTGCCTCATGAGACCAGGGCCCTGCAGGATCTGATTTCTTTCTGCAGGGCCTGTAAGACAGAGTTGTTCTGCCTGGCCTTTGGCTTGGAGCCAATTTGATTCCCTCCCCTCCCCCTCTTACTTTTTCCTTTTTCCTTTCTTTTCCTGTGATGAGGCTGCATTTTAATATTTTAATGTTTCAATATTTTAATGTTGTATTTTAATCTTGTTTTTAAGTTGTATTCGTTCAACTTGTTTTTATTATTGCTTGTTAGCCGCCCTGAGCCCAGCCTTGGCTGGGGAGGGTGGGGTATAAATAAAAATTATTATTATTATTATTATTAATGTACTTATATGTGAGTTTTGTACAATAAACTACACTGTTTGTTTCAATTAATTTGAACAAGGGTGGTGTAGGATCTTCCTTCCGAAAGCTGGAGTGGTTAGCAGCCACAAAGTAAGCCAGCCATGGTGACTGACTGAGGGCACTGTCAGAACTGCCGGGACAGGGCAAAGCTGGCACCAAAGCCTCATTGGGTAGCTGCCAAGGCTCATAGCTGACATCTGAGCAGCTGGGAATGCATGTGGCAAGCATGAATGGAGAGATCTGTCACAATCCCATTGACCACGCCACACACCAAAAGCACTATGCTGATGCTTTAAACAGTCATGGCTTCACCCCCCCCCCCAAAAAAATTATGGGGACTGTAGTTTGTTAATGTAGGGATGTGAATAGATGCTAAGAAATGATATATTTATTAGATATTATCCTTCCTTCCTCACGTTTGTCCGTTCAGCAGAGTGCATTGCTTTGCTGCTTAAAGGGAAAGCTTAGATAAGCTAGTTTGCAGCCTTTTAGTTAGAATCATAGAATCATAGAGTTGGAAGAGACCACAAGGGCCATCGAGTCCAACCCCCTGCCAAGCAGGAAACACCATCAGAGCACTCCTGACATATGGTTGTCAAGCCTCTGCTTAAAGACCTCCAAAGAAGGAGACTCCACCACACTCCTTGGCAGCAAATTCCACTGTCGAACAGCTCTTACTGTCAGGAAGTTCTTCCTAATGTTTAGGTGGAATCTTCTTTCTTGTACTTTGGATCCATTGCTCCGTGTCCGCTTCTCTGGAGCAGCAGAAAACAACCTTTCTCCCTCCTCTATGTGACATCCTTTTATATATTTGAACATGGCTATCATATCACCCCTTAACCTCCTCTTCTCCAGGCTAAACATGCCCAGCTCTCTTAGCCGTTCCTCATAAGGCATCGTTTCCAGGCCTTTGACCATTTTGGTTGCCCTCCTCTGGACACGTTCCAGTTTGTCAGTGTCCTTCTTGAACTGTGGTGCCCAGAACTGGACACAGTACTCCAGGTGAGGCCTGACCAGAGCAGAATACAGTGGCACTATTACTTCCCTTGATCTAGATGCTATACTCCTATTGATGCAGCCCAGAATTGCATTGGCTTTTTTAGCTGCCGCGTCACACTGTTGGCTCATGTCAAGTTTGTGGTCAAAGTAATCTAGTAGTTAAAGTAATCTAGGGTGCTTTGAGGCAGACTGGATTTTCCTGGTGTTGTTGTTTAGTTGGTTAGTCATGTCCGACTCTTCGTGACCCCATGGACCAGAGCATGCCAGGCACTCCTGTCTTCTACTGCTTCCCGCAGTTGGGTCAAACTCATGTTCACAGCTTCGAGAACATTGTCCAACCATCTCGTCCTCTGTCGTCACCTTCTCCTTATGCCCTTCATCTTTCCCAACATCAGGGTCTTTTCCAGGGAGTCTTCTCTTCTCATGAGGTGGCCACAGTCTTGGAGCCTCAGCTTCACGATCTGTCCTTCCAGTGAGCACTCAGGGCTGATTTCCTTAAGAATGGAGAGGTTTGATCTTCTTGCAGTCCATGGGACTCTCAAGAGTCTCCTCCAGCACCAGAATTCAAAAGTATCCATTCTTCAGCAACCAGCCTTCTTTATGGTCCAGCTCTCACTTCCATACATCGCTACTGGGAAAACCATAGCTTTAACTATATGGACCTTTGCCGGCGAGGTGATGTCTCTGCTTTTTAAGATGCTGTCTAGGTTTCCCCCTTTTCTCCTCCATAAAACAATAACCACACAAACAATCTTGCAAAAGGTGAAAATAACATTTGCTCACTCAGAATGCTTGTTGAAGAGAAAGGAGATACAGCAGCTTTGTTCAGACAGGCTTAAAAATGCTAATTTGGTTACAAAAACATACTTTGGTCTAATGGAGTCTGAGCAATGGAGCTCAGACATGCAGATGTTCTCCACTGCTGGAATGAGGTGAAAGGGCAAAGAGCAATAGCCTGGCCAGGTGAGGAGATTATATTTGCAACCTGTGTTATTCCTGGAATATGTGTTGAACCTGGCTTCTTCTTCTACTTTTTTTTTTGTATATTTTTATTGGTTTTAACATATAAATTATAAAATGTACCACAAAACTTATCACTTATACAATCTTTTTAGACTTCCATCAGCACCTCTGATGATCCACCGTTTTAACCACTTCTTATGCATTTCTTAACTTTATATTGCCTTTACATCTCTTAACAAATCATCCTTCCCCATCTCCATTTTTGCAGTACTTCCGATAATACTCCTCACAAAACTTCTTGCAAACCTACAAACATTGTCTGATCTTCACAAATACTAGTCAAGTAGTCCGTAAATTTACTCCAGTCTTCCGTGAATTTCTGGTCCCGCCGGTTTCGAATCCTTCCTGTTAGTTTATCTAGTTCTGCATAGTCCATTAACTTCATTCTCCATTCTTCAATCGTCAGTAATTCTTCTTGCTTCCATTTTTGGGCCAGTAATATTCTTGCTGCTGTTATTGCATATAAGAAGAGCTTACATTCCTTTCTATTTATATCACTCCCCACAATGCCCAGTAAGTTGAACCTGGCTTCTAAGTGAGAGTGTGGAATGCTGAGAAAAGCATGGCGAGAGAATGAAAACAGTTCACATATGTGATTGGCGGGCACTTGTGGAATGTGATGTTTAATATCTCCTGAATGGTTTGACTGTATTTATTGAACATTCAATTCATCTTTCTTTCGCGTTGATGCTTTGAGGGCCTATTGTGCAAAACGCTGTATTTAAACAAAACATAACACACAGCACTTCAGCGGAGTGACTTTGCCCATGACATGCAAAAGCAGTTGCATAATGGATCAGACATTAGTCAGCGTATCACCTCAGCAAAGTGCATCCATTAACCAGCTACTGGGAAACTTCCTTGTGGAAATTGAATAGCCTTAGTTGGAAGTTCAAAGGCCCTCAGGATCGGGGATCGATGCACGGTGGATGCAGAATCAGTCCCCCTTCTGTTCTCCAGAGGCTTGGAGGCAGTGGAACTTCCACTATCTCGCACTCCCGATCTAGGTGCAACGGTTGCAAAGCCTTTGAAGCGAGAGGCTTAATGATTTCATGTGATGTCTAAAAAGGTAATGAGCAACAGGCTGCAGTAACAAAGGAGTTCCTGTGAAACATTAAAGACCGGCAGATTTATTGTGGCAGAAATAAGAGCTAACACTGCCAGTTACATGAAGCATTATTGTGTGTGTGCGTGTGTGCGTGTGTGTGTGTGTGTGTGAGAGAGAGAGAGAGAGAGAGAGAGAGAGAGAGAGAGAGATCATGTACAGTCAAACCTCGGGTTACAGATGCTTCAGGTTGCGTTTTTTTGGGTTGTGAAACCCGGAAGTACCGGAACAGGTTACTTCCGGGTTTCGGCAGTTGTGCATGTGCGGGAGCGCTAAATCCCACTTTGTGCGCAGAAGCACTGAATCGCAACCCGCGCATGTGCAGAAGTGGGTTGCGAAAGCTGCAGGTTGTGAATGTGGATCCTGCATGGATCGCGTTTGCAACCCGAGCGTCCACTGTATCCGCAGAAGGATACAATGTCTTCAACAAAGTGTTGCAGTGCTGAGTGTTCCTGCTCAGGTTTTCGAACACACCTTTCCATCACCCCTGCCTCCTCCGTCTTCTATTCTCCCTCCACATGGGCAGCTTTGTGTGCATATTCAGCATACTCATGGAGCAATCATAGAACTGTAGACTTGGAAGGTACCCTAAGGGTCATCCAGTCCAACCCCCTGCTATGCAGAAATCTCAACCAAAGCATCCATGACAGGTGCCCCCCTAACCCTCTGCTTAAACACCTCTGAGGAAAGAGAGTCCACCACCTTCCAAGGGAGTCAGTTCCACTGTCAAACATAATTGCCTTTGTTGTACCGTATTTTTTGCTCTATAAGATGCAATTTCCCCCTCCTAAAAAGTAAGGGGAAAGGTGTGTGCATCTTATGGAGCGAATGCAGGCGGGGGACTCTGCTCAGCACTCCCTTTAAAGAGCCGTGTGGAGTGTGTGTGCAGCTCTTGGGGGCTTTAAAGGGAGCACGGCTATCCATAAGCCAGGACAGCCAGTGGGATTGCTGCACTGCGATCCCGCTGGCTGTCCTGGCTTCTGGTTTAGCCACACAGCCTCTCCCGGGCAGGAGATGAAGGCTCCCCTTGCCCGGGAGAGGCTGCGAGCGGCTATCCCATAAGCCAGGACAGCAAGCAAGATCGCTGCGATGGGATTCAGAATGATTTTTTTCTTGTTTTCCTCTTCCAAAAACTAGGTGCATCTTATGGACTGGTGCGTCTTATAGAGTGAAAAATACGGTAACTTGAATGCCTGCCTTCTGGTAGACACTACAGCCTCTACCAGAGGTGTCCTGGGCTTTGAAGACACTCGAACTCAGGACGTAAGGGAGAAACGTGCTAAGAGGAAGGCACACTTGGCAAATCCATACAGTCATCAACTCCCACCAGGAAACCAATGTCCTCACTGTGGAAAGACGTGTGGATCCAGAATTAGCCTCCACAGTCACTTATGGACTCATTGTTAAAACTGTGTGCATGGAAGACAATCTTACTCGGCTACAAGGGATCGCCAAACAAGAAGAAAAAGAAGAAAGTGGTACCTCGGGTTGCAAGACGCTTCAGGTTACAGACTCCGCTAACCAAGAAATAGTACCTCGGGTTAAGAACTTTGCTTCAGGATGAGAACAGAAATCGCACGGTGGTGGCGGGAGGCCCCATTAGCTAAAGTGGTACCTCAGGTTAAGAACAGTTTCAGGTTAAGAACGGACCTCCAGAACGAATTAAGTTCTTAACCCGAGGTACCACTGTACTTAAAGTTTTGGATCTAGCACGTGCCTCTGTGTCTCCCACTTCCAGTCTGCTTCTAGCAGATGACTAATGGAGAAGCTAGATCTGTTGGGAAGTTAATGTGGTGAATGCCTCCCATCTTATACTCAGGTTGTATAGATGCATAGATGATTCACAAGACTGCTGTCATCCATGACCTAATTGTGGATGGTGGACTTGACCTGGCATGTATAACAGAGACTTGGTTGGGTGAAGCAGATGGGCTTGTCCTTGCCGCTGCTTGTCCACCAGGTTTCTCTTACGCACAGTAACCCAGGTCATGTGGGCGGGGAGGGGGGGTTGCAGTGATTTTTAGGAAGACACTAGTTTACACAAGGCGTCCTATAGGGAAGACCCAGTTTTCTGAGTGCATGTTCTGGAAGTTGGGCAATAGGGGCAGTATAGGATTCCTTTTGGTGTACCAACCTCCCCACTGCACCAAGGATTCCCTGCCCGAGCTGCTTCAGGTCTTGATGGATATTTTCCTGGAGACACCTAGTTTGGTTGTCCTGGGGGATTTTAGCATCCATGCCGACCTGACCTGACAAGGGGCTACTCGGGACTTTGTGGAAAGCATGGCCTCCATGGGGCTGTCCCTGAATAAGTTTGGCCCAACTCATAGCCGCAGACATGCCTTAGACCTGGTGTTCACCTCTATTGACATGGGTGATCTGACACTAAGTAAAAGTGAAACAAAAGAAGTGCCATGGTTGGATCACTTCCTGGTGCAACTGGACTTCTCCGCGACCCTTCCCCTCTGCAGGGAGGTGGGACCGATTCGGATGGTCCACCCCTGCCACTTAATGGATCCAAATGGTTTCCAGAGAGTGGTAGGGGATGCTTTATCCCATGTTGATGGCCTTTCAGCTGATTCCCTGGTAGCCCACTGGAATACGGAGTTAACCAGGGCTATTGACTGTCTGGCTCTGAAGCAAGTACAGTGGTATCTCAGGTTACAGATGCTTCAGGTTACATATGCTTCAGGTTACGGACTCCACTAACCCAGAAATAGTACCTCGGGTTAAGAACTTTGCTTCAGGATGAGAACAGAAATCGCGCAGCAGTGGTGCTGCAGCAGCAGCGGGAGGCCTCATTAGCTAAAGTGGTGTTTCAGGTTAAGAACAGTTTTAGGTTAAGAATGGACCTCCGGAACAAATTAAGTAGTTAAACCGAGGTACCACTGTATTGTTCCTCCTGTCAAGGCTGGGTGGCAGCGACAAAGAGGAAGAAGAGGAGGAGGAGGAGGAGGAGTTTGGATTTGATATCCCGCTTTATCACTAACCTAAGGAGTCTCAAAGTGGCTAACAATCTCCTTTTCCCTTCCTCCCCCACAACAAACACTCTGTGAGGTGAGTGGGGCTGAGAGACTTCAGAGAAGTGTGACTGGCCCAAGGTCACCCAGCAGCTGCATGTGGGGGAGCGGGGAATCAAACCCAGTTCACCAGATTATGAGTCCACCGCTCTTAACCACTACACCACACTGGCTCTTCCCAGCAGGGAGAGAGAAGCTGGGGAAGGGACAGAGGCCGCAGCCATTTATTTTATTATTGTTATTTATTTCATGAAATTTCTACACCTCTTGATTGTGTGTGTTGTTGTTTTTTAAAAAACACACACCCTCAAAGTGGTTTAATTTTTCTTTTGAAATTTTGCACACATACATCCCAATTTTGCACCCCTCTGCCCCACGGTATGCCACTGGTAGAAACCCCCTGCGTGGGTTGTCGCTGAGGAAGGAGGGGTGAAGGAGAACTCTGGGCAGGATCTGCCTCTTCTAGAGTGATAGTCGCTTAGATACGGCCTGAAGCTGGGGGCAAGAGTGGAGCAGCTACAAGAGTCGAGAGGGAACGAGGCATCCTGTATCCTCCAGCGATGGGCCACAGAGCAGCACTCAGGTTAAAAGATCTGAGAAGATAACAGCAGCTGGCAGTTTTAGGCCAGGGGGAAAAGAGGGGGCTGAAAGATAGCCATGGAACCCATAGCCATCACAGCTCACTATCCTGGGCCGCGATCTGGCTCTGACACACCAGGGCAATTTGCTGCTTCTAAGAGTCTCTGTGCAGAACAAAGTCCGGTCGCTGTGAGTTAAAGAGAATATCTGAGTTCAGCTCCTGGCACGGACAACGGGCCCTTTCAACATGAATTCCTCAAAGTGCCCTTCACATGGATGGTGCTACATGGATTAATAGTATTAGGACGAGGCCCTGGGATTTCCTGCAGCAGATTCCTGGGAGTTATGTAAGGGGTTTCACCCGCATACAATGGACCACCTGCAAGATCTGGGTAGTCTGAAGCCATTCTACCAAGTTTGTCCACCGTGCAGCGACACTCTCTGATAATACAGTGGTACCTTGGGTTAAGAACTTAATTCGTTCTGGAGGTCCGTTCTTAACCTGAAACTGTTCTTAACCTGAAGACCACTTTAGCTAATGGGGCCTCCCACTGCCGCCGTGCCACCAGAGCATGATTTCTGTTCTCATCCTGAAGCAAAGTTCTTAACCCGAGATACTACAGTGGTACCTTGGGCTACATACGCTTCAGGTTACAGACTCCGCTAATCCAGAAATAGTACCTCGGGTTAAGAACTTTGCTTCAGGATGACAACAGAAATTGTGCTCTGGCGGCATGGCGGCAGTGGGAGGCCCCATTAGCTAAAGTGGTCTTCAGGTTAAGAACAGTTTCAGGTTAAGAACGGACCTCCAGAACGAATTAAGTTCTTAACCCAAGGTACCACTGTATTTCTGGGTTAGCGGAGTCTGTAACCTGAAGCGTATGTAACCTGAAGCGTATATAACCCGAGGTACCACTGTACTCACACAAGCCCCGTTTTGGGAAAGGGCCATAGCTCAGGAGCAGACATCGCCAGGTATGGCCCCCAGAAAGTTGCTTGGAAGAAAATGTGGCCCCTGGGGCTGAAAAGTCTTCCTTACTTCTGCTATGGCAGTTGGGAGCCTCGCTCACTTCTCTGTTACACCCAGGAGGATTCCCAGCCAAGAATCTGGACCAGTTCCCTACCTCCCACTACAGTAACACTTTTTGACAGGCTAACACAGAGGAGTGGGTGTTGATAGATTCCTACACAGTCGGAAGCAGCCATATGCTCCCAAAGTATTTATTATCCAAGGATCAGAATGAGAACATATTTCTTTTTGAAATCTAAACACAACACTCCCGACGCTGATGCTTTATTGCGTTATAGGGCTCTGTGCCAGGGGTTGCCCAGGCGATGCCCTCCGATAGCTCTGGGGCTCCAGCTCCCATCCCAGTGGGAATTGTCATAGGACAACTTCTAGAGGGCTCTCCTTGGCTCCCCATCCTCTGTGCTGGGGAGAAAGGTCTCCGATAAGGTCTCTGGCAATAGGGCTGAGAAGCATACCTTGCAGAAGGAGCAGGGCAGTTTCTTCAGCCCAAAGGCCACATTCCCTGGTGGACATCTTTCTGGGGGCCTCATGTCAGAGATGGGCAGAACCAGATGGAGATATAGGCAGAGCAATAGGGAGGAGGGTTCTTTCTACAGAAGGCTACGTTCCAGCCTGGACCATAAAGAAGGCTGATCGCCGAAGAATTGATGCTTTTTGAATTCTGGTGCTAGAGGAGACTCTTGAGAGTCCCATGGACTGCAAGAAGATCAAACCTCTCCATTCTTAAGGAAATCAGCCCCGAGTGCTCACTGGAAGGACAGATCCTGAAGCTGAGGCTCCAATACTTTGGCCACCTCATGAGAAGAGAAGGCTCCCTGGAAAAGACCCTGATGTTGGGAAAGATGGAGGGCACAAGGAGAAGGGGACGACAGAGGATGAGATGGTTGGACAGTGTTCTCGAAGCTACCAGCATGAGTCTGACCAAACTGCGGGAGGCAGTGGAAGAGAGGAGTGCCTGGCGTGCTCTGGTCCATGAGGTCATGAAGAGTCGGACACCACTAAACGACTAAACAACAACAACAAGTTCCAGCCAATTCCTTGGAAATGGGATTTTCTTGCTTTCTGCAAGCTGCCTGTCAAGGAAAAAGGCAGGGCTATAAATATGCTGTTGTTGGCACCCATCTGTCTCTAAAGAAAATTGGGTGCACCTCTGGGCATGAAGTCAAACAGTTGGAGAATCACAGTGCCTCCTGTGGTTGCAGAAGCTGGTAACTTGTAACTGCTGCCTCCCAGGTTGTTTTTGCTGTGTTTGCAGCACCAAAGTGACCTCTCTAGGTCAGCGAGAATAATAATAATAATAATAATAATAATAATAATAATAATAATAATAATTTATTTATATCCCGCCCTCCCTGGCTGAGGCCGGACTCAGAGTGGCTAACATAAGAAAAAAACAACACAATATGCATAAAACAGACATCAATTAATTAAAATACATCTTAAAATTAATTCAGACAAGTTAAAATCTGGGAGGTGGCAGTTATCAGGTTGAGAGTGGTTACCGTATTTTTCGCTCCATAAGATGCACTTTTCCCCTCCAAAAAAGTAAGGGGAAATGTGTGTGTGTGTTATGAAGCGAATGCAGGGGGGAGGCAGGCAGGAAAAGCCCCCAAGACCTTTTGCGGGCTTTTCCCCAGGAGGGAGAAGGGACTGAAGTAGCCAGTCAGTCCCTTCTCCCTCCTCATAGAAAACCCCGCAGGAGCCACGCGCTCCTTAAAGGGTGCACGGCTCCTGTGGGCTTTTGCGGGAGGTGGGGGTATTGCCATAGCCGCGCGCAGCCCCTCCAGCCGGGTGAGGCTGCGTGTGGCTATGGCTTTTTTAGCAGCTCTGTCTTGCAGGCTCTGCGGAAAGATGTCAAGTCCCGCAGGGCCGTGGTCTCTTGGGACAGAGCGTTCCACCAAGTCGGGGCCAGTACTGAAAAGGCCCTGGCCCTAGTTGAGACCAATCTAACCTCCTTGAAGCTCGGGACCAAAAAAATGTTGTCATATGTGGACCTTAAGGTCCTCCGCGGGGCATACCAGGAGAGGCGGTCCCGTAGGTACTTGGGTCCTAGGCCACATAGGGATTTAAAGGTCAAAACCAGCACCTTAAACCTGACCCAGTACTCCACCGGGAGCCAGTGCAGTTGGTAAAGCACTGGATGAATATACATCTCCATGCTCCAGTGCTCATGTTATGCTCACTGGCTTCCCACAGGTACCTTGTTGGCTACTGTGAGAACAGGATGCTGGAGTGGATGGTCCCCTTTTGGGCTGATCCTGCAGGTGGGATCATTCTAATGACACCAAGTCAAGCAGAACTAGGGGGAGACTTTGCTCCTGGGCCCAAAGTCCCCTTCCTTTTGATATGCAATGCCCAGGTCTTAAACACCCGGCCAGAGACTGAAGTGGATGGAAGTTTTCCAACTGGACAGGATGGATGTGAATTGACCCCCGCCCCACCCTCCCCTTCCTTTTGTCTTGTTGTTATTCTATTACACATCTCCATCTGGTAGGAGGAGACTCTTGAGAGTCCCATGGACTGCAAGAAGATCAAACCTCTCCATTCTTAAGGAAATCAGCCCTGAGTGCTCACTGGAAGGACAGATCTTGAAGCTGAGGCTCCAAGACTTTGGCCACCTCATGAGAAGAGAAGACTCCCTGGAAAAGACCCTGATGTTGGGAAAGATGGAGGGCACAAGGAGAAGGGGACGACAGAGGACGAGATGGTTGGACAGTGTTCTCGAAGCTACCAGCATGAGTTTGACCAAACTGCGGGAGGCAGTGGAAGACAGGAGTGCCTGGCGTGTGGGGTCACGAAGAGTCGGACACAACTAAACAACTAAACAACAAGAACAATCTGATAGGGAGAGTGGGGGTTTGGGAAGGCTTAGAAATTATTTGGGGCATTAGGGACTCATTTCCAAAGGTGGAAGGGAGTGCTCTCAAGTCACATGGAAGATTCAAAATACAGTGGTACCTCGGGTTAAGTACGGGTTAAGTATGTCCGTTCTTAACCTGAAACTGTTCTTAACCTGAAGCACCACTTTAGCTAATGGGGCCTCCCGCTGCTGCTGCGCTGCCGGAACGTTTTTTGTTCTCATCCTGAAGCAAAGTTCTTAACCCGAGGTACTATTTCTGGGTTAGCGGAGTCTGTAACCTGAAGCATCTGTAACCTGAAGCGTATGTAACCCGAGGTACCACTGTAAGCCCCTTTGTTCCATTCAAAAGCTGCGGTGGGTCAAATTTGTCTTTTGCTCTCTTGTGGTCCCATGAGAGAGGGGCATGTGAGAGAGTGAGAGAGCGAGCGAATCCCACCGAAAACCCGGCTTCCACCTGACACCGACCATTCTTGTCATACAATTCAGGTAAGGAAACACATAGGAGTTAAATCACAGGGAAAGGAGGCCTTTGAAGTGACTTATCTGTGAGATTACAAACTGTTCGTTGTATTAAGAAGGAAGAAAAGGGGGGGGTGGAATCCACTCATTCTTCGGAAACGGGTTTAGCCGAATTATTAGTAATAAGCGCATTAAGACATTTTCAATTTTATTTTATTTATTTTATTGGTTGTTGTTTTTTGCATTGTCTTTGACATTTCAGGTTACTAAAGGATTATATCCATAGGCTGTGGTAATCCTTGTCTATTTAGAAAATACATGGGCAACTCCCCAACCACCAAACATCTGCCCCCTTCTCCAGCACATCTGTTAAGCTGGCAGATTTTGTGCATACTGTTCTTTGATGCCGAAGGGTTTAGTTTCCTAGAAATTGTCAAAACATGGGGGTGGGGAGAGGAAATCCCTTCCCTCTGTCCCTCCCTCCCTCTCTTCCACCAGGCTGTCGAGTCGGCAATTTTGTAGCTTAACGTTTATTTTATTTTATTTAGCCTAAGAGGGTTTAAAATATATAAAAAGCCCATCAGCTGATTTCGGCACTGCAGCCTCCTTGTATACTGGCAAAATCGATGAATGCGTTTAAAATGCTTTTGTGAGTGTCGCTTAACAAACAAACCAGATTCTTTAAAAAGCTGAAGACACCCAAATTAGCACTGAACAGACATTAAATGGGTTGGTGTTGCCGTAGCACAAAAAACAGCCAGCCCCTATTCTTAACGACTGACTAATTACCAGCAGTTTTTAATTATGGGGCGTGCGTTGGAGGCAGGAGAGAGTTTACAAACTTGCCATCAGCTCTAAACACACATATGTGTCTCCTTCCCTCCCTTCTCACTTTCCCCCCAAATGGTGCCAAGAGTGGAGCTGGGAAGGCCTGCGATTCTCATTAATTAGATGGCAGCCACCTAAAAACACATGCTTTTGTCTATCGGAGGAATGACCCCCCCCCCCCAGGCTGCCAAATGGTGCTCCTCAGGGACTGAGCAGTCTGAACTAATGCTGGGAGATCGGGTAGTGGAGCAAGATGAGCGGGGAGAGGCGACTTTTACAGGTGGTGATCTATTTTGTCCTTGTTGATGATGATGATGATGGAGACAATTAATTTATTTCTTCTATACCTTTCCCCATGACTGGAACTCAAGGCAGCTTACAGATAAATGCAAGAACATCTAAAAACAAGATGGGGGGGGGGAGAGAGAGAGACACACACAATTTTTAATTAATTTAATTTAATTTAATTAATTTAATTTAATTAATTTATTTTTTTTGCAAAATTAAATATTGATCGATATTTATATCGATATTGATCGATATAAAACTATATATATATATACCATACAAACAATTACAATGAAAACTAGACGGGTCACTGGTCTGATATGGCAGGCTTTTCTTAGGTTCTTATGAAATCATGGTGGACCAAATATTTTTCCCTAGCCTATAGTAGCAATTGCAGTGCCCTGTGCTAGATGTGGTATCATTTTCAATTGCATTTTATTGCTTCCTTTAATTTTTGCATTGTATTCCAATTTGCATTCCGCAGAACTTAGTTTTCTGAGAGTTTCTATTATTGCCTTAATAGTTTTAACTGAGTTGGGGAGGTGTCTATGGATAAACCCACACAGAGAGTGACTCTGATAGAGCCTACAATCCACATGGCAAGTTGCTCAAAAGTCTTTCAGTGTGGGTGATATTTTTCTTAATTTGGTGACTAAATCTCACCTGAACTGATCCCAATGGAAAGCTGGTCTATTATCCCATTTTGGATGTTCCTTACTCGTGAAGATTTTATCAGCCAGAAACAGCAAAAGCCCGCTTATTCAATTTATTTATAATAAATGATCATGTTCCACATCTACTGGACCTCTGAAAAAAGAAGAAGACCCAAACAATGTCATATTCTGTATTATTGAAAGTGAGTAGCTGATGAGCCTTCATCATTGCTTCCTAGAACAGTCAGGTGCTTCCAAGGAGGTCAAAGGTCTTTCTCACTCTCCTTTTGCATTTCCTTTTAATCTCTCTGATCAAATTCAAACTGCTCCTTCCCTGTTCCTCTGCTCAGATTCCAAATGTGATTCTGCTCCTGACCACTGACTGCAGCACGTTCAGTTAAAAGGGTCTCAGGCAGATGGGTGCTGAGAAGCCCCCTTTTTTTGAGGCATTGGAGAATTTTCAGCTGTGACTTGTGACCGAAGGGTCTGCCCATTTCAGCTCCATCAGTTTCTCTGTTTTCCAGTCTTAGCCATTTTGCCAGCCAAATGGCTATCGGAATAAAGAAGATATTTCCACCATGGGTTTCCTGAGGCAAGGAGTTCCACAAGTGCGGACAAAAAAAAATTGTCCTGTCCCACATCCCATCTGTAATATCCAAGGCAACATGATGACCAAGTACAACGATACGATGTCAATATAAACTCTTTATATAATCTATACAGAACATTGAATGGTATGAAATATATGAAATGCACTCTCTGCAAAACCAAATAAACAGAAATCTTATAAATCTCTGAAAGTCACAAAATATGCACTCTTGATGGATTTTCTTGAAAACATAGAACCAAATGAAAGTCTTATAAGTCTCTGAAAGTCTTTGTAGACTATGCAAGCAATGGATCAGTTTCTTTTCTGGTGAAAACAACCCGTAAAGCTTTGTTTTATGATGTCCAATGCTGCCAAAGTAGTCCACAAACAGACGTAGTGAACAGTGATTCCGGATATACCCACTGTTTCGTGGAATTCTTCTTCAGCACAGCAGAAGGATACAAAAATGCTTCATAAACGGCAAATGAATTAATGAAACAATGACCTGCATATGCATGGTAACTTACAATAACTCAAATTATGATAAACTGTACGCATGAACTATAATGTCAATTCAATATGAAATAAAACCAAAAGTACATACCCCATCTATATGGTGAATGGAATTGTATAACAACAATTGCTATGGAGTAGTGGTCATCCCATCTGAACAGAGCTTGGATGCTGGAGGTGGGGGTCAGGATCAGGATGAGGCAAGAATCCCTCCAGTTGGTCTTCAAGAGAAGAGGAACCCCTTGAGCTAACATGGTCCTAAGCTGGCTGCCCCACTCTTGTGTCCTCCAGATGTCCACAGCTCTCACCAGCCTAGCCAACGATCAGGGATGATGGAAGTTGGGAGGCCTGCAACCATCTGGGGAACCGCAGCTTCCCCTGTTCCTGATTCGAGAAACTTCTCCACCTGCTTCTAGTGAGCCTGAAACCCTCGCCTGATTTCTTCTCAAGTAAGAGCAGGTCATTCGCCGATCAGAGAAAGACAGTGAAACACTAGCTAACTTACTTTCTTTATTCAGGAAATAGAACAAAGAACACACAGAAACTTCTAAGGGTTGCTGCTGTCTAGATCATGGGTAGGCAAACTAAGGCCTGGGGGCCCAGATCCACCCCAATTGTCTTCTCAATCCGGCCCATGGACGGTCTGGGAATCAGCGTGTTTTTACATGAGTGGAATGTGTGCTTTTATTTAAAATGCAACTCTGGGTTATTTGTGGGGCATAGGAATTTGTACATTTCCCCCCGCAAAAATATAGTCCGGCCCCCCACAAGGTCTGAGGGACAGTGCACCGGCCTCCTGCTGAAAAAGTTTGCTGACCCCTGGTCTAGTTTAAGCAGTTTCCTGGACTGGCTTGTAACTCCTCCTCCCTTCCCTATCCCTCGGCGTCAGGCCCCTCCCTTTGTCTACGGTGAACCCCAAAGGACCCTTTCTGTTTCTGCCTGGTTCTTCTTTTTTTAAAAAATTAATATTTATTGCTTTTCCAACAATTTAAACACTACAAAAACAATACAATACAATACAATACAAAAACACTACATAACACTGACACATTAAACACATTAAACTCATTAAACTAACAAAACAAAACAAAAACAGTTTAAAATAAATCAAACAATTTCAATATCTTATCTTTCATTCACTTATTTCCACGACCTCCTCACACCTCCCTTTTTGTATTCCACTTCTGTTAATTGTTTCAGCAATTCCTTTCCATCTTCCTCTGTTTTCTATCCTATAATTATCTTAACACATTCTAACCTTATTTTTCCTTTAATACTCTATTAATCTATTTATACTTATTTCCTTATAACATTTCTACTAAAGCTGAAGGACAGAACTTTCTTTATGTATGCTACAACAGCAGCAAGAATACTTATTGCAAAACATTGGAAGACACAAGATCTACCCACACTGGAGGAATGGCAGATGAAAATGATGGACTATATGGAATTGGCGGAAATGACTGGCAGAATCCGAGACCAGGGAGAAGAGTCGGTGGAAGAAGATTGGAAGAAATTTAAAGACTACTTACAGAAATATTGCAAAATTAATGAATGTTAGAATGATGACGGATTGAAGTTAAGCGGTTTCTAGCGGTAATGGTATAAAAGAATATGGAAAAACTAGTTTTTAATATCTAAAATTTTAATGTTATAATATATCAAGATTAAAGATCAGGATTAAAAAGGAGGGAAAGGAATCGCTGGACTAACAAATTGAATTAGAATACAAAAGAGGGAGGTATGAGGAGGTCCGGGAAACAAGTAAATGTAAAAGAAGTGATGAAAAGATGGAATTGTTTTTAACTGTTTTTTCTTTTTTGTACTTTGTATTTTGTATTTTTCCTTTTTATTGTTAATTTTCTTATTAATGTGATCTTTTTCTTTTGAAATTTTAATAAATATCATTAAAAAAAACATTTCTACTAAAGCCATATAATTTCATTCCAACATTTTTCTAACATTCATTAATTTTACAATATTTCTGTAAATAGTCTTTAAACTTTTTCCAGTCTTCTTCCACCAATTCTTCTCCCTGGTCTCGGATTCTGCCAGTCATTTCCTCCAATTCCATATAGTCCATCAACTTAATCTGCTATTCTTCCCGGGTGGGTAAATCTTGTGTCTTCCAATACTTCGCGATGAGTATTCTTGCTGCTGTTGTTGCATACATGAAAAAAGTTCTATCCTTCTTTGGCACCAATTGGCCGACCATGCCCAGGAGAAAGGCCTCTGGTTTCTTCAGGAAGGTATATTTAAATACCTTTTTCATTTCATTATAAATCATCTCCCAGTATGTCTTAATCCTTGGGCATGTCCACCAAAGGTGAAAAAATGTACCTTCAGTCTCATTACATTTCCAACATTTATTGTCGGGCAAATGGTAAATTTTTGCAAGCTTGACTGGTGTCATGTACCACCTATAAATCATTTTCATTAAATTTTCTCTTAAGGCATTACATGCCGTGAATTTCACACCTGTGGTCCATAACTGTTCCCAGTCAGCCATCATTATATTATGTCCAACATCTTGTGCCCATTTAATCATAGCTGATTTCACCGTTTCATCCTGAGTGTTCCATTTCAACAGCAAGTTATACATTCTTGACAAATTCTTGATTCTTGGATCTAACAGTTCTGTTTCCAATTTTGATTTTTCCACCTGGAAACCAACTTTTTTGTCCAAATTGTATGCCTCCGTTATTTGGTAATAATGGAGCCAATCTCGCACTTTATTTTTCAATTTTTCAAAACTCTGCAATTTTAGTCTGTCTCCATCTTGTTCCAGAATTTCCCAATATTTCGGCCATTTGGCCTCCATATTGAGTTTTTTCTGTGCCTTCGCTTCCATTGGTGACAACCATCTTGGGGTTTTCTTTTCTAGCAAATCTTTATATCTTATCCAAACATTAAACAATGCTTTTCTAACAATATGATTTTTAAACACTTTATGTACTTTTACCTTATCGTACCACAAATATGCATGCCAACCAAATGCATTATTGAAGCCTTCTAGGTCCAACACGTCAGTGTTTTCAAGAAGCAGCCATTCTCTCAGCCAACAAAAAGCAGCTGATTCATAGTAAAGTTTTTTTTATATATATAAGTTTTTGTTGTTAAAATAGTTCATCATTAATACACATATACAAGCATACAAACATACATTTCATACAATCCTTAAAAGTGTTCAAACATACTTACACTCAATCCCACAAATAATTCCTTTCCCCATCACCATCCACCACCCCTCACCCCACCTTTGTGTTTGACTTCCAATCTACTCAATTACAATTTCTTTCCACTTCTATTACTTTCTTTCACACACCTTTAGCCTAATTTCATACTTCTTTTTCTATTACACATTGTTATCCATCTTATTTGATATTTCAGTATTTGAAACGGAACTTGTTTATTCTAATAGGAGTTCTGATTTTTCGATATGATTTTGCAAGTATCTTTTAAACACCTTCCAGTCCCTATCTATCTTTTCTTTTGAAATCCTTCCAATTTCTTCCATTGTTTTGGATATATTGTAATATTCCAATAATTTGGCAAGCCACTCTGTTTTTGTCGGTATTATACCACTTTTCCAGTTTTTCGCAATCAATAGCCTTGCTGCTACTGTTGCGTATAAATATAAGGTCTTATCTTCTTCCTTTAGGCTAGTAAAGTTTAAGGTCTGGCAGGGCAAATCCACCTCTTTCTTTAGCATCAGTTAATATCTTAAATTTTATTCGAGGCTTCTTACCCTGCCAAACAAATCTGGAAATATCTTTCTGCCACTTCTTGAAACAACCCATCTTATCCAAAATTTGTAATGTTTGAAACAAAAACCACATCCTTGGCAGCACATTCATTTTTATCACAGCAATTCGACCTAACAATGATAACTTCAAATTTGTCCATGTTTCTGCCTGGTTCTCTGCTCTGCAACATGTAATAGATTCCTCGTTCTGGGCGTTGGCCCATTTCCTCCCTCAAGGATCCAAATACTCTCCCTCTGTGCTTTCCCTGGGGGGCTGTTGGTCAAGAAGCATCCACCACTCCCCCTCATCTAGCCAGCCGCTAACAGATAAGCACAAATCAGAAGTCAGCATGAGTTTAAGGTGTGAAATCTGGAATACTTAGTCTAGGAATTAGCAGTCAGGAACCTCAGAGCAGGAGCCGAATGCAGCCTCCAACCTTCTCTGTCTGGCCTTCAGAACTTTTCCTAGGCCACACCCCTCCCTGTCCAGGCCACACCCCTCATTAGCCCTGCTGTACACCCTTCTGCTTGGCTGGAATGTGTCCTTGCACTCAGATCACACCCTTCACTTGTCTAGATGGAGATTCGAGAAGGGTGATTGTAGGAACTAGGCTACTTTACATTTGTTGTTATTGTTGTTGTTGTTGTTTAGTCGTGTCTGACTCTTCATGACCCCCTGGACCAGAGCATGCCAGGCACTCCTGTCTTCCACTGCCTCCCGCAGTTTGGTCAAACTCATGCTGGTAGCTTCGAGAACACTGTCCCACCATCTCGTCCTCTGTCGTCCCCTTCTCCTTGTGCCCTCCATCTTTCCCAACATCAGGGTCTTTTCCAGGGAGTCTTCTCTTCTCATGAGGTGGCCATAGTATTGGAGCCTCAGCTTCAGGATCTGTCCTTCCAGTGAGCACCAAGGGCTGATTTCCTTCAGAATGGATAGGTTTGATCTTCTTGCAGTCCATGGGACTCTCAAGAGTCTCCTCCAGCACCAGAATTCAAAAGCATCCATTCTTTGGCGATCAGCCTTCTTTATGGTCCAGCTCTCACTTCCATACACCACGACTGGGGAAACCATAGCTTTAACTATACGGACCTTTGTCGGCAAGGTGATGTTGCTCCACTGAATTTTACCTCTGGCCCCGCCCACCACTAGCATGCCCTGCCCACCACAGAAGGAATGCAGCCCTCTAGTTGAAAAAGGGTTCCCCTTTCCTGGGGTGGCGTAAACAGGACTGAGACTTATACATGCTCAAGATTCCTGGCACATTTTAATATGCCTTAGCTAACCCACTGCCATCGCTCGCTTGGGGTCTGGCCAGTTCAGGTGTGACCAGGGAACAATAGCTCCACTCCCTAGCAAACTGTTGAAACACAATAACTATTTCATAGTAGAACTAGCACCATCCTCTCCTTGCTCTGGCAGGCCCCGTGTGAGCAGTCATGGACAGCAGCTTCCATTGCTTAGTCACCCTTGAAGGGATGTCCCAAAGGATCTTCCCCCTATGCTTGTGAGAAGTTGAGCTAGGAGCTCTCAGGCTTCCCAGATCAATGGTTTGAAGCCTTCTCAGAGCTGAACGTATGGTTGCCTTCTTGCCACAAAGCGGAATCCCCAGTGATTTGTGCAAACCAGCTGCATGGGAGCCCTAGGCTGAGCTCATAATTTGGGGTCATATGCATGGGTAGGGGGAAGAAAACCACCAGTGTTCAGAAACTCCTGTTCTGTTGGTGAATTTGAGGCTACAAAGGGATCCAGTTGTTTGGAAGTTTTATCCTTCCACGATGCTCAGAGTTCTATTCCCTAATAATAATAATAATAATAATAATAATAATAATTTATTAGTTATACCCCACACATCTGACGGGGTCTCCCCAGCCACTCTGGGCAGCTTCCAACCAAATATCAAAAACAATACAGCGTCAGACATTAAAAACTTCCCTAAACAGGTATTTTACTATTAAAAGTAAAATAGTTGTTTATTGTCTTGACATCTGCTGGCAGGGCATTCCACAGGGCAGGCGCCACTACCGAGAAAGCCCTCTGCCTGGTTCCCTGTAATCTCACTTCTCGCAGCGAGGAAACCGCCAGAAGGGCGTCGGAGCTGGAACTCAGCATCTGGGTAGAACGATGGGAGTGGAGACGCTCCTTCAGGTATACAGGACTGAGGCCGTTTAGGGCTTTAAAGGTCAGCACCAACACTTTGAATTGTGCTCAGAAACATACTGGGAGCCAATGTAGGTCTTTCAAGACCAATGTTATGTGGTCTCGGCGGTCGCTCCCAGTCACCAGTCTAGCTGTCACATTCTGGATTAGTTTTAGTTTCCAGGTCACCTTCAAAGGTAGCCCCACATAGAGCACATTGCAGTAGTCCAAGTGGGAGATAACCAGTTGTGATAGATAGCCCTGATATCCCCCATTAAAAATCAGGGATGGGGAACCTGTGGCCATCTGGATGCTTTGGACTCCCATGAACCCCAGCAAATGTATCATATGGTGGGGGTTGATGGGAGCCTTAGTCCAAGAACCACATCTGGAAGGCCAGAGGTTCTCTGCTTATGATCTATTTCATTGTGAACATCGTCACAGGAAATATTGAAGTGCCCGAGTGATTGACTCACTACTAGCTTTCAGATGAGGGTTTCAGAAGTTGTTATGGCACATTCCCCATGAGCTAGAAACCTGGTATTTGGTATGCATGTAGCCAAAAACACCCTTAACCGTGGCACAATGCCTTCAAACAAGGGATTTCAAATATGTTTAAGACCCTTTCATAGCACCTGGGGATATGAAATTTGATACACACATGGCCCAAGACACTGATGCCTCCGTTCTGATGTGACCTGCATATATTTCTCCCTTAAAATCAAAATACCTCCATGCTAAATATGGTAGCAAAATAATGCTCATAACTGAATATCTGCATATTTAATTGTCAAAATTGATGTCTGTTTGTTAAACCTTTTAGCTTTTTATGTTATTTCTTGTACAGCCTTTATGTTTTATGGCTACTTTGATTTTTTTTATGACAAAGCAGTGTATAAATATGTTTATTAATAAAAAAAATATAACTGGAGACTTTGCTCTCTCCTAACACTCAAACTCGCAGACATCCAATGAATGTTGGAAGGCATAAAACTGTAAATGTGTTCCCAATTTCTTTGGTAACATTTTTTTTTAAAGCATCAGACCCACTGTGTGAAGCTTTCCCTGGACAATTTTCTTTTTCCCAGGCTCAGCTCGTTTTTGAGTGCTGTTCTGCTCATGGAGCTCTTTGCTTGTCAGTTGAATTTAGCAGTCTCATCCAACTTTCAGTACATCTGAGATGCTTGCTACTTGCGGTGGCTGGTGCCCATTGGGACTGGTGGAGTGGAAAGCAGAGGCCAGTGGTAGGTAGAGCCAATGACATGCAGAGCCAACAGATTTCAGGTTTGTCTCCATCCTCCTCCCTGCTGAGTTTTACAAGGCACTAAATTGAGGCAAAGGGACGCGGGTGGCGCTGTGGGTTAAACCACAGAGCCTAGGGCTTGCCGATCAGAAGGTCGGCGGTTCGAATCCCCGCGGCGGGGTGAGCTCCCATTGCTCGGTCCCAGCTCCTGCCAACCTAGCAGTCTGAAAGCACGTCAAAGTGCAAGTAGATAAATAGGTACCGCTCTGGCGGGAAGGTAAACGGCGTTTCCGTGCGCTGCTCTGGTTCGCCAGAAGCGGCTTAGTCATGCTGGCCACATGACCCGGAAGCTGTACGCCAGCTCCCTCGGCCAATAAAGTGAGATGAGCACCGCAACCCCAGAGTCGACCGCGACTGGACCTAATGGTCAGGGGTCCCTTTACCTTTACCTTACATTGATGCAATGGAGGAAGAAACTGTCCCACCTTGACTAGATGGAAACAAGAAGGCAGGCGGGTGAGGGCTGACTATGTGCAAATTGAGGTTGGTGGGGCAGTGCCGCATTTGCCTCAATGGACCAGCTTCCACTTCTTCCTACAGGTGCAGAAGCGCAATCTTGCTTCTCTTTTGCATTGTACATGAAACAACAAAGCCTCCTGCAACGTTGACGTGAAGGACACCTTACCACTACAGCAATAAATGCAATGAGATTGAAATAATGCGATCAGATTCCTTTCCTTTATTGTGATATTATCCCGGAATGATCTTTGGCAAGCTGGCAAAACGTTTCTGTTTGACTTGTATACTGAGCAACCAGGAGTGGAAGTATTATCCTATTCAATGGAAAGATTGGCCACTTCTAAGAATTTCTGTTGTTGTTGTTTAGTCGTTTAGTTGTGTCCAACTCTTCGTGACCCCACGGACCTGAGCACGCCAGGCACTCCTGTCTTCCACTGCCTCCCACAGTTGGGTCAAACTCATGCTGGTAGCTTCGAGAACACTGTCCAGCCATCTCGTCCTCTGTCGTCCCCTTCTCCTTGTGCCCTCCATCTTTCCCAACATCAGGGTCTTTCCCAGGGAGTCTTCTCTTCTCATGAGGTGGCCAAAGTATTGGAGCCTCAGCTACAGGATCTGCCCTTCCAGTGAGCACTCAGGGCTGATTTCCTTCAGAATGGAGAGGTTTGATCTTCTTGCAGTCCATAGGACTCTCAAGAGTCTCCTCCAACACCAGAATTCCAAAGCATCAATTCTTCGGCGCTCAGCCTTCTTGATGGTCCAGCTCTCACTTCCATACATCACTACTGGGAAAACCATAGCTGTAACTATATGGATCTTTGTTGGCAAGGTGATGTCTCTGCTTTTTAAGATGATGTCTAGCCACATTTATATCCTGCTCTTGAGGAGCCCAGAACTTATCCCTGTGGATGGGGAAGGGCAAAAGCCCAGTGGCAGAACACGTTCTTGGCATGTAGAAGTTTCAAACCCCAACATCTGTAGGGAAGTGGAGGAAAGAGGAGATATCACCAGTCAGGTTAGAACAAGGCCAGGCTCCCTCAGGGCTGATACATCAGGAGCTATTTTTCTATTTTTCTTACGTTTATTTTGTGGTAGCCATGAGCTACATGTATACCAAATTTCAGCTTCGTACTTCATGTAGAGGTGCATTGATAATTTCAAGGGGGAAATACGTAAGAGCCGCAATACATTCATTTCCCCAAGGCGTCACCCTACATTCAGCAATGTGTTTTCAGCACTATTGATTCAGCACCATGGACAGAGTACGGGATACCCATTCAGGACCATGGACAGCGACCACATGGGTTTGTATGGTGGGAGAGAATTGTAAAGAACCAGCTGGGAGTGCGGCTCTTTTTCCTCTGCTGCTGCTTTTATTAATTTTTTATTTGCAAATTTAACAAAGAAAGAAGGAAGAAAAGGTAGAAAAATAAAAGTCAATAAAATAAAAAATAGTATCTATATAATACTAATAATAGCTTTATTTAAGCAAGCAAACAAAGAAACTCTTCCCGGGCTTTTGCACCACTCAGAGCAACTTGGAAAAAATATCACGCACACACATGTACAACCCAGACATAAAACAGCATAATATCAGAAATACGTTGGGCAGATTTTAAAAAAAAAACATTTTAGAATGTGGGTCTACTACATAAAAATCATGGCAAGTATCCACTGATAATTTCTCCCCCTGCATCTTTGCCTAATCCCCTTTCTAAACCATTTAAGCTACTGGCCATCACCAAACATCTTGTTGCAGAAAATGTTGTAGATTAATATAGTATTATTCTATCTGTCCTGAATCTCCTGCGAATCAATCCCATTGGGTGAACCCAAGTTCGGGGGGGGGGTCAATGAAAGAGGGGGAAAAGAGGGAAGAGGGAGTGAGATCTGCTTTCTGCCCACATTTTATAAATCTCTTATCAGTTGTTCGTTTTATTGTTGCCGTTACTATTAATTTATTTATTTATATCCTGCCCCTTTCCCCAGACCAGTACTCAAGGTGGCTCAAACAAACTGAAAGAACATGGATGAAATACAAAAAGCTATAAATATCATCATTACAAAGTAATTAAACACTAATAGAATTAAGACAAGACAAAGAAGGCAGGTAATAAAAACAGCACAGCCCTATTAAAAGCCATTTCCTAACCCCCCCTCAAAAAACACACCATTCAGTTCCTAAAGGCCTGTTGGAATAAAACTGTCTTCAGCTGCCCGTGGAAAGACAGCAAGGAAGGAGCCAGGCTAGCTTCTCTAGGGAGGGAGTTCCAAAGTCTAAGAGCTGCCACCAAGAAGGCCCTCTCCCATGTCTCTACCAAGTGTCCCTGTAAGGGTGGCAGTAGGTCCTCCCCTGAAGATCTCAGAGTCGAGACAGTTCTGTATGGGAGATACAGTCTTTCAGATAGCCTTTTATAGGGTTTTATAGGTCAAATCCCACCTCTCCTCCACACAAGATGATGTTTGTGGTTCTCCTCATCCCTATTTTTATCCTCACAACAACCCTGTGAGGTAAGTTAAGCTAAGGGACTGTGGCTGATCCCAAAGTCACCTGGTGAGCTTCGTGGTTGTGTGGGGGATTTGAACCCTGGTCTCCCAGGTACGAGTTGGACAAGCTAACCCATGGGTAGGCAAACTAAGGCTCGGGGGCCAGATCCGGCCCATCACCTTCTAAATCCGGCCCGCAGATGGTCCAGGAATCAGCGTGTTTTTACATAAGTAGAATGTGTCCTTGTATTTAAAATGCATCTCTGGGTTATTTCTGGGGCCTGCCTGGTGTTTTTACATGAGTAGAATGTGTGCTTTTATTTAAAATGCATCTCAGGGTTATTTCTGGGGCACAGCAATTCATTCATGTTTTTTTCTTCAAAATATAGTCCTGCCCCCCACAAGGTCGGAGGGACAGTGGACTGGCCCCCTGCTGAAAAAGTTTGCTGACCCTTGCTCTAACCAGTGCACCAAACTGGTTCAAATGTCCTTGCCTTCCCTAACTTGGGAGGGGAGATAGTTTTTGGTGACCGGCCTGTTTCTGCTAAGCTAAAAAATCAGTCAGCTTCCACTCCAGCTGAACCTATTTCAGAAGATTTTCCGGATACAATCACCTCTGACCTGGCTGCACACGGTGCACTCATCAGAAAGAGCCTGCCCAGCCAATACCCAAATTATTTGCCTTGGTTCTGACTTCCATCCTCCAGGACGACAGCTGGAGCTATGGGAAGTTGAGTATTTCAAGAGCAGTCGGCTGCGTGGGAACTTCACACAACTTTTGAACTCCCCACGAACCATTTGTAAAAGGCCACTGTTCTTTTCAGTTTGGATACTACAGCTCTCAAGCACAGCCTCTGTGTTTGGCATTGTTCCCTCACTAGCCTTGACTTCAAATGTCTTTCGCCCCCCCCCTCCATTCAGTAGCATTGAATCTGAGTCAGAGCTTAAATGTGGAAAGACATCTAGTGAGAGATTTTGCTGGGAGAGGAGAAACTGATCTGTTAGATTGGTGGGCAGCCGAAGACATGCCCTCTGGTTTTTTTTCACCCAAAATGAGGCAGGAGGGTAGGTTGCTAATTTTATTTTTATTAATTCATACACATGTACACCACCTGGTGCATCATATACACCACCTGGCCATCAAACACACTGGATGACCTTGGGCCAGTCACTGCCCCTTAAAAGGTAAAGGGACTTCTGACCATTAGGTCAAGTCGTGGCCGACTCTGGGGTTGCGGTGCTCATCTCGCTTTATTGGCCGAGGAAGCCGGCATACAGCTTCCGGGTCATGTGGCCAGCATGACTAAGCTGCTTCTGGCGAACCAGAGCAGCGCACGGAAACGCCATTTACCTTCCCACCAGAGCGGTACCTATTTATCTACTTGCACTTTGACATGCTTTTGAACTGCTAGGTTGGCAGGAGCAGGGACTGAGCAACGGGAGCTCACCCCGTTGTGGGGATTCGAACCGCCAACCTTCGGATCGGCAAGTCCTAGGCTCTGTGGTTTAACCCGCAGCGCCACCCAAGTCCCATTCACTGCCCCTTAGCCTAAACTAGAAGAAGAAGAAGAAGAAGAAGAAGAAGAAGAAGAAGAAGAAGAAGAAGAAGAATTTATTAGTTGTACCCCACCCATCCAGTAGGGTTTCCCCAGCCCTACTGTGGGCGGCTTCCAACAAAGACCAAAAATACACTAAAACGTCACACATTAAAAACTTCCCTGAACAGGGCTGCCTTCAGTTGTCTTCTGAATGTCAGGTAGTTGTTTATCTCTTCAACATCTGATGGGAGGGCATTCCACAGGGCGGGTGCCACTACCGAGAAGGCCCTCTGCCTGGTTCCCTGTAGCTTTGCTTCTCACAGGGAGGGAACCGCCAGAAGGCCCTCGGAGCTGGACCTCAGCATCCGGGCAGAACGATGGGGGTGGAGAAGCTCCTTCAGGTATACTGGGCCGAGGCCCTACCTCACAGGGCTGTTGTGGAGATTAAATGAGAAGGGGGAGAACCACAAACACCACCTGGAGCTCACTGGAGGAAAAGGTGGGTCATAAATGCAATAAATAATAGGGCTTAATCATAAAAGAATACCAGTGTGGTGCACATTGAGGAATACATGCAGTACAAAGGGGAAAAATACTAAATATGCTCACCCAGATTCAACAAGCAGAAGCTAGCACAAAGGTGCCTGCTAGCGCAGGGGGCTGCCCACCTCCCTGTGCAACCCCCCCCATCCCCCAAATTCACCCTGGATGTTCACCCTGGACCCTCAAGACAGTGAGGGAGAGAGGAGGGAGAACTGGTCCATTTTGCAAGCAGAAATGCTTACGTTGAAAGAACAACCAGAAGAGTGTGATGCTGAATTCCTTCCATAGGGTTGTATCCTGTGTTGGTCACACTCAGAGTAGACCCATTGACATGAAAGGGTACGAGTTTGAATTATAGAATTGTAGAGTTGAAAGGGACCCTGCGGGATCATCTAGTCCAGGCACGGGCAAACTTGGCCCTCCAGCTGTTTTGGGACTACAACTCCCATCTTCCCTAGCTAACAGGACCAGTGGTCAGGGATGATGGGAATTGTAGTCCCAAAACAGCTGGAGGGCCAAGTTTGGCCTTGCCTGATCTAGTCCAACCCCCTGCAATGCAGGAATGTGCAGCTGTCCACATCGAACTTTCAACCTTGGCATTATCAGCACCACGCTCTAACCAACTGAGCTATCCAGGCTGACTTAGGTCCATTAATTTCGACATGGAGCTGAACAGCAATGCATATTACTTTGCTTACTTCCTTATGTGCAATGGGGCCCCCTCTTTGAATGGCAATGTGTATTATTTCACTTATTTCTAAATGTAAGCCTTCTCGGCTGCGCTTGGAGGTCCTCCTGCTCATCCTGCTGAGAGGTGTCCTGGGCTCCTCCCCCAAAGTTCTGTGCACAGCTGTCAACTTTTCTCTTTTTTTAAGGGAAATTCCCTTATTCCGAATAGGATTCCTCCCAAGAAAAGGGAAAAGTTAACAGCTATGGTTCTGCGCTGACGACGCCACAGGGATAGACAGCAGCCAGCAAACTAGCAAGCAATGCAGGCCAGGCACTAAGGCAAGCAAAACTTCAGCACCACGGACAGCGATCAAGGGAAATAAATGCCCGTCAAAGGCTAGCAAGCCGCTCAGGGGATTCAGAAGCCTCTAAGAGATACTGTGAAGACATTGACTCCAGCTCTCTGATCTTGAACTGGTCTGAGTCTCATGCTCTATGGACTGAGCAATATAAGAGCATAGCAAGAGCATTAACGGATCAGGCCCAAACCCTGTCTGATCTATCTGAATAGATGGAGAGCAAAAAATGAGAGCTGTAGAAACTTTTAAGGTTCTATAGAGGGGTTTTTTGGGGGGGGGTGTAGGAATGTGGGGCTTCCAATTCAACAACCAGTGGGTTGGTCTGGTTGCTGTCATAAGAGGCGCAGTTAGCGGTGGGAGCAGAAAACCAATTTTGTTTTAGAGGAGTGGAATAATTTAAAAAGACGTGAATGCCTTTAAGTGGGTGTGCTTGGAACAGGAAGAACCAGAGACACTTATTCACTACTCCAAACCACTGGGATGTAAGCTAAAGTTAAGTTTACAAAAAAGTGGGCTGCTCTGGGTCAGAGTGAGACCTTTGGAGGCCCTGAAGACTGAGAAGATTTCAGTGCCCACCACAGATGTAAATAAAAATAAATAAGGAATCAAAAGGGGGGGGGGGGAGAGTGTGGAATGTAAAGACTAACAAAGTTCTGATTTTCCTCAAAATGACTAAGGTTTTTTTGTTTCGTTTTTAAATAACAGGAACCTGGAAAACAGGTATCTGCTTTATACCCAGTCAGAACTTTGGGTCCATCTAGCGCAATAATGTCTACACTGACTGGTAGCAGCTCTCCAGGGTTTTCTCTTCTAGCCCTACCTGAAGATACCATTGGAGATTAAATTTGGGACCTTCTGCATGCAAAACAGATTATATAATTTAGCACTGGGGATGTTCCAGAGCTGGGAGGAGGAGGAGGAGGAAACAGAGGAGAAAGTGATCTAGCGCATTCTTTGCATCTGTGCTTTTGCAAAAGGTACCCAGATGAATAAAGTCAGCACAGGCTGCTGGACTAGGTGGGCCTTGGACCGGATCCGGCCCCATGGGGCTCTTGTGATGTTCTTAAGAAAGCTGACATGGAGGAAGAGAACGGAAAGGAATCGTGCTATGATGGAGACCGGCTTTTCTGAAATAACTCAAGGGGGAGGGTGGCATGGGGAAAATCCGGTGTTCCTGCTTGCAGGGCATCTTTGGGGCGGTTGGCATAGCCGGGGGTGTGTGCAGGAAGAAGACCCCCCCCCTTAAGCGCTTCGGAGTGGGGGTCACATACTCATTCCAAAGGAGGAAACCTGGGGCGGGGGTGTCTCCTTGGAGAAGGCGCCTCTAGAGCAGGCCTTACGCTCGGCAGGTAGAGAGGCAGGCAGCCGGCGCAGGCTGCGCGCAGCCCGGAGGTCGCCCCTCGCCCCCTTGCGGAGGGCGCCCGGAAGCACACATCTCCACCCCCAGCCCTCCACCCGCACCGCGGGAGGCCTCTCCGGGCCAGGGGGGCGCTTAGCGCGGCGTCGCAGGGGCCGCCTCTCCCGGGATGGACGAGGCGAGGGGCGCAGAGGCGCGCGTGGCGGGGGCTGCAAAGCGGCCTGGCCGGGCGGGCCTGGGCGCACGCGGCCGGGGGGCTTCTTCTCGGCCGTGGCGGACGTGCCAGCCGGTGTGTCCGGTGGTCGCCTTCCTCCTCCTCCTCCTCCTCGGCTGAGCGCCTGGCGGCTCTTCCCCGGCGCTGGCACTAGGGGTCCCCTAGCCAGCCTGCCTTGCCTGCCTGCCAGCCCCTTCCTGTGCGGCGGCGGCGGTGGCGGCGGCGGCTGCTGCTTGCGGGTCTGAGCAGAGGAGGAGGCGGCGAGCGCGAGCAGGCGGGCGGTGGGGAGGGGAGATGGGGGGCCCGGCCGGTCTGTAGCGCCTCCCTCCTCCTCCCCCGGAAGCGGAGGGGAAAGCAGGAGGAGGAGGGCGGCGGCGGAGGAGGCGGAGGAGGCGGCCGTGGGTGGCGGCGGTGGCGGCGGCGGGGAGGGCATCCCGAGCCCTGTGGCCGGAGGGGGCCCGGGAGGCGGGAGGGAGGGGCGGCAGGAAGGAAGCGGCGGGGAGGAGGAGGAGGAGGCGGAGGAGGAGGCCGGGGGAGGAGGAGGAGGAGGGAGGGGAGGCAGGCGGCCGGGCAGGCGGCGGCGGCGGCGGAGGGAGCCGGGCTGCCGGCCCGGGCAGCAGCGGGGGAGCCCGGTGGCGGCGGCGGCGGTGGAGGAGGCGGCGGCGGCGGCGGGGGGGCCCGGCGGCGGAGGTGATGGCGGCCAAGTCGGACGGCAGCGGCTTCTCGCAGCTGCACAACCTCGACGACCACCACTATCACCACCACCACCATCATCACCACCTGGCCGGGGGGGCCGCCGCTGCCGCTGCCGCCGCCGCCGCCGCGGGCCAGGGGGGCTGCGGTGGTGGCGGAGGCGGCGGAGGCGGCGGCGGGAGCTCGGACGACGAGGCCGGCGGGAGCAGCTCCATGCACATCTGCCACTGCTGCAACACGTCGTCGTGCTACTGGGGCTGCCGGAGCGCCTGCCTGCGCAGCCTGCTGGGCCGGGGGGCCGGAGGAAGCGGGTCGGGGGCCGGAGCCACCGACCCGCTGGCGCCGGGGGCCGGAGGTGGCGGCGGAGGAAGCGGCGGCGGAGGCGGCGATGGGCCGTCGGCGGCGGGGCTGGCGGTGGAGCGGCCGTGGCTGGACTGCCTGTGGATCGTGCTCGCTCTGCTGGTGCTGGTGGGCGACGTGGGCACCGACCTCTGGCTCGCCCTCGACCACTACGGCCGCCGCGACTACCTGTGGTGCGGCCTGACGCTGGCCTTCGTGCTGCTGCCCTCGGTGCTGGTGCAGATCCTCAGCTTCCGATGGTTCGTGCAGGACTACACCGGAGGAGGCCTGGGCGCCGTGCAGGGCCTCACCAGCCGAGGGCCTCCCATGATGGGATCCGTCGGGGCCGGCCGCCGCGCCGGGCATCGCCACTACCACGGCGCCGGAGGCACGCCCGGAGCTCAGCGCCTCTGCAGGCTCTCCGTCTGGATTTGGCAGTCCGTCATTCACCTGCTGCAGATGGGACAGGTCTGGAGGTAAGCCGGCTGGCAGGGCGGGTGGGGGGCTCTCTGCAGGTGGGTGGTTAGGCTTCTGTCTATACCCCCCTCCCAAATATATGTATGTACCTGGAGGCAGGCTGGACAAGGCCAGTCTTCAAACGGCAGGTGGAGGAAGGATGACCTCAAAGGGTTATTGGATGCACACAGGTAAAGGTGTTCTATTCCCTCCCCCCATGAAGGCCTTTGAAGAAGGAAGCAAGATCCCCTCGTTCCAAGTAGAGACAAGAGAGTGACCCTCACCACTTCTCAGAAGGGCATGAGGGACAGTGGTGGGGGAGGCAAGAGGAAGCCCCCCCCACTTTGCACATCTTTTGCCCCTGGAAAGGGTGACCCCCCTCCTTCCTTTCTGCGCCTGGAGGGTGAGGGAGAGGAGGAAGGCAGACAGGTGACAGGTGGAGCAAGGTGATTTCCCTGCAGAACTGTCTGGATGAGCTTATTCCTAGAGAGAAGGAAGACCCAGGCTGGGCGGGGGGAGAGAGAGGTGTAACCCCCCTCCTGTCTCTACATGCATCTACTGGAGTCATGGGAGAGACTGGGGACGAATCCCACCCCCTTCCTGAGACACAGGTAGGGAAAGGTGATCGCATCTTCTGATTCAAGAGGTTCTGGAGCAATGGGAGGCCAGCCACCAGAATTTGGGCCAGAGATAGGGTGAGCTAGTCTTAGCATTCACTTTGGTAAAGGATACAGGCATAACCCTCCTTAGGAATATTTCCTGTATGCACTATGAGGAAATAGCATACCAGAATAAACAGATAACAGGTTAGAGTAGACATGTACCTGGAGCCCTCTCCCCTCCCCCACTTTTTTTTTTGCAAAGGAAGCACACACAGTATATAATTGGGTGTAGAAGGAAAAGGGGGTGCTTTCAAAGCACACCTAGTCAATACCTATTCCCAAACTTAATCCCCATCACCCACCCCCCAAAAGCAGCAAGACTCACCTCCCAGATTGCGCTACTGCAGTTGGGATATTTGAAGAAGGAATTTAATTGCACACTGCTATATAAGTTTCACGGATATTGGGGTGAGGAGGGATTTCCCCCCTTCCAAAGACTGA
This sequence comes from Podarcis pityusensis, assembly GCF_964106645.2. NCBI lineage: Eukaryota > Metazoa > Chordata > Lepidosauria > Squamata > Lacertidae > Podarcis > Podarcis pityusensis. The sequence continues at coordinate 118,049,579 of NC_138026.1, forward strand.
GTTCACCCCATAAGAGAGGACCCATGGGTATAGTTGCCCTTGGATACTGGCACAGAGGAGAGGTGATATTCTGGGGCAATTGGCAGGCTCAAGGGCATCTCCACAAAGCGGGTCACCTGAAGAAGACGTCTGGCCAAGTGTCCTTAGATCTGGTCTAGAGAGAAAGGGTGTTCTGCGCAGCCTCTAGAACATGGTATCGTTTTGTACAGGTGGACACAGGGAGGACTGCCCCACAAACGTGATTGTGGGGTGGGGAATTTGGCATTCTCCAAGGCTTGGAGATGGAGAGGGTATGAAGTCAAAGGATAGGAAGGCCAGCTGCTGGTCCTCTACAATACTGCTGTACTACAATTCCCATCATCCCCTGGACCATTGGTCCTGCTAGAAGGGGCTGATGGGGGTTGGAGTCCAACAGCAGCTGCAAGGCCTGAGAGCCTCGTCACCTTGTGTGGAATGAAATGCCTTAAAGCCACCATAGCAGAGAGGTGAAAGACATTCCACCCTAGATGCCTCCTGGGATGATAGGACTTTTGTAAGCATTTCCTGGAAGAGGCCTTTTTTGGACCCTGGTCATACCTTGAACCCAACCATGCATTTATGGAGCCTATTCTCTTTCTGTGTGTAAGAAGATTCACATGGCGCCAATGCTCCTGTTGTGGTGAACTGCAGGTCAGGCTGCAACCTAGTTGTAGGTCCTGACCCACCAGTTGAGGACCTGGGAGAAGAGGCAGGGGAGCATCTTCTCCCTTCAGCCCTCCTCCATTTGGAAGGCACCAAGGTTGTAACCTAACATCACTCTCCCCCTATTGGACATAGGGGGCTCTACCCTTGAAAAAGGGACAGCTGTGGGGTGCAAAAAGGAAAGCACCTTACCCAGAATTTTTCTGGGGCTAGAAGACAGAATTTCCTTATGGCGTGTGACAGAGAATATTTAAATGCATTTGTACCAAAGAGAGAGAGAGCCGTTGGAGAGTCCTCCAGAATGGGCTTTAATGATTTGAGATGTCCAGATAAATTCTCTGCACATGCAAGTGTGAGCAGAAAGTAGGGCAACAGAGAGATGGCTCCCTCCTTAAGACATGCACATAGTGGAGAGATGGCGGCATCTTTAAGGGTGTGCATGTGGAATTCAGAGTTGTAGCCACCAAAGGGTGGTTTACCTCCCAAATGCAACATTATATATAGGCCCAGAAGGGCTCTCTCTCTTTACCTGCTATGCACAAAGCAATGAGGGCCTTTAGGGCCATCTCTTCAAGAGAAGACCCAAACAGCAATATCCCAGAGAAAGTACTGATGCCCCAATCTGAACACCTGTACCTCGCATCTCACACTGGAGGGTGGCCACGGGTTTCCCCTGTAGGACAGTGCTCACGTGTGGATTGACGTGAGGATTTGTGAATGTGGAGCTAGACTCCCTCCTCCCCTCCCTGTCCTTACACCTCCCTCCTCCCCAAATTCCACCCACATGGTTTGGCTACGTGAAACCCGGAGTAACAGAGGAGGACAGTCGATACCACTGCCGGACAGAGGGGGAGCTCTAGGGTAGGGTTGGCTTCGGCTTTTTAGAGAGGAACTGAGGGGAAAGATGCAGAGGGTGTCCTGGAGAGACCTTTGCTAAGATGGGAAACCTTTGCAGGGAGAAGATGGAGAAGGAATTGCGGGGGGGGGGGGGAGGGGAGGGGCTGCAAGAAAGGCCTTTTCCGGTGCACCCACCCAGGCCTGCCCACCACCTAACTGTTTCCCGCAAATGTGGTCGTCATGCATCTTTATGTGCACACGCCAAACACTCGGGGGTTTTGCAAATTGAATTTAAAAGGGGGTGGTCGTAGCAAGATGCCAAAGCGCTCTTTTTCGTCTCAAGTTTTTGTGCAGAGATCTGAGAGCGCACGAGGCGTTCTGGAGAGACTCTGGGCTTACGTAATCTGAATCACAGAGGGTAGAATAAAGTTTGGAAGATGAAATGGTTTAGGAAGCCCTTTGCCTTAGAGATGTGCCTATGTGCGTACGTGGATGCCTTGCTCATCCACATGTGCGCATGAAATTAGCAAGTGGAACAAACTGAGCTCTCTTCCTTGCAATCATTTTATGTGTGTGTGTGTGTGTGTGTGTGTGTGTGTGTATGATGAAGATGTATAAACAGAAGGAGTTTAGAAGGAGGAGGAGGAAAGGAAACGGAGGGTTAACCGATGTGTTCCTTTAATGACTGCCTTAAATATATATTTATATATATTGGTGGTGAAATAAGGAAGGTGGAGGGCTAGATTGTAACAATTTGAATTGGTTGAAGTGGGGAGGGGAGCGGGGAGATGGTTGATGGCCAGCGATGGTTTGATGCTCAGTGATGTTGAGATTGGAAGGGCTAAGCCAGCCCCGGCAGAATTCTCTGGATTGGCTTTGAACCGATTTAAGATGGAGGCAGCCTCTTTGAGAGGGTGGGGAGAAGCCAGGTTGGTGCTGGTGTGTGTGTGTGGGGGGGGAACATCCAAGGGGGGGGGGGAAATGGAGATTGCACAGCAAAGATCGTTCGGAGAGGGGCGATGAAGGAAAGAAGGCACCCGCTTGTGTGTGTGTGGCTTGTATGAAATTGCAACCCTGGGAAAAACGCGACGGTGAAAACATGCATCACAGCAGCATAGATTTCCTTGCTTTCCCAAAATGTCATTCGCACCTCTTCTTGCAGAGGAGATCCCTTTTGCATGGCCTTATTTTTTCCATGCTAGCTTGTTTAGGGGAAAGCAAGAGGGTTCTCCCCCCCTACACACAAACCTTCCCCAAGAGATTTCTGCTTTGCTTGTGGCACGAGAAAAATGGACGTGTGCCAAGTTCCTTTCTCCTCCTGTGGTGTACCCAAGCACCAACCACATGCGCCAGTCCTCAGTAGCCGCTGGAGTAGAACACGTGTCTGGCATGTTGTGGGTCTCATTTGGGGGGCAACTGTGTGAGTGCTTGGTGGTGGTGTAAGGACAGGGCTGATCCTGATTCCATCTTCTTTCCCCACCCACCCTTCCCAAAATCCTGTGCCACGTTGGAACAAACGGTGCTGGTGAGATCCTGGGGTCCGATAGCACCCCAGCTGGATTCAATACATGGGACCACGCATTGCCTACTATGCGCTATTGCACCGATCTCAGAGGCTCTGAATATTCATTGCAACCAAGTCGAACACTTGGTTTTCCTCCAAACTTTGCTACCTGGAACGAGGGATGCGGGTTAAAACTGGCGTACGTTGGCTCTTTCGCTATGGATTAGCAGAGAAGGCTCTGTTTGGAATCCCGGACAGCCGTCATATCCGTTGAACAAATGCGTAGAGGTAACCGTCGTCAACCTTTCGTGGTTGTCATTTTGTATATTCTTAATTTTTTTTTTAATGCCTCCTCGCTGGCTGTTATGACCGTCATTTGAATTACTCCTGGATGCCACGGTGTGGCTAATCCGTACAGACACTGTTTAAAACTGCCTTTGCCAGCGGCGAAAATCTTTGCATATTGGACTGGTGAAATGTTTGCATTTGGAGGGGTTTGCTGGGGGAGAGAGAGCGGGGACTGACTCAGTCATTGCAAACGAATCAGTATCAAGCTTGCTTACCTTTCATGGTGATTGAGGAGAAGGGAGAGGGACGCTCGCTCACTGTTGTGGTACTTCCTTCACATGCAGAAGGTCCTTGGTTCAGTTTCCAGCCATGGCTGGAAATGTCCCCCTGCCTAAAGCCTCAGAGGAAAGCTGCCAGTCCGTGCTGGCAGTATTGATCTTGAAAGACATAGGGGCTGACTCAGTTCAAGGGAGCTTCGTATGCTCTTACATTTGCAAACTCAAGTGCATGCATGCTTATCTATAATCCTTGTGTAGGGATGGATCTACAAACAGCGCATGGGTTCTTTTGTAGAGACGTTGATGTTATAAATATATGAACCGAATTGCCTAACATGCTCTATAGAGGCATTGACCCTATTGCGAAAATCATTGTGCGGTAGTAGAACTTTTTCCTGGTGTTCGGAGCTGATGTGGTTGCAAGTTTAAGGTTGCTTTCACAGAAAGATCTAGGGATCTCTCACTGTGAATAGGTATTTTGGGGAGGCGGGTTATTTACTTACTTACTTACTTACTTACTTACTTACTTACTTACTTATTTATTGCAGGGGAACAAGTTTATACAAATGAAAAGGTCTGGGTGGATGTGAGACAGGAACCCAGTTTGCACATCACTGTAAACTATGGGTAATAGTTTACTGGTCAATGCAAAAATCTGTGCCCGGGTGTCGAAATTGGGTGGTTATGGTTTGTTTCACTCCAACAAGTCACATTCCCCGGTTCCGACATAAAGCTAATCAAGGGAATGTGGTCTGTTCCCCCCCAATGTGGTAGAAGTGAAAAGCAAAGAGTCCAATACATGAGTATGCATGGTAAACTATGGTTTGCCATGACACGTGAATGATGCCAGCATCTGAAATGTCATCAAGGAAAGTCTTGGAAGACTTAAATATTGCCATAGCTGCAAGCAGAGCTTTTTTTCTCTCTGGAGGAACTCAAAGGTACGCAGTACCAGAACCTCTTTTTTGTTGTGTGGCACTTCTGTTGCGTGGCAGTAAGGATGGCGCTTACTGTAATAAATTCATGCTGAGTACCGGCACCTATTTTTCTAGAAAAAAAGCACTGACTGCAAGAATATTAGTAGCTGCAAGATGGCACATGCTTATAATTCCTACCGTACAAGAACAACTCAGTCAAACACGGTACATTGCAACGATGTCCTAAATTAACAGAAATTGTACAATTGGGGAAGACGGGAAAAGGAATGGTTTGAAAAACCCTATGCACTTTTTGTTACATTTATGCAACAAAAGTTTAAAATTCATTGATGGGATGCCTTCTCACTGCGAAAATTTGTTGTGACTTATTTCTTGTTACATTTTTATCCCACCTTTCATCCAAGGAACTCAAGGTGACGTACACCGTTCTCTTCCTCCTCATTTTTATCTTCACAAGATCCCTGTGAGGTAGGCAAGGCTGAGAGACCATCACCCAGGGAGCTTCATGGCTGAGCAGTGATTTGAACTCGGGTCTCTTAGTTCCTAGTCCAGCACTCAAACCTCTACAGCAAACTGGAATGTTGTAATATTTAGGAGGTGATATACAGAGACTGGTGGTTAATGAGAGCAATAAATAATGATGTTGTGTATTAAATATTATTATAGAGTGTGTATATATATATATACATACTATATATCTAGTATATACTATATTATATATTATATATATATTATATATAATACTATAAATATTATTATAATATATATACTATAGTATAGTATATTATTATAGTATATAGTATATAAGATTAGGTTTCGTTATGTATTATATGCTATATATTAGTATCATAGGGTATGTTGTATGGTTGGTAAATTTAATTTTAAAAGATTGCCGTATGGAAACTTATATTTGATTGAGCAAAGTTATTTCATGTGGCTGGTTAGTCACACTGTTATTCCGCATGTAAGCTGCAGTTGAAATTCCCTCTTCCCTTTCCACCTTTTTTTAAAAAGCGAAAGACCAAAGTTTCCCGAATGTTTTAAGATTCTTGAAGACGAAACTCCCCCCACCCCCAATATGGCTGAAAATTTGTACTTGGTTGCATTTGAGAAACTCCTGCGTGGAAGGGAACGTGGAGAGGGTCAGAGCCTTCATAAAACATCTCCAGCTGACTGTGAAAACTGGAGATCGTTAAATGAAGGCTGGCCACACCCAAGTGACATTTGCCAATAGGAATAAGGGGTACAGTGCAGAATGATAACACGTCATGGGCACTCCTGAGATAGGTAAAGGTAAAGGTAAGGTAAAGGACACCTTGGACAGTTAAGTCAAGTCAAAGGTGACTATGGGGTTGCGGCGCTCAACTCGCTTTCAGGCCAAGGGAGCTGGTGTTTGTCCACAGACAGTCATGTGGCCAGCATGACTAAACCACTTCTGGTGCAATGGAACATCATGACAGAAACCAGAGCTCACAGAAACACCTTCCTGCCACAGCAGTACCTATTTATCTACTTGCACTTTGACGTGCTTTCCAACTGCTAGGTTGGCAGGAGCTGGGATAGAGCAGCAGGAGCTCACCCCTCGCAGAGATTTGAACCACCGACCTTGGCAAGCCCAAGAGGCTCAGTGGTTTAGACCACAGCGCCACTGCAAGCTTGGCTGGCTTCTATGGTAGCCAAGACTTTGGAACTCCCTCCCTAAGACTGGCTTCCTCTTTGTTGCCCTTCTACTGGCAGGTGAAGACTTTCTTGTTCCAACAGGCTATTGGGAATATATTGCTTTTAATGAAAGGGCTGGAACCGTTTGGCTTTTACTGTAATTATTTGTTTGGTTTTAATACGGTGTGTAGTTTTAACTCTACCAGTGTTAAATTGTGTTTTTTAGTTGTTCTTTCCTGTGTTTTTAGCTGTTCTCTTTTTTATCTCTAAACTGCCTTCGGGGGGAAAAGACAGGGTATAAATTGTGGGCATCATTCTGTCTCGAGGTACAATGGAATGAGCCTCCAGGGGTGAAGTCAAACCATTGTGTTAGCAACATTGACGTGACCTCACCTGGGCAGGATGTATGGAGGTCCTGGGCTACCCAGATGACAAGACCACCCTCTCGACCTTGCTGATGTGGTTCAAAGGAAATGAGAGCAAGACGCTTGGCTGCAGGAGTTGCTGGAAGAAGGTGTGCAATTGCCATCCAAACATCTTGGGGACTCCTTAGCTTTCTCTTCTCCTGACAATATCCCACAAAGCAGCAGAGGTTGAGGAGCAGAGTTTTCCTTCTCCTAGGTGGGCTACCTTCCCAGGTAGACGCACCTCATTTGCTCCAGGTGTATAATTATATACAGTGGTACCTTGGTTCTCAAACTTAATCCGTTCCAGAAGTCCGTTCCAAAACCAAAGCGTTCCAAAACCAAGGCGCGCTTTCCCATAGAAAGTAATGCAAAACGAATTAATCCGTTCCAGACTTTTAAAAACAACCCCTAAAACAGCAATTTAACATGAATCTTACTATATAATGAGACCACTGATCCATAGAATAAAAGCAATAATCAATGTACTATGCTATAAAATAAATAAGACAGTATTGTAGATGATAAAAATTTAAATTATTTTTTTTTTCTTACCTGCACTGAGGATAGTCATTGTTTGGATGGGGGGCTTTTATCCATTTCCGCCGTCACATAATCAATCTGTAGCTGAACTGGGTTTCACACAGTCACAAAAACAAATGAACCGAAAAAGCCTCAAAAACAAAAATGCAAAATAAATAGCAAAAACAAAAGCGCCAAACTTAATCCGTTCCCGAAGTCCATTAGACTTCCGAAAAGTTTGAAAACCAAGGCACAGCTTCTGGTTGGTGCAGGCACCCAGGATACAAAAGCCGACAGCTGCGTCGGATGTTCGGCTTCTGAAAAACGTTTGAAAACTGGAACACTTACTTCCGGGTTTTTGGTGTTTGGGAACCAAGGCGTTTGAGAACCAAGGTACCACTATACTGCAATCGTCGTTGTCGTTGTCATCACGCATTTACGTCCTCTCTATCCAGGCAAGCAGGAGTGCTTAGCAGGGTTCCAGGACACTTCCCAGCCAGGAATTCCAAGCGTCAAACAAGTCCGATGAGGGATGTGGCTTGGGGAGACTTCTGAGGGCCAGATAAAGATGTCTGGAGGGCCATATTCAGTCCCTGGGACTGAGTTCCCTCCTACTGTATTATAGAGGGCAAAGGTAAAGGGTCGCCATGAGCAGATGGCCGCCTCCCCAGATTTCCGCTGTGGGCCCCAAATGCCTTCCTTTGCTCAGAGAAAGGGAATACGTTGTCCTGTATCAGCTGCCCCAAAGTGGCACGCGGGTTCTTCGTTTCTCCAGCGGGTCCACCTTTTGTTTAAGCCGTGGCCGCAAGTAGGTTAGTGGGTCATAATTTGCTCTGTCCTGAAAAACATAAGAAGTTTAGCTTGCAGCGGAGGCTGTATAATTTAATCCCCCTTCAGTCGGCAGCAGATTGTGGCGTGGTGCGTCCAGAACAGTGCGAATTCCCAGCTGCCCTTCTGGTGGATGGTCGCCGGAGGGAATCCTGCTCAGTTTACGTTGGAAGGTGGTACGGTTCTAGTGTTGGCAAACGCTCATGGGATCGAGTGCGACCCCAGGATGAAATCAAGGTCACAAAACCTGCCCTGTAGGGTGGCAATCCTCCTGCTTGTGTGTACAAAGGGGGACAATGCCATCTTTGCTGCTTCAAAGCTGAACATTGGGATGGATAATCATCTTTAAACGGCAATAATAATAATAATAATAATAATAATAATAATAATAATAATTTATTATTTATACCCCGCCCATCTGGCTGGGTTTCCCCAGCCACTCTTGGCAGCTTCCAACAGAATATTAAAATACAAAACCTATTAAACATTAAAAGCTTCCCTAAACAGGGCTGCCTTCAGATGTCTTCTAAAAGTCTGGTAGTTGTTTTTCTTTTTGACGTCTGGTGGGAGGGTGTTCCACAGGGTGGGCGCCACCACCGAGAAGGCCCTCTGCCTGGTTCCCTGTCACCTCACTTCTCACAGGGAGGGAACTGCCAGAAAGCCCTCAGAGCTGGACCTCAGTGTCCTGGCTGAACGATGGGGGTGGAGAGGCTCCTTCAGATATACTAGACCGAGGCCGTTTAGGGCTTTAAAGGTCAGCAGCAACACTTTGAATTGTGCTCGGAAACGTACTGGGAGCCAATGTAGGTCTTTCAAGACTGGTGCTATATGGTCTCGGCGGCCACTCCCAGTCACCAGTCTAGCTGCCGCATTCTGGATTAGTTGTAGTTTCCGGGTCACCTTCAAAGGTAGCCCCACATATAGTGCATTGCAGTAGTCCAAGTGGGAGATAGCCAGAGCATGCACCACTCTGGCGAGACAGTCCGTGGGCAGGTAGGGTCTCAGCCTGCGTACCAGATGGAGCTGATAAACAGCTGCACTGGACACAGAATTTACCTGCACCTCCATGGACAGCTGTGAGTCCAGAATGACTCCCAGGCTGCACACCTGGTCCTTCAGGGGCACACTTACCCCATTCAGGACCAGGGATTCCTCCACACCCCCCCGCCTCTTGTCCCCCAAAAGCAGTACTTCTGTCTTGTCAGGTTTCAACCTCAATCTGTTAGCCGCCATCCATCCATAGCTAAACTGTGGAACTCGCTTCTGAAGGACGCAGTGAGGGCCACCTGCCTGTCTTGGACAAATTCATGGAGGAGAGGCCTACCAATGGTTGCTATCCACAATGGCTGTGCTGTGTCTCCGTAGTTGGACACAGTAATTCTTATGAATAGCAGTTGTTGGAAACCAGAGGAGGGGAGAGGGCTCTTGTACTTGGATCCTGCTTATGGCTGTACCACAGGCATCTGGTTGAGTGTTGGTCTAGTTGACCATTGGCCTGGTCCCTCAGTCTCTGCCTTTGCTTTTTGAATGATGACTCAGAACAGCAATTCGCTAGTACCTCTTCACACAATGCGTCTTCAGTTTGTGAGATTTGCTGCCATGCCAAATAGTTTGGGCTGCTGGTTTAGAAGGCCGTTAGCCACGATGGCTCTGCAGAACCTCCACATCCAAGAGTAGTCTATCTCTGAATATCAGTTGATGGGGGACAAACAGGCGGGGATTGTTATTCATGCTTTGGGCTTCCCCGAGGCATCCACCTGTCACTTTGGAAAGCCAGGTGGGTCAGCTTTTGCCAACCTGATGCCCCCCACATGTTGGCGGGACCTGATGGGACTTGTAGTCCAGAAAACCTGGAGGGTTATTGGCCAAGGTTGAAGTTTTTGTATTCTTCCTATATTCTGCTGCTCAGCTGTAGAGAATTGTCTCCCGACACATTTGTTCTCAGTTTCTCCTAGGTTTCAAATAATTAACACAGAGGCGTTCAGGCAGGTGAGGTTGTAAACATTTTTGCGGGCCATTACATTTGCAGGCTCCTTTGCAAGTCAAACGTTACCAGTTTACTTCCTGATCCAAAAAGATTCAGGATATGGGGGGAGGTGCACAGACGTATTAAGGAAATAATACTTGTTTGTTTATAAAAAAAACTTACTCAGCGTGATTTACGAGGATAATAAAAGCAAAGAATGAAAAAATAAATAAAGCAGGATTATGCTCCTCTATAAAGTGTCTTATTCTTCTTTTTCTTTGGCAATCACTTGTAGCCAAGATTGTCTTCCATGAATACGGTCTTAACAGCGAGTCCGTAAGTGACTGTGGAGGCCAATTCTGGATCCACACGTCCTTCCACAGTGGGGACATTGGTTTTGGGGCGGGAGTTGATCACGGTGAGGGTTTGCCAAGCGTACCTTCCTCTTAGCACATTTCTCCCTTTTGTCCTGAGTTTGAGCATCTTCAAAGTCCATGACACCTTTGGTAAAGGCTGTTCTCCAACTGGAGTGCTTGCAGGCCAGTGTTTCCCAGTTGTTGGTGTTTATACTACATTTTTTTTAAAAATCGCCTTGAGAGAGTCTTTAAACTCTTTTGTTGACCACCAGCATTACACTTTCCATTTTTAAGTTCAGAATAGAGTAGTTGCTTAGGAAGACAATCATCAGGCATCCAAACAACATGACTAGTCCAACAAAGTTGATGTTGAAGAATCATTGTTTCAACACTGGTGATATTTGCTTCTTCCAGTACACTGGCGTTAGTTTGCCTGTCTTCCCAAGTGATGTGTAAAAATTTTCAGAGACACCATTGATGGAATCTTTCAAAGAGTTGGAGATGGCATTTATAAGTGGTCCATGTTTCACAAGCATACAGTAAGGTTGGTAGTAGCATAAAGTGTACTGCTGATCCAAGCTATAAATGCGACAACAAAGCTGCCTCAAGTTAATCCCAGGCAATGGAGTGTATGAACTTTGGAACTCCCTGCCTGTTGACATCAGACAGGCATCTTTGCAGTAGCTCCTGCTTAAAACATTTTTGCTTACGCAAACCTGTCCACAGATTTTAACCACCTTTTAATACAATTTTAATACTTTTTTAAACAGCCCCTGGATAATTTTAATGTTTTATTTTAAATTGTTTAAAAATTGCAATCATGTGGTAGATACATTTTGTTAAATAAAATAAAATAAAGAAATATTTGGAGAAAAGTGCTCTCTCAGCAGCCTTGAACCATTAAAGTTTATAACCCACACCATGAATTGGGCCTGAAAATATATGCAGATATATGCAGATATATGCAGAAATATATGCAGATATTTGCAGCTTGGGGGGTTCACAGCCACTCACCCTTGTCAATAATAATAATAATAATAATAATAATAATAATAATAATAATATTTATACCCCACCCATCCGGCTGGATTTCCCAGTTGAACTACAGAATTCTGAGCAAGTTGAAGTTTCTGAGTCATCTCCAAGAGCAGCCCCACACAGCCTACATTGCAGCAGCCCAGAGAGGAGATGATAATTTCATGTATGGCCATTTATTTTTGGTTGGTAAAGAACAGGAAAAGTTTGACACATATAGGAAGGTCAGAAGGATAAGGGTAGAGAATAAAGGGGGGGGGAATAAGGGGGTGTGTGTGTGTGTAAAAAAAAAAAAGAACTTTGTGAAATCACAAATGTTTTGGAACACTATGAAAGGACAACAGTGATTCATTCTTAAAATGGGACCACATGAGGTATGCCCACTGAAATAGAGACACAGAAGGAAAAATAAAAGTACTTTTTCACATGCTTTAAAAAATAGTTGTAATTAAAAACATAATTTAAAAAATAAGCTGGCAACTTCCATTATAGAGATATGAAAACTTTCTGCGCAGTATTTACTGATTCTGGTAGGTAGCTGTGTTGGTCTGACGTAATCGAAATAAAAAATAAAAAAAAATTGTCCAGTAGCACCTTAGAGACCAACTAAGTTTGTTATTGGTATGAGCTTTCGTGTGCATACACACTTCTTCAGATACACGGAAACAGAAGACACCAGACCCTTATATATAGTGGGAGGGTGGGGAAACATGCCAAAGTTATTTTTGGTCATCTGGATACTATCCCTTGCTTTTTTCTGTAGGACTAATTGCAGTCATTAACAGTCGTCAACAGGTTTACCATACCCATCAAGTCAATCACCCATCTCCTACTACCCTTCTGAGAAAACCCCCACCCCACCCTCCCACTGTATATAAGGGTCTGGTGACTTCATGAGAAGAGAAGACTCCCTGGAAAAGACCCTGATGTTGGGAAAGGTGGAGGAAAGGTGGAGGGCACAAAGAGAAGGGGACGACAGAGGACGAGATGGTTGGACAGTGTTCTTGAAGCTACCAGCATGAGTTTGACCAAACTACGGGGGAGTGCCTGGCGTGCTCTGGTCCATGGGGTCATGAAGAATCGGAGACGACTAAATGACCAAACAACAACAAAGGTACTACTGGACAATTTTTTAGTATTTACTGAAAAACTCTGTACAGTGGTACCTCAGGTTAAGAACTTAATTCGTTCCGGAGGTCTGTTCTTAACCTGAGGTATCACTTTAGCTAATGGGGCCTCGTGCCGCCGCCGCACAATTTCTGTTCTCATCCTGTACCAAAGTTCTTAACCTGAGGTACTTATTTCTGGGTTAGCAGAGGCTGTAGCCTGAAGCGTCTGTAACCTGAAGCGTCTGTAACCCGAGGTACCACTGTAGTAGGTTTTAGGGTTGTTTTAATAGTCCAGGAAAGCTACATAATTAATCTATTGGAACTGCCAGGAGTAAGGACTAGTTTGAAGAATAATGAAGTTTCTTGGCCAGCCAGATATGTATTGATGGCTACTAGCCATGGCGGCAAAAGCACAGACTTCCTGCTGATATAGCTGATTGTCAGATGTTATGGAGTAGCGGGATGGTTGCCATAATCCTGGCTGTTGTTGGAAGGATGCTGAAAGGATGCTGAGTTGAATGGAACATAGTGTGAGCAAATGACTCTTAGGTTCTCGTGTTAAACCGGTGTGGGACAGAGCATGGCATGGGTGAAGGGACCTGTCATGTGGAGAAGTTCAGAGGAGAGCAATTAAGGTGGTCTCCCCAGCCACTCTGGGCGGCTCCCAACAGAATATTAAAAACACGCTAAAACATCAGAGATTAAAAACTTCCCTAAACAGGGTTGCCTTCAGGTGTCTTCTAAAAGTCAGATAGTTGTTTATTTCCTTGACATCAGGTGAGAGGGCGTTCCACAGGGTGGGCACCACTACTGAGAAGGCCCTCTGCCTGGTTCCCTGTAGCTTCACTTCTTGCAGGGTGGGAACTGTCAGAAGGCCCTAGGGGCTGGGCCTCACTGTCCAGGCAGAACGATAGGGGTAGAGACTCTCCTTCAGGTATACTGGGCCAAGGCTGTTTAGGGCTTTAAAGGTCAGCACTAACACTTTGAAATGTGCTCGGAAATGTACTGGGAGCCAGTGTAGGTCTTTCAAGACTGGTGTTATGTGGTCTCGGCAGCCACTCCCAGTCACCAGTCTAGCTGCCGCATTCTGGTTTAGTTGCAGTTTCCAGGTCACCTTCAAAGGTCGCCCCACGTAGAGCGCATTGCAGTAGTTCAAGCGGGAGATAACCAGAGCATGCACCACTCTTGCGAGACAGTCTGTGGGCAGGTAGGGTCTCAGCCTGAGTACCGGATGGAGCTGGGAGACAGCTGCCCTGGACACAGAATTGACCTACGCCTCAATGGACAGATGTGAGTCCAAAATGACTCCCAGGCTGTGCACCTAGTCCTTCAGGGGCACAGTTACCCAGTTCAGGACCAGGGAATCCCCCACACCTCCCTGGCCCCCCAAAACAGTACTTGTTTTGTCAGGATTCAACCTCACTCTCTTAGTGGCCATCCATCCTCCAACTGCCTATAGACACTCACACAAGAGAAATAGGAAGAACCTTGTTGTGGTCAGATCCTGCTTTTGGATTTCCCACAGGGATCTGTTTGGTCACAGAACAGGATGCTGCACTAGACAAACCACTGTCCTGATCCAGCAGGCTCTTATCTATTATATGTTTAGCACAGAGGATCAAAAAGGGATTAGAGAGAGGATGGTAGCCTTCTCCAGGTATGTGATGTCACAAAGAAGAGAGCATAGATTTGTCTTGGAAGGCAAGGCTGGATCTAATGGGATTAAAGTACAGGAAGGTGGTTTTTGGTGGAATGTTAGAAGAAAGCTTTTGATGGCAAGAACAGGTCAGCAGTGGAACCAGTTGACTAGAAGGGTGTGGACCCTATGTGTCTGGAGGTCTTGAAGGAGAGACTGGACAACCATCCATTGGGCATGCTCTAGCTCAGTGTTAGGTTGCAGCCACCAAAATGAAATGTCTAGCTGGTATTTTTGGCCAAATGAGCTCAAAAGCCTTATTTTACAAATGATGGGCTGTCCGTGATTGATTCTCAGTTAAACATCTGGCTAGTCCAGTGGACAACCTTGAGGTAGGTTAAGAACTTTGAGAACTTAAAGCAGAAAAGTCACTTTATCCAGGGACAGTCCATACCTACATTGGCCTATTCCTACCTCTTTTTCTTATTGGTGACACGGACCGTTCATAATGTAAGAATATTCTTCACAACTCTGAGCAGGGCAGTGGGGGTGGGGAAAGTGAAGACACGCAACGACAATTAACTATAATGTCATTCACTGCTCTGGCTCAGGCTGCATTTTGCTTCAGGGATTTTTTTCGGATTGTGCAGATAAAATATAATGGGTAGAATTCTGCAGGATGTATTGCTATTGTGTGAAAACAACCAAGATCCAATGATGCCCAGGTATATACCTCCAGATGGTGGAGATGTCAGGCATCATCCTGGTGCCAAGGCTCTTCACTTGGTGGCAAGTGTCCAACAGTCAGGTGCAAAATGCGCCTGGCTCCTGGCTAGTTTTGAAAACTATTGAGGGCCAGACTAGATGACTTCCAGCACCCTCCCCAGTACTTTGATCCCGGGATTCTTACTCCCCAATTCATTGCTCTCCTCTGCAGTAAACTCACCAATCCACCTTAGGCAAGTGGCTTGGTCTCAGGCTGGGCAACCCTCAACCACAACTTGGGGATAATAACGCTGACCTACTTTGCAAGTTTGTTGTAAGGGTTGCAACAAAAATGGTTGTTGTTGTTTAGGCATTTAGTCGTGTCTGACTCTTTGTGACCCCATGGACCAGAGCACGCCAGGCACTCCTGCCTTCCACTGCCTCCCGCAGTTTGGTCAAACTCATGCTGGTAGCTTTGAGAACACTGTCCAACCATCTCGTCCTCTGTTGTCCCCTTCTCCTTGTGCCCTCCATCTTTCCCAACATCAGGGTCTTTTCCAGGGAGTCTTCTCTTCTCATGAGGTGGCCCAAGTCTTGGAGCCTCAGCTTCAGGATCTGTCCTTCCAGTGAGCACTCAGGGCTGATTTCCTTCAGAATGGAGAGGTTTGATCTTCTTGCAGTCCATGGGACTCTCAAGAGTCTCCTCCAGCACCATAATTCAAAAGCATCCATTCTTCGGCGACCAGCACCCATATAAACGATAAGCACCAGCAACAACAGTAGTAGAATTATTAGCATCATCTCATCAAAGCTGTTTGTTTAGACTACATTAATGACGCATCTCCAGGCCTGATAGTGACTGTGAAAGGCATGTGTTTGGGTGTTGCACATGTATGCTAAACGAGGGATGCTTTAAAAACAACAGCAACACAGCTCTGGAATGAATGGTGGAAGTGAAACCCTCAATATATTTAGAAGAATGGAGAATTGTTGCACGCGAGCCAATCCCATGGTTTTCTTGGCTGAGCCTATGATGTCTCATAGTCTCGTGTGCCATATGGGGCAGGAGCCAGGATTCTGAATGGCCAGCCAGGGTGGCAGAGAAGACAGCCAAGAAGAGGGAAATTCAGTCTGAGATCTGGCAAAGGTGGTGTGGAGAGGGCCGAGAACCAAGCTGTATGGTGTTGGGTGTTTGGCTCAGCTGCAGTGATGGCTCTGGGTGCACCAGCAATGATGTTGCCTTGATGGAGGTCGACAGGGTTGTGGCTCAGGGGGTAAAGCACATACTTTGCTTGCAGACGGTCTCAGGTTGAATTCCTGAATTCTCCAGGTAGGGCTGGCGAGAGACTTTCCACTCCTCAACTGAAGATATGGAGCATTTAAAAGGGCATTGCTCTGATTTGCAGCTTGGTTTATAGCATCAAGCCCATCAATGGGACGTCCTCAGCCAGGGTCCTCTGGAGTGGCTGGCAAAATGGTTTAGAAGGGCTTCTGTGTGCTTTGCTTAATTAACAGAACTAACTTTGCCAGAAGCCTGAAGTGGGGTGTAAAAATGTCCTGAGTGGCCGTCAGCTTGGACATCTTTTAGAGGAAATTAGACAAACCCATGACAAATAAGTCTGTCGATGTGGCTGTGATGGCTATGTTCAATATTCGCCATAGGCCCCTTATACCAACTGTTGGGAATCCCAAGTGGGAAGAATGCTCTTGCATCTGGTTGGCCGCTGTGAGAACAAGAGACTGGATCAGCCTTTGGTCTGATCCAGTAGGACTCTTCTTCTGCTATAATAATAATAATAATAATAATAATAATAATAATAATAATAATAATAATTTATTATTTATACCCCGCCCATCTGGCTGGGTTTCCCCAGCCACTCTGGGCGGCTTCGAACCAAATATTAAAAACAATACAGCATCAGACATTAAAAATTTCCCTAAACAGGGCCGCCTTCAGTTGTCTTTTAAAAGTTGTTTATTTCTTTGACATCTGATGGGAGGGCGTTTCACAGGGTGGGAGCCACTACCAAGAAGGCCCTCTGCCTGGTTCCCTGTAACCTCACTTCTCGCAATGAGGGAACCGCACAGAAGGCCCTCGGCGTTGGAGCTCAGTGGAGTCTCAGTGGAGATGCTCCTTCAGGTCTACTGGGCCGAGGCCGTTTAGGGCTTTAAAGGTCAGCACCAACACTTGTGCTCGGAAACGTACTGGGAGCCAATGAAGATCTTTCAGGACCGGTGTTATATGGTGTTATGTTATATTCTTAGCGGTTGCAGATCTCTCCTTAGGGATGTCATTCAGGCATCCGGGTGGACCAAATAATTTCCTGGTCCTGTCCAGTGACCAAGTGGGGTGATGTCAGGGACTGGGCAGAGGAGGAAAGGGGAAGACTGTTTCCCCAGCCTGACCCTTCCACAGAAGAAGACAGTTCAGAAGACCACTCAGAGGAAGATGAGGGGGGAGGTTGGGAAACAATGGGAGAGGAGGAGGAGAAGCTGGCTGCCACGTTATCACTAGAAAGCATTCCAGACCCACCTTCTCCCACAACCCGGCGAGCCTTAAAAGTAGGAGAGCAAAGGCTCTTCTGCTGAGATGGTATGTCGGGTTGCCATATTTCAAAAAGTGAAAATCCGAACACAAAAGTTGTTGAGCTTTTGCAAAATCTTTTTTTTTAAAAAACGTTTTTGAGATATTTTTAAGGAAATTTGCAAAATATCTAGACTTCCGACATAGGTTGCCATAATATAATAAAGCCTACATACAGCAACAGTGTTTTGTAGGCTCCTATGATGTAAGCCTGCCAGTCTGCTCCCTAAAATATCACTTGTTTGCTCCTTTCTATATATAGGGTGCCTACATTCTGCATGGACTGGTTGCATGGCCACACGCGCAAATGGCTTGAGATACCTATTAGGTCCATAAATTACCATATAGCATATTGTTGTTGTTGTTGTTTAGTCGTGTCCGACTCTTCGTGACCCCATGGACCAGAGCACACCAGGCACTCCTGTCTTCCACTGCCTCCCGCAGTTTGGTCAAACTCATGCTGGTAGCTTTGAGAACATTGTCCAACCATCTCATCCTATGTCGTCCCCTTCTCCTTGTGCCCTCCATCTTTCCCAACATCAGGGTCTTTCCCAGGGCGTCTTCTCTTCTCATGAGGTGGCCAAAGGATTGGAGCCTCAGCTTCAGGATCTGTCCTTCCAGTGAGCTCTCAGGGCTAATTTCCTTCAGAATGGATCGGTTTGATCTTCTTGCAGTCCATGGGACTCTCAATAGTCTCCTCCAGCACGATAATTCAAAAGCATCAATTCTTCGGCAATCAGTCCAGCTCTCACTTCCATACATCACTTCCATACATACATATAGCATATATTCAACACAAAAAACAGCGACAATTTGTTGTGACAAAGGACAGCTGGACATATAAAGTGCCCCATTGCCTTCAGTAGCTTAGGGCGTCATCAAACATAATCCAGCCCTGTATTCCAGCTATGTCTGGGAAATTCCGGGCGCATGGCAACCCTGTGGTATGGGAAAGGAGAACACGATCAAGATGATCCCACATGATTGGAGTTTCCATATATTACCAAGGTGATTCAGGAACCCAATGTGCTGCTTTTCCCCCACAAGACACCCACCCACCCACCACTTCAGTCATGCCTGAACTCGACTTAAGTGGCTTTTGTGCAAGTTGTTTGCTTTTTTACGTTCTTACATCGATTGAAGGTGATCTGTGGAATATTCTATGAAATGTGGCGGACTTGGAAGACACTTGACTCGAGTCGCTCAATATGAGGCTGGATTTGCACAATCGTTTACCGCATTGAAACCTGCTGTTTTCTTAGGAGTGTTTTACACACAGAGAGAATAATGTACACACAAGCTTGGCAGATAATGCCTTCTGCAAGGCAGAAGATCTAGAGTCTAGATCCAAACCTTCGTAGCAGCGACAGCGTCCGAAATCTGCCAGGCACCGGGCTCATTTGGCACCCGGCTATCGGCCACAAAGGGACGCAGGTGGCACTGTGGGTTAAACCACAGAGCCTAGGACTTGGCGATCAGAAGGTCGGCGGTTCAAATCCCCACGACGGGGTGAGCTCCCATTGCTCAGTCCCTGCTCCTGCCAACCTAGCAGTTCGAAAGCACGTCAAAGTGCAAGTAGATAAATAGGTACCGCTCTGGCGGGAAGGTAAATGGCGTTTCCGTGTGCTGCTCTGGTTCGCCAGAAGCGGCTTAGTCATGCTGGGCACAACACCAGCTCCCTTGGCCTATAGAGCGAGATGAGCGCGCAACCCCAGAGTCGGTCACGACTGGACCTAATGGCCAGGGGTCCCCTTTACCTTTACCCTTTATCGGCCACTTGCGACCATGCGAAGATGGCCTCTCCATCATCTGGAGGCAAATGCCTGGGGATAGTTGGATCTGGATTGTTTTCACACACTAATACCCCACCGTGTAGGATTCTATCCATTATATTTTAGCTGCACAAACGGAATGAGTTTTAGGAACCAAAAAACCATATTGAAAAATATGACTTTCAAGCCAGCTGGCCCCAAAATGGTAACTAGGTCTTCCCTTTTGGCAGCTGTAATTCTGGTTTAAGGAACCATTTGTCACCCAGCTTATACAGTCATACCTCGGGTTACAGACGCTTCAAGTTGCATTTTTTTGGGGGGGGTTACGGACCCGCTGAAACCAGGAAGTACCGGAACAAGTTACTTCCCGGTTTCAGAGGTCGCACATGCGCAGAAGCACTGAATCGCAACCCACATGTGCACAGACGCACCACTGCGGGTTGCGAACGCTGCAGGCTGCAAACGTGCATCCCACACGGTTCATGTTCGCAACCCGAGCGTCCACTGTATATCTGAATTTCTAACTGCACAGCACGGGATGCAAGAACTCAGAGGTGTCCAATGACACTGAAACTTGGGAGATGCATTGTCGGCCAGAAGGTGCTAAAGAAGGATAGAACCTTTTTTATGTATGCAACTACAGCAGCAAGAATTCTCATCGCAAAATACTGGAAGACTCAAGATTTACCCACACTGGAAGAGTGGCAGACGCAATTGATGGACTACATGGAACTGGCCGAAATGACTGCCAGGATCCGAGATTTGGGAGAAGAAGCAATGGAGGAGGACTGGAAAAAATTTAAAGATTATTTACAAAAATTTTATAAGTTATATGAATGTTAAGAATTCGCATGATTAGGGAAATTTAGCTCCAGCAATAAGATTAAGGTATGGTAAATTAAGTTATATTAATGAAAGGACTAATGTTTAAAAGAATATTATATATGTTATTAGTGTAAATTGACAATAAGTATTTTAAACGTAAATTACAAGTATTTGAAAGAACAAAAGAATACATGAAATAAGGTTATAATTTGCTGAAAAATTTTATTGTAAAGAACGCACGGTGAGGGAGACGTGGGGAAGTCCGGTTGGTTATGGAAAAATGTTTTGAAAAGATGATTTTCTTTCTCTTTCTTTCTTCTTTTCTGTTATTTCTTTGTATATCTGATTTTGTATTTCTATCTGGGAAAAATGTAATAAAAAATATTTTATAAAAAAAATGAAACTTGGGAGATGCAGGAAAGACAATGGGAGGCACTGCGCCACATAAGCTATTCCAGATGAGACGCTTGTTTTATTCTTCAGAATTAAAACAGTGTGTGCTTTGAATCGTTTCTGGAGAAAACCAAAGAGCCGCCTTCACGTTAATACATAAAAGAAAGAAAACAGAGAGGTTATGAACTTCAAACTGCATCGAAGCCGCGCTTAACTTTTAGGATGCAGTAGCTGCGTTGGCAAAAACTAAATAAATGGAGACCTATTTATCTACTTGCACTTTGACGTGCTTTCGAACTGCTAGGTTGGCAGGAGCAGGGACTGAGCAACGGAAGCTCACCCCGTCGCGGGGATTCGAACTGCCGACCTTCTGATCGGCAAGTCCTAGGCTCTGTGGTTTAACCCACAGCGCCACCCACCAAAATACCAATTTTTTACAGTTCTGCAGTGGGTGAGAGGTTATATGTGGGGCAATGGCTCCTAGCAGGCTAATCTTACGATCTCACGGAAAATGGCTTTATAAAAATGTGTATTTCCATGGTGTCTCCCCCCCCCCCCATTTTTTAATGTAAACTGATCTGGGGGGAACTGGAATTAAGACGAGGGGAAAGAGAAACCAAAAGTGACAGATTTGCCAACCCTAACCCCCCACTGAGCTGAAGACTTGGCGACTTTGGTTGTGGGTGGGTGTTGCTGTTGTGCCTGGCACCCCCTGTCGAGAAGGGGGACCCGCCAGCTTAGCCCCCCTCTGGCGGCACCGTCAAGTGAGATGGCAGCCGCGTCAGCAAGCCGGCAGCCTCTGCGAGCCGCGAATGGCTTTAGGCTGGGATTGGACGCCATCCCAGTTCTGTCTAAGTCGAGGAAACACTCAACAGATTGTTTATGAACAGAAGGCAGCCAACAAAATGTACACACCGTCTGATGCAAAGGGGGGAGGTGGGAGTCGTTCCAGGAATAAAACATAAAGTACCTTTTGCAAAAAGAAAACCACACTAACATACGAAACCCTACGAAGAGATGGAGAGAGACAAGGAGACAGAAGTCAGAGGGACTCCTCAGTTGCCGACTCTTTGCCTGCTTCTTTGTACTGAGCCAGGGTGCAGCAACCTCACCACCATCTGATGTAAGAATCATAGAACTGTGGAGTTCTTCTCCTTCTCCTTCTCTCATAAGACTGCAGCCCATGGACCTGCCATGAAGCTGAACATTGGAAGATTCAAGGCAGTATAAAGGAAGGAGTTCTTCACACAGTGTCTAGTTAGACTGTGGAACTCTCTCCCACAGGAGGCAACTTTGATGGCTTCAAAAGAGGATTGGACAGTAATAATATAATAATAATAATGATTTATTATTTATACCGCACCCATCTGGCTGGGTTCCCCAGCCACTCTGGGCGGCTTCCAACAAAGTATTAAAATACAGTGGTCTGTTAAACATTAGAATCATAGAATCATAGAATCATAGAGTTGGAAGAGACCACAAGGGCCATCGAGTCCAACCCCCTGCCAAGCAGGAAACACCATCAGAGCACTCCTGACATATGGTTGTCAAGCCTCTGCTTAAAGACCTCCAAAGAAGGAGACTCCACCACACTCCTTGGCAGCAAATTCCATTGTCGAACAGCTCTTACTGTCAGGAAGTTCTTCCTAATGTTTAGGTGGAATCTTCTTTCTTGTAGTTTGGATCCATTGCTCCGTGTCCGCTTCTCTGGAGCAGCAGAAAACAACCTTTCTCCCTCCTCTATGTGACATCCTTTTATATATTTGAACATGGCTATCATATCACCCCTTAACCTCCTCTTCTCCAGGCTAAACATGCCCAGCTCCCTTAGCCGTTCCTCATAAGGCATCGTTTCCAGGCCTTTGACCATTTTGGTTGCCCTCCTCTGGACACGTTCCAGTTTGTCAGTGTCCTTCTTGAACCTTCTTAAAAGCTTCCCTAAACAGGGCTGCATTCAGATGTCTTCTAAAAGTCTGGTAGTTGTTTATTTCCTTGACATCTGATGGGAGGGCGTTCTACAAGGCAGGTGCCACTACCGAGAAGGCCCTCTTCCTGGTTCCCTGTAACCTCACTTCTTGCAGTGAGGGAACTGCCAGAAGGCCCTCAGAGCTGAACCTCAGTGTCCGGGCAGAACAATGGAAGTGGAGACGCTCCTTCAGGTATACAGGACTGAGGCCGTTTAGGGCTTTCAAGGTCAGCACCAACACTTTCAATTGTGCTTGGAAACATACTGGGAGCCCATGTAGATCTTTCAAGATCCTTCAAGTGCTTCTGAGTCCCAGTTTGCTGGAAACTCCAGGAGGGGAGAGTTGCTCTTGTGCTTGAATCCAGCTCACTTGTCTCCCACAGGCATCTGGTTGGTCAATGTGAGAACAGGATGCTGGACGAGATGGGTCTGCTTTGGCCTGATCCAGCAGACTCTTCTTATATTCTCATGTCCATGAATTTGTCCTCTTTTAAAGCTGTCTTGGCTGGTGGCCATAACTGTCTCCTGTGGGAGTGAGTTCCACAGTTTAACTATATGCTGGATATGCACATGATTGCTCACATGCCCATTTTGTTATATTGGTTCCAAGTGAGGAACCCCTAGCTCAGGGGTCAGCAACCTTTTTCAGCTGTGGGCCAGTCCACCATCCCTCAGACAATGTGGTGGGCCAGACTTTTTTTTGGGGGGGGGGGAATGAACGAATTCCTATGCCCCACAAATAACCCAGAGATGCATTTTAAATACAGTGGTACCTCGGGTTAAGTACTTAATTCGTTCCGGAGGTCTGTTCTTAACCTGAAGCACCACTTTAGCTAATGGAGCCTCCTGCAGCCGCCGCGCTGCCAGACCACGATTTCTGTTCTCATCCTGAAGCAAAGTTCTTAACCCAAGGTACTGTTTCTGGGTTAGCGGAGTCTGTAACCTGAAGCGTATGTAAACCGAGGTACCACTATACAGTCATACCTTGGATTACAGCTGCTTCAGGTTGTATTTTTTGGGGTTACGAATCCGCCGAAACCTGGAAGTACCGGAACAAGTTAGTTCTGGGTTTCGGCGGTCGCGCATGCGCAGAAGCGCTAAATCGCACTTTGCGTATACACAGAAGTGCCAAATCGCTAGCTGCACGTGCGCAGACGCGCTGCTGCGGGTTGTGAACGCTGAGGGTTGCGAACGTGCATCCCGCGTCCGCTGTAAAAGCACACATTCTACTCGTGTAAAAACACCAGGCAGGCCCCACAAATAACCCAGAGATGCATTTTAAATAAAAGGACACATTCTACTCATGTAAAAACATGCTGATTCCCGGGCCATCCGTGGGCCGGATTGAGAAGGTGATTGGGCCGCATCCAGCCCCCGGGCCTTAGGTTGCCTACCCCTGCCCTAGGTCCTTGGCTTCTGATAACAATAGTAGTGGTATGGAAATAAGAGAGAGAGAGAGAGAGAGAGAGAGAGAGAGAGAGAGAGAGAGAGAGAGAGAGAGAGAGAGAGAGAGAGGCAGGCATTGAATGAACACTTGCCTCTCCCCCATGCTATATCAGATGACCATCTGGCGTGGAGAGGAGAGGCTCTGCACCAGATTAAAAGCTTTTTGGTCCCTGCATGAGGGCTGGACAGGGCCTTTGCCAGGCCCCCTTTGAAATAATTTATTGCCCGCACTGGGATACTAATCGACAGCTGCAGCCGTTTATTTATTCCCCAGGCCAAGCTTGTAGCAGGTAGATTTGAGTCCATTGATTTCAAACATGTAGACTTCGCTGGGGGAAGGTGAGGAAATTGCAGGCTCATGTACAAGCAGAGAGAGTGAGAGATGTGCTCAGTAGATGTTAAGGGGGAAAGGCTTTGCAGGCCAAATTGGGATCTGTGGCAGGACCACTGCTTTTTTTTCTTGGGGGGGGACGCAGGGGTACGCATACCCCTAAACATTTTGTGAATCTAAGCTTGGCCTCATTGCGGGGCAGTATTTCCATATGAGTAGGAAAATGACAGTACCGCTAAATATATATATTTTTAAAGAAAAAAAGCACTGGACAGGACTTATTCAGTCTGTGGTTCCTCACCTCTGTGTATCTTTATTTTTATATATTTTTAGGTGTATGTGAAAAATGCTCAATTTGTTTACTTTTTGATGAGTTTTATTTACTGTTTCTACTTGGGAGAAAAGCAATGACAAACCTAGACAGCATCTTAAAAAGCAGAGACATCACCTTGCCAACAAAGGTCCGTATTGTAAAAGCTATGGTTTTCCCAGTCGTGATGTATGGAAGTGAGAGCTGAACCATAAAGAAGGCTGGTCGCCGAAGAATTGATGCTTTTGAATTATGTTGCTGGAGGAGACTCTTGAAAGTCCCATGGACTGCAAGAAGATCAAACCTCTCCAATCTGAAGGAAATCAGCCCTGAGTGCTCACTGGAAGGAAAGATCCTGAAGCTGAGGCTCCAAGACTTTGGCCACCTCATGAGAAGAGAAGACTTCCTGGGAAAGACCCTGATGTTGGGAAAGATGGAGGGCACAAGGAGAAGGGGACGACAGAGGACGAGTTGGTTGGACAGTGTTCTGGAAGCTACCAGCATGAGTTTGACCAAACTGCGGGAGGCAGTGGAAGACAGGAGTGCCTGGCGTGCTCTGGTCCACGGGGTCACGAAGAGTCGGACACGACTAAAAGACTAAACAACAACAACAATTTACTGTTTACAACTACTTTTGTTATGTTTGTAATTACGCACATTTTTTCATGTTGTAAGATGCCTTGAGCATGGTTTTAACTATGGAAAGGTGGCATGCAATAAAATGATTAATGGATGAATGAGATTAATAGACAGAATGTGTGGTTTGGAGAAAGATAGCAGCAGGAACTGCCCATAACTATCTTCCCCTGAAGCGGTACCTGGCTGGCTGCTCTCATTCTGGAAGCAAAATATTGTTTAGCCTGGAGAAGAGAAGACTTGAGAGGTGAAATTACAAGATATCAGGCCAAATAAGGGATGGGGACCCCTTGGCCCTCCAAATGGACTACATCTCCCATAATCCCTGGTCACTGGCCATTCTGGCTGAGTCTGATGGGAGCCAAACAACAGCTATTTTGCCCCTGGGATCAGAGGGGCATTGGTCTGATCCAGCAAGGCAGTTTTTAGATTCTCCTTGGTTGCGTCATTCCTGCGTTGGTGTTTTTAGTTGCACTACGATGAGCCTTTGGTGGAGAATGTGTGTTTGCACACTGTTGAATCATTGGCAAAGATACCTAGTATAAAAAAGGTAAGAAAAGGTAAAGGACTCCTGGACAGTTAAGTCCAGTTAAATGCAACTATGGGGTTGTGGTGCTCATCTCGCTTTCAGACAGAGGGAGCCGGCGTTTGTCCACTGACAGCTTTCCGGGTCATGTGGCTAGCAGGACTAAACCGCCTCTGATGCAACAGAACACCGTGACGGAAACCAGAGCGCACGGAAATGCCATTTACCTTCCCACCACAGCAGTACCTATTTATCTACTTGAACTGGTGTGCTTTCGAACTGCTAGGTTGGCAGAAGCTGGGACAGAGCAACGGGAGCTCACCCCATTGCAGGGATTCAAACCACTGACCTTCTGATCGGCAAGCCCAAGAGGCTCAGTGGTTTAGACTACAGCGCCACCCACATCCCTGCTGGTTGAGGAAGGACATCAAACAGTATTCATGGCTTGAGGAAATATGGTTTTTTTGGGTGGTGTTATTTGCATATCCAAATAGCATGCAAAGTTGCTGTCAATGCCTTCTCCAAACTGATGGCAAACATTTGTGCACAATGCGCATTACAATAAATGCTTGTAAAAATTGCTTGTTTTAGAGACAGAGTTTCCGGCTCCTTGGAATGGGGTATAAACAACTTCTCCTTATGGCTTCCGATGGGACCGTCCTTAAACCTCTGTTGGGAATATTTATTGCAACCCAAAGGATTAAAATATTCATGTCTGGTTTTGGGATCTTTTGCCTGATAGTGACCCTTGTGATCAACAAAAGGTTTCCTGCCTTGATAATAGACTTTCCTTTGGGGATTGTATTAATTGGATGTGTGAATTAATTGCAGACTAAATTTCATTAGGCAGCCATTATCCTTGCATTTATATTCTTTCTGTCCCAAATCCTTCATGAAAACATCTGTTAGGCACCCAGAATAGAAATATGCATTTGAAGGAGCATTTTTACTGTTATAAAATTGGTGGATTCTACCATTAGATGTTTAAATTGCGAGTGTCCCTTTGAGAAATGTGTTTCTTCCCAGTCACTTCCTGAATGCTGCATGATTTCAAAAAGAAATTGAAATGTTCAACTACAAATCGTCAGTATTACAATTCCTTATTTCTCTGCTGCCAGATTTGCCCAGGTTTTCATCAGATAAACCACACACCTTTGGGGGTCCTTTGGTCAGGCTTTTGGTTCTCTCTAGAATTGTGAGGATTTCAGCTTTCTTTTAGAAGTTGCCTGTCTTCATTGATGCATTGCAGATTGGGTGAAAACATTTATTACTGTGATTTTCTTTCCTTTTTTTCTTTTAATATTTCCCATAAGCAGTTCAAGGTATAATAACCTCACATGAGCAGAGTTTTCTGCTGCAGTGAAGTGCATGTATCTTCTTCGTGAAATGAAAATGGAATGTCTTATGTCAATATTACGAAACAAAAGGCAAATTTTAAAAGTAAAGGATTCAATCTTCTGAACAATTCAATTTCAAAAATCAGAAGCTTGACTGAATCTTCTTCACAAACTTAATTATTGCATATGTTAACTTCTGTTATGCTAATATAAATCAATGTTCCAGTATTTGTTTATTCAAGAGTATAAGAGCATAGTGTTATAACAAGTTAGAGCGCAGGAGGATAGTGTTGTAACAAGTGTGAGCATAGGGGCATAATAATATCATAGAACTGTAGAGTTAGAAGGGACCACGAGGGTCATCTAGTCCAACCCTCCAATGCAGGAATATCAGCTCAAGCATCCATGACAGGCGGCCATTCAACCTCTGCTTAACAACCTCCAATGAAAGCAAGTCTACAGTCACCTGAGGGAGACTATTCCACTGTCAAACAGCTCTTACTGTCAGAAAGTTCTTCCAGATGTTTAGTCAGAATCTCATTTCTTGTAACTTGAAGCCATTGGTTTGAGTCCGACCTTCCACGGCAGGAGAAAATAAGCTTATTCCCTCTTCCAGGTGACAGCCCTCGAGATATTTGAAGATGGCTATCATATCTCCTCTCAGACTCCTCTTTTCATACCCAACTCCTTCAACCGTTCCTCATAAGGCTTGATTTCCAGACAGTTGATCAGTTTGGTTGCCCTCCTCTGTACACCTTCCAGCTTGTCAACGTCCTTCTTAAACTATGGTGCCCAGAATTTGACAGAGTATTCCAGGTATGGTCTGGCCAAGGCAGAATAGAGTGGGACTTCCCTTATTCTGGACACAACTTCTGTTGGGGATGCGGGTGGCACTGTGGGTTAAACCACAGAGCCTAGGGCTTGCCGATCAGAAGGTCGGCGGTTCGAATCCCCTTGATGGGGTGAGCTCCTATTGCTCAGCCCCTGCTCCTGCCAACCTAGCAGTTCGAAAGCATGAAGTGCAAGTAGATAAATAGGTACCACTCTGGCGGGAAGGTAAACGGCATTTCCATGCTCTGCTCTGGTTTGCCAGAAGCAGCTTAGTCATGCTGGCCACATGACCCGGAAGCTGTACGCCGGCTCCCTCGGCCAATAAAGCGAGAAGAGCGCCGCAACCCCAGAGTCGGCCACGACTGGACCTAATGGTTGGGGGTCCCTTTACTTTTTTAACTTCTGTTGATGCATCCTAGAAGAGCATTGGCTTTTTTTGCTGCTGCATCACAATGTTGTGTGTTAAGACCCCTAGATCCTTTTCACATGTACTGCTAGTAAGCCAGGTGTCGCCCATCTTATATTTGTGCATCTGGTTCTTCCTGCCTACGTGCAGAACCTTACATTTCTCCCTACTGAAATTCATCTTGTTAGCTTGTGCCCAGTTGTCCAATCTGTTGAAGTCCTTTTGAATTTAACTCAATATTGTCTTAACTAGCCTTTCCCCAACCTGGTTATACGACTCCCAGGACCACTAAGCATTTGCAGCTAAGATTTCAGACACAACCAGGACCTGCAGACTTCGATAAAGGCCCCATTAGGACCACAAAGCCAGCTGCTCTAAAGATATTGGACGCGGGTGACGCTGTGGTCTAAACCACTGAGCCTCTTGGACTTGCTGATCAGAAGGTTGGCGGTTCGAATCTCCGTGACGGGGTGAGCTCCCGTTGCTCTGTCCCTGCTCCCGCCAACCTAGCAGTTCGAAAGCATGTCAAAGTGCAAGTAGATAAATAGGTACCGCTCCGGCGGGAAGGTAAACGGCCTTTCCGTGCACTGCTCTGGTTCGCTAGAAGTGGCTTAGTCATGCTGGCCACATGACCCGGAAGCTGTACGCCGGCTCCCTCGGCCAATAAAGTGAGATGAGCGCCGCAACCCCAGAGTCAGCCACGACTGGACCTAATGGTCAGGGGTCCCTTTACCTTTACCTTACATACTGTAAGGCTTCAGATGGCCTCAGCTCTGTGCTTAGACAACATCTCTCCATAGCTCCCATACAGAGAAATGCACCAGCCAGTCTGTGAGTCCCCACTCATAGCAGGAAGTGGTACCGTTCAGGAAAAGCTTCAGTTCTGCTGATCGTATCAACTGGCCCTTTGCTCATCAAAACTCGTAGGGTGCACAGATGCTGCAACACTGATGCACGTCGGGTTAGGCTCTCTCCGCCCCCCCCAAACAACAAGCAGAGCTATTAATAAAAGCGATTAGAGACAAAATGGACTAGGTGGGAAGCTTTTGCCATGCCAAGGCAATCAAGAGCCGAGGCAATCAGCTCATTTCAATTAATAATGTGGAGATATGCTGCAATGGTGTCTGATTGTCTCGTTATGGTCGAGGCTGCATTAACAGACCTTTGCGGCCGAGGCTGTGCATTCAAAATAACAATGGGGGTCTTTCTGTTGTGGGGGCATGCCCCCTACACTTTTCCAAGTCTGTTTGTATTACGTAGGAGCACTTCTATCCCCTGCTCCTTAATGTGGACTAGCACCCTGCTAGAGCCTGGTGAGGAACGTTTGTAAGCTCGCTTTCCCTCGTGGCGAGTCTTCTCGGGGAGCAGTGCTGCCCCTTAAAAATCTCTCCATTTCTCCTCAAGGGGGTAAAGCCTTAGAGGGGTGGATTGGCTGATGGGGCATATAAGCTCAGTTACCTGAAGAAGCGTCTCCACCCCCATTGTTCTGCCCAGACACTGAGGTCCAGCTCCGAGGGCCTTCTGGCGGTTCCCTCACTGCGAGAAGCTAAGCTTACAGGGAACCAGACAGAGGGCCTTCTCGGTGTTGGCACCCGCCCTGTTGAACGCCCTCCCATCAGATGTCAAAGAGATAAACAACTACCTGGCATTTAGACGACACCTGAAGGCAGCCCTGTTCAAGGAAGTTTTTAATGTGTGACATTTTAATGTATTTTTAATCTTTTGTTGGAAGCCGCCCAGAGTGGCTGGGGAAACCCAGCCAGATGGGCGGGGTACAAATAATAAATTACTATTACTATTACTAGTTAGCACCGACCACTCATTAGGGCAACCTATTTGCTCCTTGGGAGCTCTCCAGGGTACTAAAGGGCAAATCTCCACCAGCACGTTTCCTGATTCCAAGCTCTGAACCGTGGGTTCTTCCCATTGGTCCCCTGTTCATCCCAGCCAATTGCCTGTTCCGCTGCTGTTATGGGCTCAGCCTCCCAGGACTTTATGAATTCAGACATTTATTGGGGCCCAGAATTCCCCCCTCAATAATGCCGTCTTTTTAACTTTGGATAGACATCTTGTCTGTTGGGTTCTGATAACCAAAGTAGGGCACACATGCATTTTACTTAGGAAGAGTCGGACACAACTAAACGACTAAACAACAACAACAACAAGGGCCACACTCAGATATGTGAAGTGCTGGTAAGCCCAGCCATCTCCTGCTTCTAGCTTGTACTCAGGCATCTTATAGATCAGTGTTTCTCAACCTGTGGGTCCCCAGATGTTGTTGGACTACAACTCCCATCATCCCTGAACTCTGGCCTTGCTAGCTAGGGGTGATGGGAGTTGTAGTCCAACAACATCTGGGGACCCACAGATTGAGAAAGGCTGTTATAGATGAAAGGGCTGAGGGTAAGAAGATCACGGCTCATTGAAGGCTCTCTCTTTTCCAAGGGATTTGAACTTCCTTGCCTACATGACATATCTTTGGCCACTGTGCTCCTTATACAAAAACCCTGCCCCTTTTCTATCTGTTTGCCCATTTGATATCCATAAAGCAGAAGAATTGGGAATTGCAGTGAGCGCATGGGGAGGACGGGACTCGCTTCTAACCTATCAGGTTAAAAAACATTGTTACTTACACCGTTCACACCTTCCGAAGGCTTGTGAATCTGATCCCCATTAGAGTAAGGGAACTCTTGCGCTGGAGTAAATTGCAAGCATGCATAATTTACGAGTTACATCATCTGTGGTTCACGGAAGGACCGGTTTGGGTGACAGTTCAGGACCTACATTACGTACAGATGTGTGCAACCCGACCCTGGGGCCCTTTATCCTTTGCAGAAGCGATTTATTGGAGGGGAAGGTTTAGACCAGAGAGACAGTGGGGGAAAGGGGAGCTTGACCCACCCAGTCTTGCCAATATTTAGTTCCAAATGCTTCCCTCTTTTCTCCCCATTGTAGAAACATAGGAAGTTATGCTATACTGAGTGCATAGTGTCAGGCTAGGACCTGGGAGAGACCAGAAGATTCAGGAAAGATGAAAGAAACTACTTCTTCATCATAATAATAATTTATTATTTATACCCCGCCCATCTGGCTGGATTTCCTCAGCCACTCTGGGCAGCTCCCAATCGAGTGTTAAAAACAATACAGCATTAAATATTAAAAACTTCCCTAAACAGGGCTGCTTTCGGATGTCTTTTAAAGATAAGATACTTCACATCTGATTCCTTCACATCTGAAGGGAAGGCGTTCCACAGGGCGGGCGCCACCACCGAGAAGTCCCTCTGTCTGGTTCCCTGTAACCAGGGAACTGCCAGAAGGCCCTCGGAGCTGGATCTCAGTGTCCGGGTTGAACGATGGGGTGGAGACACTCCTTCAGATATACTGGGCCGAGGCCATTTAGGGCTTTAAAGGTCAGCACCAACACTTTGAATTGTGCTCAGAAACGTACTGGGAGCCAATGCAGATCTCTCAGGACCGGTCCCAGTCACCAGTCTAGCTGCCACACTCTGGATTAATTGCAGTTTCCAGGTCACCTTCAAAGGTAGCCCCATGTAGAGTGCATTGCAGTAGTCCAAGCGGGAGATAAGTAGAGCATGCACCACTCTGGTATTGGAGAACAGGAAGGGACCGGGAGGAGGTTCATCTGATCCAGCCCCCTGCAATGCAGGAATCTCAACTAAAGCATTTGTGACAGATGATGAAGAAGAGAAGCGTTTGGACTTGATACCCCACTTTTCACTCCCCTTAAGTAGTCTCAAAGCAGCTAACATTCTCCTTTCCCTTCCTCCCCCACAACAAACACTCTGTGAGGTGAGTGGGGCTGAGAGACTTCAGAGAAGTGTGACTAGCCCAAGGTCACCCAGCAGCTGCATGTGGAGGAGAAGGGAAGCGAACCCGGTTCACCAGATTACGAGACTACCGCTCTTAACCACTACACCACGCTGGCTCTCAGACGATGGCCATCCAACCTCTGCTTAAAAACCACCAAGGAAGGAGAGTCTATCACCGTTCCACTGTGCTCTGCAAATCAGGCTCTGATGGCACTCTCTCCCGTGGGAGGCAGTGATTGCCACAACTGGCTGGGTTTCCCCAGCCACTCTGGGCGGCTTCCAACAGAATATTAAAATACAAAACCTATTAAACATTAAAAGCTTCCCTTAAAAGGGCTGCCTTCAGATGTCTTCTAAAAGTCTGGTAGTTGTTTTTCTCTTTGACACCTGGTGGGAAGGCGTTCCACAGGGCGGGCGCCACCACCGAGAAGGCCCTCTGCCTGGTTCCCTGTAACTTGGCTTCTTGCAGAGAGGGAACCACCAGAAGGCCCTCGGCGCTGGATCTCAGTGTCTGGGCAGAATGATGGGGATGGAGACGCTCCTTCACGTATACTGGACTGAGGCTGTTTAGGGCTTCCAAGGTCAGCACCAACACTTTGAATTGTGCTCGGAAACATACTGGGAGCCCGTGTAGGTCTTTCAAGACCGGTGTTATATGGTCTTGGCGGCAGCTCCCAGTCAGCAGTCTAGCTGCCGCATTCTGGATTTGTTCTATCTATGGCTCCCAGCGACAACAGCTACACTGTACCTCCACAGTGGCAGGGCAGTCATGTTTCTGACTACCCACTACTGCAAAGCACAGGAGGGGAGGTGGCTGTTGTGCCTGGGTCTTTTTTGCACGATGCCCACAGGCATCGGTTTGGCTAAGAAGAATTTCGGAGAGCAGGCCTGAGAGATTAGGCCAGGTCTGGACAATCATCCATGCAAGGAGCTTAAGGAAGCCCTTGTCCTAATTTTGTGATGCTGACAGGGTGAGGAAGATGCAAAGAAAGGAGAGAGAGAGAGAGGGAGAGGGGAGAGAAGGAACTACT
The DNA here is from genome assembly GCF_964106645.2 of Podarcis pityusensis. Classification (NCBI taxonomy): domain Eukaryota; kingdom Metazoa; phylum Chordata; class Lepidosauria; order Squamata; family Lacertidae; genus Podarcis; species Podarcis pityusensis. The sequence continues at coordinate 118,082,549 of NC_138026.1, forward strand.
TTTGTGTCCTGTTCTCACTGACATTTTCATTTCATTACACTTATTGGAGGGGAAGGTTCACTTTTAACTTGTATACTGCCTTTCTATATTGCCATAAGCAAGGCAGTTTGCAAGCAGAAGAAACAACGAAGTATACAACAAAGGCCACACGCAGTGTAAAAAAATGTATGCGATACCAAGAATCATAGAAACAGAACTATAAACAAACAATAAAGAAATATTCGATAACCCATTAGAGTACAATAGAGTGCAGTAAAATTGAACACCAACAAATAATAATTAGACAGCAATCCACTGTTAACAATTGCAATAAATAATGACTATCACAACGTTCAAACAAATTACTTCTACAAATTAACTAACTTAGAAAGCTAAACAAAATAAAATGCAAAATGCAGATCAACACGTAACGTTCAAGAATAATTTGAAGTGACCCCCACTCGAATATTCATATGTGTGAGTCTTGTGTGAGCAATTCATTACCTTAATTGCTCCCGGTGGAGTACAGGGTCAGGTTTAAGGCGCAGGTTTTGAGCTTTAAAGCCCTATGTGGCCTAGGACCTACGGGACTGCCTCTCCTGGTATGCCCCGCGGAGGACCTTAAGGTCCACAAACCACAACATTTTGGAGGTTCCAGGTCGCAAGGTGGTTAGATTGGTCTCAACTAGGGCCAGGGCCTTTTCAGTACTGGCCCCGACTTGGTGGAACACTCTGTCACAAGAGACTAGGTCCCTGCGGGACTTCACATCTTTCTGCAGGGCCTGCAAGACAGAGCTGTTCTGCCTGGCCTTTGGTTTGGACTCAGTCTGACCCTTATGTTTCCCTCCCCTTATGGTTTTGATCTATGAGCTACTATTAAAATGAGGCTGCATTTTGAATTGTATTTTAACCCATATTTTAATAAATTGGGTTCCCTCCCCATTATGTTTTTATTGTAATTTTACTGGTGTTAGCCACCCTGAGCCCGGCTCTGGCCGGGGAGGGTGAGGTATAAATATATTATTATTATTATTATTATTATTATTATTATTATTATTATTAATTATGTGAAGACAACAACAAAGAAACTGCTTGGGAAAGTGCAAAACTGCTCTTGGGAGTTGGATAGGGCACACAAACACACACACAGAGAGAGAGAGGGGGGGAGGGAGAGGGGGAGAGAGAGAGCGAGAGGGAGGTAGAGAGAGAGAGAGAATTTGGCTTTCAGCAGGAGCCACCCACCACCCCACCCTCTGCTTCAGACCATCCTAGCTTGTTGTTTAGTCGTTTAGTTGTGCCCGACTCTTCGTGACCCCCTGGACCAGAGCACGCCAGGCACTCCTGTCTTCCACTGCCTCCCGCAGTTTGGTCAAACTCATGCTGGTAGCTTCGAGAACACTGTCCCACAATCTCGACCTCTGTCGTCCCCTTCTCCTTGTGCCCTCCATATTTCCCAACATGAGGGTCTTTTCCAGGGAGTCTTCTCTTCTCATGAGGTGGCCAAAGTCTTGGAGCCTCAGCTTCAGGATCTGTCTTTCCAGTGAGAGTCCATGGGACTCTCAAGAGTCTCCTCCAGCACCATAATTCGAAAGCATTAATCCAAAATCATCTATTATTATTATTATTATTATTATTATTATTTCCAGAGAACTGACCATTGCATGTACCCCATTCTAAGATGTCAAGACAATAAAATAAATGCTGGAATAAAATTTCCATGGGCCCAGACAACGCTTTGTTTCCAAAGGAATCAGTTCTTATGCTTCCAGTCGCTTCAAGCGGGACAATATTTAATAATATCTGCAGCAATGGTGTCCCTACAGAATCCCATACATGGCCCTCAGGACTCTCCTCTGAGCCGCATCTTCACCAACTCTGCTCCACACCCTCCTCGCATGTTACGGCTTGCGTGTAACGCACCCTTGAACTCTAACACGCTTCTTGCTTGCCATGTGGCCCTGGGAAGGTTGCTGAGGAGGAAATGTGGCCCTCGAGCCAAAACGGCTCCATCCCACCCCTGCATGAATGTGGCGACGGTTGAGTCTTCCAGCACAAACCACCTGGAGCCTGGGTGGACCTGATACTTGCCAGGAAGCTGGATTAGAGGCCCAGAATAGCAGCACCCTTTTTCTTCAGCGAACGCCGGGGCAGGAGGAGGGGAAGAGAAAGCCACAATCATCTCATAAGAATGTGATCTGCCAGCTTTGGAGAGCCGTTTATCCCTGATTTTAATGCTGTGTAAATTACATTTGCCTCGGCAATCAAATCTCCTTTTCATTACCTCACTACTGCCAGACTTCTGATATAATTGACACGATTGCTTGCAACGCGAAGCAGGCCTGATTTTTAAAAATAGCCTTTATACATCCTCCTCTCTCTCCATCCCCGCCTCGCCCTTTTGTTTTGTTGCTCTCGTCGCCGTCATTATTACTACGGCTCGGGTTTATGAGGCAACCCCATATTCCTTCTATTAAGAAAATAAATAAATCCCCCAATGACAATGAACTCCAAATTTGAATAATTGCTCTTTAATCCCAATCTTCAAATGGACTCACCTGTTCCCTGATACTCCATTGCCCCTCACAAACAGCTTCCGATACATATCTAAGGAAGGATAACTCTAAAGGCGGCGCTATAAACACATACGCTCCAATATTTCTCTGATGAAAATAGGGATGTCCTATTCCATAATAATAATAATAATAATAATAATAATAATAATTTGTACCCTGCCCATCTGACTGGGTTGCCCCAGCCACTCTGGGAGGCTTCCAACATATATAAAACCACAATAAAACATTAAAAAAACTTCCCTATACAGTGGTACCTCTAGATGCGAAAGGGATCCGTTCCGGAGCCCTGTTTGCACCTAGAAGCAAACGTAACCCGTGTCCACGTGTCTGCGCATGCACGGGTCACGTTTATGTCTTCTGCGCATGCTCGTGATGTCATTTTGAGCATCTGCACATGCGCAAGCGGCGAAACCCAGAAGTAACGTGCCCCGTTACTTCCGGGTTGCTGCGGAGTACAACTGGAACGCGCTCATCTTGAAGCACATTCAACCTGAGGTATGACTGTACAGGGCTGCCTTCAGATGTCTTTTAAAGTTTATAGTTACTTATCTCCTTGGCTCGAGGTCACATACCCTCCAACATTTCTCCGATGGAAATGGGGACGTCCTAAGGAAAAGCGGGACATTCTGGGATCAAATCAGAAACCGGGATGGCTTCTGTGAAGTCGGAACTGTCCCTGGAAAACGGGGCCACTTGGAGGGGTCGAAACAAAATAAAAAAATTCCTTCCAGTAGCACCTTAGAGACCAACTAAGTTTGTTATTGGTATGAGCTTTTGTTTGCATGCACACTTCTTCAGATATGTGGAGGAGTATACATGGAACTGCTGCTAAAAATGCCAAATTATTTGTTATTTATTTACTTATTTACTTACTTACTCGTTATTTCTTACCCACCCCTTTACCATAAGAATGCAATGTGGGGTTATAACAATCTAAACATACAGTCTTTTCAAAAAGTGTTTAAACCATTTGCATTAAAAGAATGAGTAGTGTTCTGAAGACACACCAACTGGGGTGACAAAGGCCAAGGTAAAGATTTCTGCATAATTCCAGTTACAGATAGGTAGCCGTGTTGGTCTGCCATTAATGGACATAAATCTGACATCAAGAATCACAAAACAGAGAAACCAGTAGGAGAACACTTCAATCTCCCAGGACATTCTATACAAGATCTCAAAGTAGCTGTTTTACTACAAAGGAATTTCAGAAATAGACTGGAAAGAGAAGCTGCTGAATTGCAACTCATTACCAAACTTAAAACCATGGAGAGACCTGGTTTGAACAAAGACATTGGATTCTTATCCCATTATACATGACTAAGCCATTTCTCACCTTCTCACCCCTTGCCTTTTCCTGTAAGACCTATTACAGTCGTTAAGAGTCGTCAGCAGGCTCATCTCAGCTATCTGCCAATCTCCCATTCCCACCACCCTTCTGAGTAATACCCCTCCCCACCTTCTCACTATATAGAAGGATCTGGCAACTTCTGTTTCAGTGTATCTGAAGAAGTGTGCTTGCACACGAAAGCTCATACCAAGAACTAACTTAGTTGGTCTTAAAGGTGCTACTGGAAGGATTTTTCTTATTTCTGCATAAGACACAAATTAATAGTATGAAGGTGCCAAACACACCTCTGTGGGGAGGGAACTCTACAGGTTAGGGGCTGTCACAGAGAAGGCCCTCTCCTATGTTGGCCCCTCTTCACAAACATCTGAGGGCGATGGGAACACCAGGAGGGTATCCATTGCTGAACACCCAAGATGGTCTGTAGGGAAGGAGCTGGTCTTCTGAGTATTTGGGGGCCTAAGCTGTTTAGGGCTTTAAACACCATGAACTGAACCCGGAAATGAACTGGTGACCAATGCAGCAGCTATAGAGCACAGGTTATATGATCTTGAAAGGCAACTCAACTCAGGAATTTTGGCTGCTGCATTGTGGACCAGTTGAAGTTTCTGAGTTGTCTTTAAGGACAGCCCTACGCAGAGCGCATGGAAGTTATCAGAGAATGGAGCGGCCATGTCATCTCTGTCCAAGATGGTGAACCCGTCACCGCTGAGAATAGGAATTCCTAGCCACTGAAGCCATCATGAAGCTCCGTGGACAATGTTGGATGCAGGGGTACCTCCAAGCTCCTTCCATAGGAGGGCAACTCCATCCATGCTGGGTCTCCGTAATGTAAAACCCCATAATGTAACTCAATAATATAACGCCCCTCCAAAACTTGAGGCTACCTCGTGCTCTTCCTTACTCTGCCCCCCCCATCTGCCGTTGATAAAGGAAATCAATGGTGCAACGATGGCACGGCTTGCAACCAGTTGATCTGGCTTCGAAAGGAGATCAAAAGAAGAACAATGGTCTAGGCATGGGGAGATTAGCCAGATCAGTCCAGGGTGGTGTGAATGCAACTTTACACAATGGAGTGGAACCTGCTGCCATTAGACAGAAGCCCATGCTCTCCTGAAGAAGCCAACCCTGGTTAAGAAGCCTACCCTGGTTCCTATGGTTGTTTTAAACTACAGTCTGGTTGCATTGCAAGGGATTTTGGCTAGCTGACCCTTTGGCAGGGTGGATGAAAATCAATTATTATTATTTTTTTAAAAAAAATTAAAAATCTGTTTTTTTTATTTAAATCTTTTTTTTATTTAAATCTGTTTTTTTATTTAAATCAGATTTTTTTATTTAAATCAGATTTTTTAATTTAAATTGGATTTTTAAAATAAAATGCTTTAGTGCTCGCTTCGGCAGCACATATACTAAAATTGGAACGATACAGAGAAGATTAGCATGGCCCTTGCGCAAGGATGACAACCAAATTCGTGAAGCGTTCCATATTTTTTTTATGCTTAAGCTGCATTTTACAGCTAATACACTCCAAAGTAATTATTAAAAACTGGGGGGGGGGGGGGAATAAAAATAAAATAAAATGCTTTTGGAGGGAAAATCTTTCTAAAGATAGTTTTCTGTTTAAGTTGCATTATAGTCCAAAGGCTAATCATCAACAAATAAGGATTTGTTTAAGTTTTTCATGTGTGCTAAAACTCATTTTGCTTTTTTAAAAAAATCGTTTAACCACATCAGTTAACATACATAGATACGTATGCTATAATGTTATTGTTTTAGTTAAATAAATTGTTTAGATTGTTATTAAGGAAATGAATATTTTTCTCCTTCCAATAAAGCACAGCAGAAGAGTTGTCCAAATATAAACAGTTAACTTATTAAACCTCACAATAATTTCATAATTATCTGTCAATGTATTTCTAATAGTACAACCAAATCAGTAATTTTTGATATAACTGTAAAAAATACTCTGAAAATTTATTATTCCAAAAATGAAACCTTCATCTGGTTGTAAATATTAAGATTATATCATACTGACTAGTGATTTGAATCATGATTCAAATTGTGATTTAAATCAATTTGATTTAAATCAAATCCACCCTGCCCTTTGGGTCCCTTACAACTCTACGAAATACCTGCTTCCTGGTTAAGCCGGTAGCAGCTGAGAAGTTGCAAGAGATCCTGGAGGATATAAATTATCTACATCCGTTTCACTTTGAGCATGTGCATGGGTTATATTAGTTTATCAAACCCATCAGACTGGATTTCATGGCATAATTGGGGTGGGTCGAAGCCAATTTGAGTTCTCTGGCAATAGGTGGGTATCAATACAACCTGTCATCTTTTAGCTTTCTTTGGCTAAACCATGTAGAGATTTTCCTAAGCCTCAGAGGACTGCCATGGCAACACACCGTTCTTGGGAAAACCCTAAGCCAGGCTTAAAAAGCAGAGACATCACCTTGCCGACAAGGGTCCGTACAGTGGTACTTCAGGCTACATACGCTTCAGGTTACAGACTCCGCTAACCCAGAAATAGTGCTTCAGGTTAAGAACTTTGCTTCAGGATGAGAACAGAAATCGTGCTCCGGCGGCGCAGCAGCAGCGGGAGGCCCCATTAGCTAAAGTGGTGCTTCAGGTTAAGAACAGTTTCAGGTTAAGTACGGACCTCTGGAACGAATTAAGTACTTAACCTGAGGTACCCCCTTGGCAGGTGGTTGGACTCGATGGCCCTTGTGGTCTCTTCCAACTCTATGATTCTATGATTCTATGATTCTACCACTGTATAGTTAAAGCTATGGTTTTCCCAGTAGTGATGTATGGAAGTGAGAGCTGGACCATAAAGAAGGCTGATCGCCGAAGAGCGTTCCACCCAGTTGGGGCCAGTACTGAAAAGGCCCTGGCCCTAATTGTGACCAATCTAACCACCTTGCGACCTGGGACCTCCAAAGTGTCATTTGTGGACCTTAAGGTCCTCCGTGGGGCATACCAGGAGAGGCGGTCCCGTAGGTACTTGGGTCCTAGGCCACATAGGGCTTTAAAGGTCAGCAACAGTCAACCCTTCTTCCAGAGAACTCTGGGAATTGTAGCACCCTGAAGGGGATAAGAGTCTCCTGACCACTCCCAGCGCCCTTAATAAATTGCAGCTCCTTGATATCCTTTGGGGGAAGCCACAGCTGTTTGTAGTGGTACGACAATGTGGCCTTTAAATTTGCTTATTTTATTGCATTTATTTCTCACCTTTTCCTCCATGGAGCTCAAGGTGGCTAAAGAGCTCTCCTCTCAACAACCCTGTAAGGCAGGTCAAGGCTAAGAGTGAGTACCTGGCCCAAGGTCATCCAGGGAGCATTTCATGGCCTTGTGGGAATTCGAACCCGGGTCTTATCTCAGCACTCTAACCACTGCACCATACTGCCCTTGGCAAACACCTCATCTGAGCCTGGTGCTGCCAGTAGCCCGAGGAGCAGGAGGAAGAGAGAGGATACACACACCCAGCAATTGCTTGCTAGCTAGCGCTGGTGATGCCCCTTTAAGAGCAAAACAATCTCAGGAAAGTGAGAGCTGACCTAGACAGAAGGAGAGACGTTTCAATGATCATAAATCAGCTCCTGATCAGACTATGGAACAGGGACGTCAGGGGAAGTCTTATTTATGAACTGCCCAGGTAGAGTCGAAGGCACACAGAGGCTCATATGTCCCCCGGGGCCCCCAGGCAATGCTCCCTCATCGTTTTCAAGATTGCAAGTTAGCATGGGCATTTGAAAGAGTTTGGGAGAATTCTAGGTAGCGGATTGTTTTGCTGCCATGCCTGGATCAACCTTTGGCAGCCAGGTTCTCCCTGCCAAGCATGTGGGACTCACAACTCCCATCAGCGGAAGGCGCCTGGTTGGCAGAGGCTGGTCTAGATCAGCGATTTCCAACCCTTCCGCCTTGGTTCCATAAAGTCATCCCCAATGCCCACCACCCTATAAAAAGTGTTATACAGTACAGAGTAGAGGTTTGCACAACCCACTAAGGGAGATGTTGTTGTTGTTTAGTCGTGTCCGACTCTTCATGACCCCCTGGACCATAGCATGCCAGGCACTCCTGTCCTCCACTACCTCCCACAGTTTGGTCAAACGCATGCTGGTAGCTTCGAGAACACTGTCCCACCATCTCGTCCTCTGTCGTCCTCTTCTCCTTGTGCCCTCCGTCTTTCCCAACATGAGGGTCTTTTCCAGGGAGTCTTCTCTTCTCATGAGGTGGCCAAAGTCTTGGAGCCTCAGCTTCACGATTTGTCCTTCCAGTGAGCACTCAGGGCTAATTTCCTTAAGAATGGATAGGTTTGATCTTCTTGCAATCCATGGGACTCTCAAAAGTCTCCTCCAGCACCATAATTCAAAAGCATCCATTCTTCAGCGACCAGCCTACTTTATGATCCAGCTCTCACTTCCATACATCACTACTGGGAAAACCATAGCTTTAACTATACGGACCTTTGTCGGCAAGGTGATGTCTCTGCTTTTTAAGATGCTGTCTAGGTTTGTCATCGCTTTTCTCCCAAGAAGCAGGCGTCTTTTAATTTCGTGACTGCTGTCACTTTTCCTTAGGATGTCCCTATTTTCATTGGAGAAATGTTGGAGGAATTGAGTTATGCAACCCACTAGGCAAAGAGAAAAGTAGCTGTACAACCTTTAGATGACATTTGAAGGTAGCTGTCAGGGAACTGCCAGCAGTGTCCGAGGGAGAGAGCAAGCTCCAAAGGGATCCCAGCGAGCGTCCTGGGAGTGGGAGAGGCAGCCCGTCTTCTGGGGAGGAGAATCAACGTAGCTCCAGTGATGAAGGGGGGCAGATGGGGAAGCGGCGAGGCGGTCCCATGACTCCTTGCCGGGGACCAGCGGGGAGAGGAAGGGTCCTCCGCTGCCTACGCCCTCCTTGCGCAGAAGGGTTCCGCGCAGGGAGAGTAGGAGGAGACTTGGCATCAAGGAGCTTCTTTGCTGGAAGAAGTTTAAGAAACGCCCACTGACGGATTCTGCCAGCGATTGAGACAGTCACGGGCGAGTGGCTGCCCGGACAGGAAAGGTTCACTCAGGCAACCCAGCCAGAGGTTGGGACAAGCTTACGCACGAGCAACCCCTTGAACCATTACAGTAGCCTTGTGTAGTTTTACTATGTTTCCATTAGAGGTGGAAGCCACCCAGAGTGGCTGGGGCAACCCAGACAGATGGGTGGGGCATAAAGAAATGATGATGATGATGATGAATGTCCCTATTTTCATTGGGGAAATGTTGGAGGGTATGCACTTCTAGTCTGATGCCTAGAAAGCACAAGTCCAAGCGGTTTTGCTTTCCTCCTGCTACTTCCATGCTCTTTAGCAATAAATCAACACAACTGTCAATCCTGAGAGAAAGCCTGATTGACAGTCGCTCCGATCTAGTGGTGAAGTCTGGGTGAGCCCTTGAGGAGCAGGATTTACTTCTGAGTAGAGATTCATAGGTAGGCACGCACAGGGTTAGGGGACTGCACACAATATTTCCAAAAAGTTATCCACAATCTTGGTCTGAGTGGGTGTATTCCTTCCCAGGCAATTCAGTAATCGCATCAACATTATTGGGTCCCTGATCCTTCTGCACCCCTGTTTCGTTTCCGCCTCTCTCTCTCTCTGCACCACCACCAGAATCCTACAGTAACCAAACTGTCATAAATGCTCTTTCTGAGCATTAGTCACATGGTTATTGCTTTCTTGCAAACGGAAAGGAACACCAATTAGCGGAGAATAACTGGCTAGGACAAACCCCCGTAATTGGCGCAACAGAAGGTGATTTCAGCAAGGCTCCTTGATGGAGCCCGCAGCTGCTGGTTTTCCTCCTTTTCCCTCCCTTTCCCCCTTCCTCTCCCCCTCCAGTTTTCCTGAGCATCTAATAAATCGCTCATCTGCAGAGGCTTGTAAAAACGAACAGCGAATGCCTTTTATCAGCCTGTAATGTGCTTTCATCACCCAGGAGAAATATGTGATATTGATATTGAGTTGATCCCCAGAGAATTCCAGGAAGATGTCGTTAGCGGTTCTGTATTTAAGAACACACCGAGTTCCCCCAGTTAAAATGTCCGAATCCCTTTGTTAAAGCGGGAAGACAAATGGGCCCCATCACTGAAACCCCATTCCGCTCTAATGGACAGAATTCCTTTGATTTGACAGGTCGCCCTATACTCAGAGAGGTCAGCGTTCAGGGGATTCTAAAAGTTACCGCTGTTTGAAATGGCCCAACACTACCACATATGTAAATTCTTTTGGCGCAGCATCAGTCACAGATGCCCCAAAGCATCTTGGTAAAATTTTGATAATAATTTGGGTTGAACAAATGTCATGATTTGACTGATCCTTGTGTTGCACCGGTAACATCTGAACCTAACGGTAACTTCTGGCAAAGATTCCTTGGCTCCTTCGGTGACCTTTGCCACATCAGTGTAGGGATGAATTGATGGGTGGATAGAAGGAAGGAAGGAATTTGTTTCAGTTCACATCCGTAGGCGATCCTACCGAACTGACACTTTCTGAAATAATATGAGAACTGAAACACTTGTTTGCACTTCTCCCAATTTGCTGTGTAGTTCTTCAGTCAAGTCAAGCGAATAATTTCTGCAGGCAGAAGTCAGTCAGGTGCCAGCCAGATGACTGCCAGAGGAGAACATGGATTTGCTCAGAAACCAACCAAAGATCTAAGTGTCCCAGTTCTGGAGTTCCTACATTGTGGTGGTAGTGGTCGTTAGGGTGGACTTAGACAGCATCTTAAAAAGCAGAGACATCACCTTGCCAATAAAGGTCTGTATAGTTAAAGCTATGGTTTTCCCAGTAGTGATGTATGGAAGTAAGAGCTGGACCATAAAGAAGGCTGATCACTGAAGAATTGGTGCTTTTGAATTATGGTGCTAGAGGAGACTCTTGAGAGTCTCGTGGACAGCAAGAAGATCAAATCTATCCATTCTGAAGGAAATCAGCCCTGAGTGCTCACTGGAAGGACAGATCCTGAAGCTGAGGCTCCAAGACTTTGGCCACCTCATGAGAAGAGAAGACTCCCTGGGAAAGACCCTGATGTTGGGAAAGATGGAGGGCACAAGGAGAAGGGGACGACAGAGGACGAGATGGTTGGACCGTGTTCTCATAGCTACCAACATGAGTTTGACCCAACTGTAGGAGGCGGTGGAAGACAGGAGTGCCTGGCGTGCTCTGGTCCACGGGATCACGAAGAGTCAGACACTACTAAACAACTAAACAACAACAAAGATGACAGAGCTGGGCATTTCCTCCAACTCTAGACTTTCCAATGGTAAAGAGCTGTTTGACAATGGAGTGGACTCCCCTGGAATTGTCTGGAGTCTCCTTCACTAGGGATTTCTAAGCAGAGTTTGGGTGGTCTTCTGTCAGGAATTACTGAAACATGAGGAACGGTTGAGGGAGTTGGGCCTGTTTTGCCCAGAGGAGAGGAAATATGAAAGCCATCTTCAAATATCTGAAGGGCTGTCTCGTGGAAGACAGAGAAAGCTTGTTTTCTCTTGCTCTGGAGGGTAGATCCCAAACCAACGGATTCAGTTCCAGGTAGGATCTGGTGACTTCTGTTTCAGTGTATCAGAAGAAGTGTGCATGCACACGAAAGCTCATACCTAAAACAAACTTAGTTGGTCTCTAAGGTGCTACTGGAAGGAATTTTTTAATAATGGATTCAGGTTACTCAAAAAGGAGATTCCAACTAAACATCAGGATTCTGTTATTCTGTGATATGTCTGTGAGCCTTGCCTTCAGCTAGTGGTGGAGGGAGCAGAGAAGTAGTAGCTTGTCTTCAGGGATTGTGACTTTTGAGTCTCATGGGCCTACTGGTATTCCCAGATCATGACTAGTTACATCTCTATTCTCCAGTCTAGACTCCCTGAGTTTACGCACTATGGCTGGAAGGGCAACAGTCATGCTGAGATCTGCTAAAGTCCATGCCTGGCTGGTCCATAGCTTTCTTACTGCCTGTCAATTATGATGGTGATGTCCGTTTCACATGCTACTTCTCTTCTGTGGTTGAGGGTCCACAGTTCCCAGTGACTGACTGGGGTGGGTCATATGCTCCTGCCATGTCCCTGACACCACTGAGCAGCCATCCTTTGCAAGGAAGCAGCAGCTCCTGGGGAAAGGATGCTCAGCTCTCTCCCTCATTTCGTCCCAGGGTAAATGACGGCAGGGTTGTTGCCTGCAAGAGCTGGTACTAATCACTCCCCTGAGAAACGCCACGGGAACCTGTGAACGGCTTGTGAGAGCCACCAAGGGGATTTGGCTGCCAACACCCTGGAGTTCCCGATTTGGGTGCATAACGGTTATCTCGGAATAATGTTCTTGAGATTAACAACCTCTCCATCTTCATTTTTCTTAGCCCTGGGCAGCTTTGGTGGGATGAGGGAGAGGCATTTTGGAAAGGAACAGCCAGGGCAAGCTCTGCACTAAGATACACCTTCCAGTAGTACTGCAGAAGGTAGGTCAGGGTTCAAGGGGAAGAGTTTTGGATTTGATATCCTGCTTTACCACAGGGTTCTGTCTTGGGCCCGGTCTTATTCAACATCTTTATCAACGACTTGGATGATGGACTCAAGGGCATCCTGATCAAATTTGCAGATGACACCAAACTGGGAGGGGTGGCTAACACCCCAGAGGACAGGATCACATTTCAAAACGACCTTGACAGATTAGAGAACTGGGCCAAAACAAACAAGATGAATTTTAACAGGGAGAAATGTAAAGTATTGCACTTGGGCAAAAAAAATGAGAGGCACAAATACAAGATGGGGGACACCTGGCTTGAGAGCAGTACATGTGAAAAGGAGCTAGGAGTCTTGGTTGACCACAAACTTGACATGAGCCAACAGTGTGACGCGGCAGCTAAAAAAGCCAATGCAATTCTGGGCCTCATCAATAGGAGTATAGCATCTAGATCAAGGGAAGTAATAGTGCCACTGTATTCTGCTCTGGTCAGACCTCACCTGGAGTACTGTGTCCAGTTCTGGGCACCACAGTTCAAGAAGGACACTGACAAACTGGAACGTGTCCAGAGGAGGGCAACCAAAATGGTCAAAGGCCTGGAAACGATGCCTTATGAGGAACGGCTAAGGGAGCTGGGCATGTTTAGCCTGGAGAAGAGGAGGTTAAGGGGTGATATGATAGCCATGTTCAACTATATAAAAGGATGTCACATAGAGGAGGGAGAAAGGTTGTTTTCTGCTGCTCCAGAGAAGCGGACACGGAGCAATGGATCCAAACTACAAGAAAGAAGATTCCACCTAAACATTAGGAAGAACTTCCTGACAGTAAGAGCTGTTTGACAGTGGAATTTGCTGCCAAGGAGTGTGGTGGAGTCTCCTTCTTTGGAGGTCTTTAAGCAGAGGCTTGACAACCATATGTCAGGTGTGCTCTGATGGTGTTTCCTGCTTGGCAGGGGGTTGGACTCGATGGCCCTTGTGGTCTCTTCCAGCTCTATGATTCTATGATTCTATGATTCTATGATTTTATCACTACCCTAAGGAGTCTCAAAGGGACGCGGGTGGCGCTGTGGGTTAAACCACAGAGCCTAGGACTTGCCGATCAGAAGGTCGGCGGTTCAAATCCCTGCGACGGGGTGAGCTCCTATTGCTCAGTCCCAGCTCCTGCCAACCTAGTAATTTGAAAGCACTTCAAAGTGCAAGTAGATAAATAGGTACCGCTCTGGCGGGAATGGAAATTTCGTTTCTGTGCGCTGCTCTGGTTCGCCAGAAGTGGCTTAGTCATGCTGCCCACATGACCCGGAAGCTGTATGCTGGCTCCCTCAGCCAGCAAAGCGAGATGAGTGCCACAACCCCAGAGCTGGTCATGACTGGACCTAATGGTCAGGGGTCCCTTTACCTTTTTTAAGGAGTCTCAAAGCAGCTAACAATCTCCCTTCCCTTCCTCCCCCACAACAAACACTCTGTGAGGTGAGTGAGGCTGAGAGACTTCAGAGAAGTGTGACTGGCCCAAGGTCACCCAGCAGCTGCATGTGGAGGAGCGGGGAAGCGAACCCGGTTCACCAGATTACAAGTCCACAGCTCTTAACCACTACGCCATTCTGGCTCTTAAGAGGGCCCTAACGGATCAGTGAGCTGGGCCGAAAGTAACAAAACAAACTTCAATAGGGACAAAACATAAGGTTCTACCTTGGAAGGTGTTGGACTCTCCTCCATTGGACATTTTGAACAGAGTTTGGATGGCCACCTGCCAGGAATTCTCTAGCTCAGAAACTTCCATTGCACAGAGTTCGATTAGATCCCTTCCAACTCTATGATTCAGCGACTTCCAAATTGAAAATGGGGGCGGCCATATGTAGAAGACCTTTGTTCAGCAAGGTTAGCTGCCCTGTTGCACAACAGTGAATTTACCTGCTGCTTTTGACTCTCTGGAGGGGTTGGTGGAGGGCAGAGAGGGCATTCCCACCCTGCTTTGCCAGCCCTTCTGATGGGTAAAATGGCTACAAATGCAGCAAGCCCATGAAGGAGGCATGGAAGGGCCATACAACAGTGGTAGAGAATCTCCTTCGCAGGCAGAAGGTCCCAGGTTCCACCCCTGACAGCATCTCAAGGAAAGCTAAGAAACAGTCCTCACCTGCAGCCCTGGAGAGCCTCTTCCAATCAGTGTAACAATACTGAGCTAGAGTGACCAATACTTTGACTCTGTATAAGTGTGCTGGGCCCGGGGGTAACCCATGAAACGTGGTCCAAGTCCAGTCCAGAATCTGTAGGTTCCACTAGGAGTCAGTCCAACAGGGTCAAGGCAGGACACAAGGCAGGAAACCAGACATGGGCAGGGGCAGGATCTCAGGCAGGATCTGGCATACAGCAATGTTGCTCCCGCAACTTAGGGCAGGGTCCGACAGCCTTTTATCTTTGTTGGGGTAACGGCTGGTCCTGATCCCCTGTGACTCACCTCCCTGTTCCGCCTGAAGGCGAGCACTCCTCCTGCGAGTACTCAGGTCTCTCCTTCTCTCAGACCTGAGTCTCTGCAGCTTGGGAGACGTCGGTGGGTTGCTAGACCCAGGGGCCTCCTCAGCCTCCCCTGACCCAACCTGTAGTGGAGCAGCTGTAAGTGATGGCCCAGCTGGAGGCAACAAGGTAATCCCCACATCTGGAGTCAGGGCAGGCTCAGGCCCCTGACTCGGCCCAACTGGTGTTTGTTGCAGGGGAACCTGTGCAGACTGGGACTCTTCAGGACCAGGCCCCAGACTTGGTTCAGATGGTGCCTGAGGCAAAGGATCCAGTGCAGACTGAGACCCCTCTGGTTCCGAGTCCAAGCCTGAGTCCCAGGCCATCACAATAAGGCAGCTTCCTATGCTCTTTCTGGGAGGCATGTGGAGGTGGAGACACCCCAGTGGTCGTTGGTCATCTTCCTGATGGATGGACCCAGAGTGTGTTGGCCATGTTCTTCCTCCACTGTCAGACGCATCATGCCTGTGGATGCCAATTGATGGAACCACAGGGTTCCATCAACTGGGTGCTGTTGTGCTTGGATCCTGCTGGGGGGGGGTTCCTATGGGGGCATCTAGCTGGTCCCTTGGCCTGATCCAGCAGGGCTCTTCTTAGGACTCCATTTGAAGGCTTCCCCTCTGAAGACAAAGGACGGCTGGTGTGTGTGTGTGCACGCACACGCACTGATTTATGGAGTCTCATATTTTCATCTTCCTTTCTGAATCTGTTCATGTTGCTAGCCTTTGGAGTAGGTGGTGGCCTGTAAGACAGCACTGTGTTCCATTTGTGTGTGTGTGTGTGTGTGTGTTTGTGTGTGTGTGAGAGAGGATCTCTTCTCAGCTTGGAGACTTAACTGCATGCCACTGTACCATGCAGAAAAAGTATTGTAAAGCTTTCTCATTATTGCATCCATTTGGGAGTTGCTTACAACTGTAACTAGTGTTGGATTTTCAATCCAGTGATTTTTGGTACTTGGGAGAGGAGAATCCCTTACATCAATGATTCGCTTTGTCCTCGCGAGAGGGATGGCTGAATCCGTCCACTTTAGCTTCTTTCAGTTTCTCGTTTCCCCAATCTTCAGTTCCTCTTCCCACATCAATCTGCATTTTTTAAAAATAGTGCTTGTGAAGCTTCACTGCAAATTCCCCCTAACATTCACCGGTTGTACGCAACTTTGCCTAACACACATATTTCTGCAAAGTGATTTCCACCAAAATAATACATTTTTTTCTGCCTTGTTTTCACCAATATGCTCATTTGAATGCATACCTTATCCTCGGCATATGCATTTTTGTACACACAATATGTTTTTTTTTTAAAATGCAACCTAAAAACCAATCAAACAATATAAAAGCCAAAAAGATGGAGATTCGGGAGAATTCATGCACATAGATCAGGGTCCAATCAGGAAAAGCCCATTTTTGGGTCGCCAGCCTATGATACTCTGTGTGTGATGCCATGGGCAGAATTTCCCCAGATGATCTAAGTGATCTTAGAGTGATCTTATTCAGGGGCAGGCAGTCTTCCAGGTAACCTGGTCCCAAGAAATTATTAAATATTTCCATTCCAATGATCTGTCTCAGCATAAGGTATCTTCCTATGTCATTATTTGGCTCTCTGAAGAATCACCTGCTACCTGAACCTTTCATTTGGCCATGCTGGGAATGAAACCTGGGTCTGTCTGAATGTCTGTAAGTGTGTGCACTGGGGCCATAAGTGTCATTTCAGCAGGGAGAGCCTGCCCTCAGTTGCTCTCCCTCGATCTGGCCTTTAGAAGCTAAGCCTGTCTTGTCATTCCGGAAGAGACTTTCGTGCTGTCTGGGGCACTTAGGAACTGGGAGTTAATAAAAGTTCTTGTAAAATGAAAATTCATTTACAGTGGCCATGCTGAATTTTATTTTACAAGACCTTTGCTGCCCAGGAGTTTATTTAAACGTGTCAAAGGAATGGATTCCAAAGATTTCCACACTTTCCTTTTTCTTCTGGGCTGTTGGCAGTTGCCGCGACTGATCTTCTGCTTAGAATTGTAGAATCAGAGGGGAATCAGTCTTGTCTGTCGACCCTGTCCCATTCAGGAAATGCACCGCTGAATCAACCCTAGTAGACTTAAGCACTCTCAGCTATACCACACTGCCATTTTCTGCAGCAAAGTAGGTTTGCAAGAGCTGAGCCTTGAGACATAAGAGCTTGCCTAATATTCCTGCGTTGCAGGGGGCTGAACTAGATCACCCTTTGGGTCCCTATGATAGGTCCCGTCATCACTTGCAAATCTCCAGTGAAGGAGAGTCCCATCCCCTTCCTAGGCCATTTATTTAGTTATTTATTTATTTATACATACATACCGTATTTTTTGCTCTATAGGACGCACCGGACCATAGGAGGGGGAGAACAGGGGGGGAAAATTCTCCCCCTCTCTGCTCAGCGCCCCTTCAGTGAAGCGGCAGGAGAAATGGAGCCCCTTCCATGTCTCCTCCCGCTTCGCTGAAGGGACGCTGCACAGAGAGGGAAAACTGTGCAGCGCCTCTCCAGCAAAGCGAAGCCTGGAGAGCAAGAGGGATTGGTGTGCACCGACCCAACTTGCTCTCCAGGCTTCAGGCGGCTATCTGCAAGCTTTCCGAGCACAGCGGGAACTCCTACTGCACTCCAAAGGCTTGCGGATAGCTGCCTGAAGCCCCCGGAGCACAGCGGGAGTTCACGCTGCGTTCCGGGAGCTTCAGGCGGCTTCAACGAAAGCAACGCAAAGCCTCCGGAGCGCGGGGGGAGCTCTCCCTCTGCGCTTAGGAGGCTTCGGGTTGCTATCGCTGAAGCCAAGGAGCCTGCATTCACTCCATAAGATGCACACACATTTCCCCTTAATTTTTGAAGGGGAAAAAGTGTGTCTTATAGAGCGAAAAATATGGTACATACATACACACATACCCTGCCCATCTGGCTGTGTTTCCCCAGCCACTCTGGGAGGCTCCCAACAGATAATTAAACACATGATAAAACATCAAACATTAAAAGCTTCCCTAAACAGGGCTGCCTTCAGATGTCTTAAGCCGGGTAGGGCTGAGAGAGACTCCCTGCTTGAAACCCTGGGAAGCTGCTTCCAGCCAGTGTGGACACTACTAGGCTAGATGGCGCAACCATCTGACTTGGTCTAAGGCAGTGCCCAATGTAATTTGCTTTTCATCTGGGCAGGGTAAGCAGGAGCCAGGCATTGCATAGCCCTATTTCACTTTGGGATTTTTTAATTGGGGGGGGCAGTCCTCTCCGAATCCCCCTTGTATCCAGTCTAAATTAGGGTTACCAGACATCCGTGGTTCCCGGGGACAGTCCCCGGATCAACTTACAGATCAGCAGCCAAAATAAGGGATTTTAGTCAACCAGCTCCCGAGCCAAAGGCAGAAAGCCCAGCTAGCAGCCAAACGAAGCCTCAAGCGGTGGTTCCCACAGCGCAGCAACCCAGCAAAGGGGATGCAGCAAGGAAAACCACCGTTACCTCTCCGCTGGGAAGCACTGAGCAAAGACGAGTCCCCAGG
The DNA here is from genome assembly GCF_964106645.2 of Podarcis pityusensis. NCBI lineage: Eukaryota > Metazoa > Chordata > Lepidosauria > Squamata > Lacertidae > Podarcis > Podarcis pityusensis. Next base: position 118,100,950 of record NC_138026.1, read on the forward strand.
CAACACGGCTGATTTGATCGGCACAAGGCATGCAAGCTCCAGCCCCCTATCGTTCTTAGACTCCTTATTGGGTGAGCAACGCAGCCAAGCAACACAGTTGGAGCCTCCCTCCTCCCTGGCCGGCAGGGAGGGAGGGAGAGGAGCTGCTTCCTTTGAAACCTGGGAAATTTAAGGGACATCATCAATAAGGGACAGCAGCGGGACACGGCACTGGGATAAGGGACTTTCCTGCCAAATAAGGGACGGTTGACAGCCATGCCCCGGATTCACCAATCTGCCCCCGGACAAAATCTGTCCCCGGAATGTCCCCGGTTTTTAAATTAATGTCCCCGGATTTATGCCTGGGGACGTCCGGCGAAGCAACATGGGGGATGCCATGGGAGCGAGCAGCACCGGAGGTCCCGGCCACGTCAAAGTTCCAGCCAGCCAATCCACTGGCGGGGGGGTATTTAAACCAAGGCGCGAGCCAGAGAGCTTCCTTCTGGCTCGCTTCCTTGATCAACGCTCACCCCAAAATTGAACAGAAGAGCCCGTGGCGTTCTTCTGCTGCAGGCTCTGCACACCTAAGTTGGGGGCGGGGCAAGCGAGGCGGTGAAAAAGAGGAGAAGCCTAGAAAAGAGCTGTGCTGCGTTGAGAGACAGAGCCTTGTGTGTGTGTTTTAATGCGTGTTTTCCCAAGACCAGCGAGTGCCTTTACTCAATCTCTCTCTCCCCCCACCCCAACCTCTTTTTGGGGGGTGTTTGTAGATGGCCTCTCCGCCTGCCTTTTGTCAAGGTGCCTGACAACTTTGGGGTCCCCCTAACTAAAAAAGGTCAAGAACTCTGGGCAACCCTTTCCTAAAATAATAAAGCATGAATTTTTATTTTTAAAAAGTGTCCCCGGATTCCTTGGAAAAAAATATGGTAACCATAGTCTAAATGAAAGGCAGAGGCTCGTCTAAGAATGACGGTCTGTTGAGCATCGTCATTGGCTGGAAACCTTTGCAGGATAAAAGTGATGACGTTGTGGAATCAGAAAATGGATTTCAAAGGATGCTTCTTCGTCTTCTCCTCCTTCTCTCAGTTATGGTTCTGCATTTGGGCCACAGGCTGAGGGATTCCATCTCCTGCCTTCATTATTTAATGTATTCCTTCTAAATATAGACGGAGAGTAGCGCAAACTCCGCCGGGAAGTTCTCCAGGGCAATCGCTACGCATTTCCCATTCTTCAGGAGCGAGCAATTAATGCTGCAAAGCTGAGCACCGCCCCACCACCACCCCGGGAGAAAAAAAGCTCCTGGAGAAGGCAAGCCAGGATTTTCCCTGGAATGGCAGCCCCCATTTCAAGCTCCGCCTTTCCTCACCTCAGCCTCCAGGGCGGCTGTCCTTGCAAAATGGCTTTTTGAGCCTAAGGTGGGCAGGATCAGAGGGGAAAGTGGCCAGAGAAGCAAATGAGGATTTTTACCTTTGTGCTGTAGGCTGCTGTCCACAGTCACACAACTCTATCTGTCCTCTATCCAAGCAAGCGAGAAGCATTATTAAAGTTTTAAGGGCGCCTTCCCACTAGGCGGAAACACTCAAGAAGGGTGTGCAGGAAAGGCAGTGAGGGTTCAGTCCTGGGGAGAGTCCCAAGGAGCACATTGGGCCCCTGAGGGCCCCCACTCCTGGTTATAATGATGATGATGATGATGATGATGATACAATTTTTATTTATATCCCGCCCTCCCCAGCCGAAGCCGGGCTCAGAGCGGCTAACAACAATAAAAGTAACACAGCATTCTAAAATAAATTCAAAATCAAATTAATGGCAACCATTGGGCCATTCAAATCCTGCCTGCAGACTGAAATGATGTCCTGTCATTTATGTGGTGCATTTCAGGTTTCCAAAGTGCTTCTGATGCATTAGTTCAGGAGTCGCTGCAACAGCCCTGCAGAGTAGGCCAGCATGTGGAAGGGACCACGAGGGTCATCTAGTCCAACCCCGTGCAATGCAGGGTACTTTTTCCCAAAGTGGGGCTTGAACCCACAACCCTGAGATTAAGATGCTCTACTGACTGAGCTGATGATAGGAACAATAGCACGGTCCCACTCATTCTTTATTGAAGCTTACATTGTGCCTTCTGTGCTAATACCCCAGGGCAAATTACATCACACAGTAAACATTGCAGAAAAATACAATATCCTTAATGCAATAAAAAAGGGGAGGGAGTCCATGAATATCCTGAGACCTAGGCACCCCTCCACCTTAAAAAGCCTTTCCCAAAAGACAGGTCTTCCACTGAGCTTAAAGCTGAACAATGTTGACACCAGCTAAACCTTTATGGGTTACTTATTGCATTGAGACCAAAGCTTTCATCGGGTTTGGTATTTAACTGGCAGTCCGTGCAGATTTCTGAGAACTAATGTGATACAGTCTGGGGCATTCCAAGGCAGCGGGGTGCGCCCTGTGTGCCATTCCAAAGGGGGGGGGACAAAATGCCAACCCCCAATTGGCGGCACCTCCTGGGGCATGCACCACTCGCCACGCACCCCCAGGACGCACATCATGCCCCCTCGGACGCATGCCACGCTCCCTCAGACGTGCACCACGCCCCCTGGGACGAGCGCCGCTCTGGGTACCGGAGCAGGTTGCTCCGCCTCTGAATACAGTTGATTTGGTGTCAGGCCCAGCAAGACTCTTGTTCGCTACACTTTGCAGTACAGTGGTACCTCGGGATGTGAACGGGATCGCTTCCGGAGCCCCGTTAGCATCCTGATGCGAACGCAACCCGCGTCAGCACGTGCAAGGGTCACGTTTCGCTGCTTCCGCACATGTGCATGATGTCATTTTGACCATCTGCGCATGCGCGTGCAGCGAAACCTGGAAGTACAGTGGTACCTCAGGTTAAGTACTTAATTCATTCTGGAGGTCCGTTCTTAACCTGAAACTGTTCTTAACCTGAAGCACCACTTTAGCTGATGGGGCCTTCTGCTGCCACCGCACCGCGGGAGCACGATTTCTGTTCTCATCCTGAAGCAAAGTTCTTAACATGAAGCACTATTTCTGGGTTAGTGGAGTCTGTAACCTGAAGCGTATATAACCTGAAGCGTATGTAACCCGCAGTACCACTGTAACGCGCTCTGTTACGTCCGGGTCGCCGTGGAGCGCAACCCAAAAATACTTAACTTGAAGCACATTTATCCCGAGGTACGACTGTACAGTGGTACCTCGGGTTACATGCACTTCAGGTTACATACGCTTCAGGTTACAGACTCCGCTAACCCAGAAATAGTACCTTTGCTTCAGGATGAGAACAGAAATCGCGCAGTGGCAGTGGGAGGCCCCATAAGCTAAAGCGGTGCTTCAGGTTAAGAACAGTTTCAGGTTAAGAACAGACCTCTGGAACGAATTAAGTACGTAACCATAGGTACCACTGTATGCAGAACTCCTGAACCATCTTCAAGGGCTGTTCCATGCAGAGCACATTGCAGTAGTCTAAACGGGAGGTTGCTAGAGCATGGGCTGCAATGGCTCAGTTGCGCCTTGCATTTTCCACAAGGGACGGCAGTGTACAAATGAGGGTGGTGACACACTTATTTCATGATAAAGGGAGAAACCTATCTGTTCTGCTTTGATGTAGCAATTACAGTGTGTTGTGGGGTGAGGGAAGCTTTTGTGTAAGTGGCGGAAAAACCCCGCCTGCCTCACAGTTCCAGGAAGGGAAGACCCCAGCAGCCGGCCAGATGGTGTGTCAGAACCTATACGGCGTCCCGCGAGCAGCCCCCAAAGCCTCTATATCTTGCAAACGCAGGTGATTAGAGTTGGCAGTGAGCGAAGCTCACAGTGGCAAGCTGGCGTCCTCAGCAGTGGGGTTGCAAAGTGAAATAAGGAGGGAGGAATTCTGGACGTCTTTAAACACTCGGCAGTCCCAGTTTGAGATTGGTATATGTGTGTGTGAATACGATCCCCAAGAATGATGAGGGCAAACGACAGACACTGGTTCTTTCGGAAAGAATTCTGCATTGAAAGAATAGTAATTAAGACCACAGCACAATTAAATACATCTCTGTGGGTTTTTGTATGAGGTTTACTTGAGTCTTCTAGTAATTGGCTAGTTGAATTTTTAGATTGGTAAAAGCAATGTTTCTGAAGGGAGAAGCATCTTTGGTTCCTTGTCTCCCATCAGATGTCAAGGAAATAAGCAACTATCCTACTTTTAAAAGACATCTGAAGGCAGCCCTGTTTAAGGAAGTGTTTAATCCTGTATTGTGTTTTTAATATTCGATTGAGATCAGCCCAGAGTGGCTGGGGAAACCCAGCCAGATGGGCAGGGTATGAATAATAAATAATTATAAATTATTATTATTATTACAGTGGTACCTCGGGATGCGGACGGGATCTGTTCCGGAGCCCCGTTCACATCCTGAACATAGCGTAAGACACGGCAGCGCGTCTGCACATGCGCTGGTTGCGTTTTGCCGCTTCCGCGCATGCGCATGATGTCATCTTGACCGTCTGCGCATGCACGAACAGCGAAACCCAGAAGTAACACGCTCCATTACTTCCAGGTCGCTGCAGAGTGCAACCCAAACGCACTCAACCTGAAGCATATTTATCCCGAGGTATGACTGTATTATTATTATTATTATTATTATTATTATTATTATTATTTAGGTGACGCACCCATCTATCATAGCAGAGATCCTCTTAGAACAGTCCTTCCTGTCTGTGTCTGAAGGGAGGTTTTAAAAGCACTTATATTATTATTAATATTTTTTTTAAAAAAATAATCTACTGCCCGATTAATCAGGGCACTTTCTTTCTTTCTTTAGCCAAGACTGGGGAAAGGATGGAGGCATTCAGACATTGACTAAAAATCCTTTTGTGACTATGAGATCCTGGCTTGCTAACTGTGGTTTGCACAAGCCGCTTGTTTGAATGAAACAGGTAACTGCGGCTTGTTGCAAACCACAAACGGAATATCCTCATGCATGAAGGTGGCGGTTAGCTGAAGGGTGCTGAAGGATGGCCCAGCTCAGGCAAAACTGTCTTAAACTGGCACCTGAAAGCTGACAAAGCTTGTGACAGGCGTGCTTCCCTGGGGAGAGCGTTCCACAAATGGGGAGCCACCACTGAAAAGGCCCGTTCTCACATGAAATATAAGAACAATATATCGACTTAAGAAAAATGCTTTCTTGAGCCAGGAGTGCCTCAGAGCTGATGGGTCACTAAGTTCTGTTCTGTGCATTAGCCTGGAAGGTGCCGATTGGGTGAGTTCATCTCAGAATGGGCAAAGATTGAATTCCTCTAGCATCCCTACATTCCTGACTCCCAAGATCTGCTGCTCTTGCAAGCTGCCTTTAAGGACAGCCCCACCTCAAGCTCATTGCAGCAGTCAGTGGACTGATAGCAACTTGGGTGTAGGTACGAATGAAGGAGAACCCAGCTGTGCATTAAAAAAATTCACTTTGGGGGATTTTGGCAGCTGGGATAATAATAGAACAGGCTCGGTGGAATACAGAGAGGCTCTTTCAGGCAAATGGACTCTCACTGATCACTGAAAAACAGCGAGAAAATAAAGCTGGGAAGCGGCGTCTCTGAAGAGAGAATCTTGGGTGCCCTCAGTGCTTTGAAAAACAAAAGGATCGTGGACTTTGAGTGATTCCTAGGGAGGCTCAACCACAGGGGGGAAAATAGATGTGCATGCTCCTGTTCTCAGGAAAAGGTATGATTTGGTCGTGAGCAATTTTGCCTCCTAAGTCTCAAAAGCAGGGTGTTTAATTGATGCAATCCTGAAGGCAAGAAAGAGAACGTCTTGTTCTGTAGCAGCTGGGGTCAAAATCAGCAGATGATGATGATGATGATGATGATGATTTGCCAGCCTTTTCCCAGACTGGGCTTCAAGGCAGCTCACACAAATCAAAGCAAGACAGATAAAGCACAAGAAGATAAAAACAGAAAATATAATAGTAATAGTAAACTTTTTCAGCAGGGGGCTGGTCCACTGTCCCTCAGACCTTGTGGGGGGCCGGACTATTTTTTTTTTTTTTTTTAAAAAAGAATGAATTCCTATGCCCCACAAATAACCCAGAGATGAATTTTAAATAAAAGCACACATTCTACTCCTGTAAAAACACCAGGCAGGCCCCACAAATAACCCAGAGATGCATTTTAAATAAAAGGACGCATTCTACTCATGTAAAAACACACTGATTCCCGGACCGTCCGCAGGCCGGATTTAGAAAGCAATTGGGCCGCATCTGGCCCCCGGGCCTTAGTTTGCCTACCCATGAATTAAACTCTTAATAGAATTAAAAGTCTATAAAAAATACGAATCTATTAAAACACAGATCGTAAAACAGCACAGTGCTATTAAAAACCCTTTCCTTAAAAAAACAGTCGGTTCCCAAAGGCCTGTCGGAATCAAACAGCCTCTTATAAAGATGTCTGCAAATGTGGCATGAAGCCTGGCAAAATCAGCCCTGCTGTGTGGGAATCCCTGGCAGATGACCGCAGTGCCTGGAGACAGACAGTCAGGTTGTATATCTTCAGCAGTGACCAGAGGAGGAAAGACCGCTGGGAGGAGCGCAGAGAGAAAAAATGCCCTGGTGCATCTGCAGAAGCAGAACTGGACACCTTTGTCTGCCCCAGCTGCAACAAAACATGTCTCTCCCGTATTGGTCTCTGCAACCTTCCAAAATTTGACTTCATATATATATAAAATAAATAAATTACCAACAACCAAAACACAAACAGTGAACCCCCCCCCCCGGCGGCTGATACATTGGGTATACATAATCAATAATAACATATTCAAATCAACCATATGTACAATTTTATAAACCACAAGGTTTATTTAACTTTAAACATTTTAATTGCCCCCAAATTGTTCAAACCTACCCAAATAATTCAGTATCTTCTCAAACCAATCCTCCTCTTTCTCACTGACCTTAAACCCTTTCATTCTGTGTATCGTCACAGTGAGATATTCTAAAATTATAATATTATTCAGTTTTTTCCTCCATTGGTTCACCCCTAGCTCTTCTGCATTTTCCCAATTACTCGCTATAACCTGTCTGGCTGCGGTTACCATCAATTTTACCCATTTACATTCCTCTTTTGTTTTTAACTTGGTGCTACTCAGACTAATAAGAACCATTAATTTAGATATTCCCACCTTCCTATCCACAATTCCCGATATTTCTGTACAATCTGTTTCCAAAATTCATTAACTAACAGACAATCCCACCACATATGACTGTACGTTCCCATCACTCCACATTTCCTCACTTCTAGATTTTGTAATATGATATAACCTTACAGGTGTATAATACCATTTTTGTACCAACAGTTTGACTTCATGCCCCAAAGCACACTCCTCCATTGTCTGCATTAGACAGACAGATGCCAACAATGTCTTAAAGCAGACACATAAGAGCCATAGCCGCCAAGCACCACTTGTCTAGTGGTTAGAGCAGGGTACCCTCCATATTTATTGATCTGCTATTCCACCCGTTCCGTTGTTCCGTTGTCTAGTGGTCCCAAGCTATACAGGGCTTTGTCTTCTTCTTTGGCGATCCCTCGTAGCCGAGTAAGACACGGTTTTAACAATGAGTCCGTAAGTGACTGTGGAGGCCAATTCTGGATCCACATGTCCTTCCACAGTGGGGACATTGATTTCCGGGCGGGAGTTGCTCACGGTGTGGATTTGCCAAGCATGCCTTCCTCTTAGCACTTTTCTCCCTTGCGTCCTGAGTTCGAGTGTCTTCAAAGCCCATGACACCTTTGGTAAAGGCTGTTCTCCAACTGGAGTTCTTGCAGGCCAGTGTTTCCCAGTTGTCGGTGTTCATACTACATTTTTTTAGATTTGCCTTGAGACAGTCTTTAAACCTCTTTTGTTGACCACCAGCATTACGCTTTCCATTTTTAAGTTTGGAATAGAGTAGTTGCTTTGGAAGACGATCATCAGATATATACAGTCATAGAATCATAGAATCATAGAATCATAGACTCATAGAATCATAGAATCATAGAGCTGGAAGAGACCACAAGGGCCATCGAGTCCAACCCCCTGCCAAGCAGGAAACACCATCAGAGCACTCCTGACATATGGTTGTCAAGCCTCTGCTTAAAGACCTCCAAAGAAGGAGACTCCACCACACTCCTTGGCAGCAAATTCCACTGTCGAACAGCTCTTACTGTCAGGAAGTTCTTCCTAATGTTTAGGTGGAATCTTCTTTCTTGTAGTTTGGATCCATTGCTCCGTGTCCGCTTCTCTGGAGCAGCAGAAAACAACCTTTCTCCCTCCTCTATGTGACATCCTTTTATATATTTGAACATGGCTATCATATCACCCCTTAACCTCCTCTTCTCCAGGCTAAACATGCCCAGCTCCCTTAGCCGTTCCTCATAAAGCATCGTTTCCAGGCCTTTGACCATTTTGGTTGCCCTCCTCTGGACACGTTCCAAGCCAGGTGTCCCCCATCTTGTATTTGTGCCTCTCATTTTTTTTGCCCAAGTGCAATACTTTACATTTCTCCCTGTTAAAATTCATCTTGTTTGTTTTGGCCCAGTTCTCTAATCTGTCAAGGTCGTTTTGAAGTGTGATCCTGTCCTCTGGGGTGTTAGCCACCCCTCCCAGTTTGGTGTCATCTGCAAATTTGATCAGGATGCCCTTGAGTCCATCATCCAAGTCGTTGATAAAGATGTTGAATAAGACCGGGCCCAAGACAGAACCCTGTGGCACCCCACTAGTCACTCTTCTCCAGGATGAAGAGGAACCATTGATGAGCACCCTTTGGGTTCGGTCAGTCAGCTAGTTACAAATCCACTGAGTGGTAGCATAGTCAAGACCACATTTTACCAGCTTCTTTACAAGAATATCATGGGGCACCTTGTCAAATGCCTTGCTGAAATCAAGGTAGGCTACATCCACTGCGTTCCCTTCATCTACCAGGCTTGTAATTCGGTCAAAAAACGAGATCAGGTTAGTCTGACATGACTTATTTTTCAGAAATCCATGCTGACTATTGGTGATCACAGTCATACCTCATGTTGCGTTTGCTTCAGGTTGAGTATTTTCAGGTTGCATCCTGCGGTGACCCGGAAGTACCGGAAAGGGTTACTTCCGGCTTTCGCTGCTTGCGCATGCGCAAAATGATGTCACGCGCATGTGCAGAAACGGCGAATCGCGACCTGCGCACGCACAGACACGCAAACACGGATTGCATTCTGCTCATGTTGCGAATGGGCCTCCGGAACGGATCCTGTTCGCAACCAGAGGTACCACTATACAGTGGGTTAAACCACAGAGCCTAGGACTTGCTGATCAGAAGGTTGGTGGTTCGAATCCCCACAACGGGGTGAGCTCCCGTTGCTCGGTACCAGCTCCTGCCAATCTAGCAGTTCGAAAGCACGTCAAAGTTCAAGTAGATAAATAGGTACCGCTCTGGCATTTCCGTGCACTGCTCTGGTTCACCAGAAGCGGCTTAGTCATGCTGGCCACATGATCCGGAAGATGTATGCCGGCTCCCTCGGTCAATAAAGCGAGATGAGCACCGCAACCCCAGAGTTGGCCACGACTGGACCTAATGGTCAGGGGTCCCTTTACCTTTACCTTTACCTTTACCTTTACCTTTACCTTTACTAGCACCTTGATCCTGGATGGGAGTCTGGCAACAATGAGAGGGCATCATGTTGGCTATCTAACACCAGGACCATGGAGACCCGGATTCAAATCTCAACCCACCTAGATGACATTGGGCCTGTTACATGCTTCCATCCTGTCCCACATCACAGGATAGAAAGGTAACCTCCAGACTTGGAACAGGAGACGTTGGGCTGTCCTTCCTTGGCGGTTTTTAAGCAGAGGTCGGATGGCCCTCTGCCTTGGATCTTTTATTTGAGATTCTTACATTTCAGGGGGTTGGTCTAGATGACCCTTGGGGTACCTTCCAACTTGATGACTCTATGGTTAATGTAGTTTAATTCCAGTTGCTAGAAACCGTGGGATGGGAGGGATGCTCTTGCGCTCAGTTCCTGCTTTCCTCAGGCATCTGGTCAGCCACTGTGAGAACACGATGCTGGACTGTATGAGCCATTGGCCTGATCCTGCAGGCTCTTATGTTCTTAAATAGGGCAGAATGCTGCAGCTAGGCTGCTCAAGAACAGATTACTGGCGACGTCTTGCCCCGCTGCTGAGAGAATGGCACTGTTTGCCGATTTGCTACCAGGCCAGGTTCAAGGTTATTGAGTTAATCCAAAAAGCCCTAAACTGCTTCAGCCAAAAGTACCTTAACGGCCAACTGATTCCTCAACTTACTGAGATCCCCTGATGGGATACTTCTGGTGCGCCCTTTGTGGCAGGAGATGCGCAAGATCCAACAGAGCCTCAGTTTCCCTCTCTGGGGAGTGTAGGATTCTTCCCCAAAGGATTCCTACATAACCATTTGCATGAGCTTAGAATCATAGAATCATAGAATCATAGAATTGGAAGAGACCACAAGGGCCATCGAGTCCAACCCCCTGCCAAGCAGGAAACACCATCAGAGCACTCCTGACATATGGTTGTCAAGCCTCTGCTTAAAGACCTCCAAAGAAGGAGACTCCACCACACTCCTTGGCAGCAAATTCCACTGTCGAACAGCTCTTACTGTCAGGAAGTTCTTACTAATGTTTAGGTGGAATCTTCTTTCTTGGAACAGTTCCAGCAGCTGGGCTGACAGGTTTGAAATTTCCTGGATTTCCTCCCCTCCTTGATTATTTATTGATTAATTCATTTATTTTATCAATGAATCGCTCCCTGTGAAAACACCCTGAAGCATTTCAACAACACACCAGCAAGAAAAACAATTGCAAGTCCTATGCCATGTCAGTACTTATTTGGCACCAACAATAGTTATTTGACACATCTTCCAGCTACTTTTAATTATAAACATATACACAAACACCATCAATGTGGGTACCTTCTGGCCTATTCCAGCAGCTTTCAGGAGACAAGCAGAAGCAATTTTCTGAATTTTCAAAACTGAATCACGTTGCGGAGCTGGTTCCCCCTTTTCAAGAATTGTATGTTTATCATTTAAAGCATGGGTCGTGCTTAGGTATTCTGCACCTTCTGGGCTTCCTCATACAAGGACTGCCATTCATTTTATTCTCTGCTTTATAGAGATCCTGGGAATCCCAGGAATTCTAGGTCTTTAGACAGATAACTGCAGGTTTTTCATATCTTGACAGAAAGACCTTCCCATTTTCTGCCACAACATGCCTCTGACAATGCAAAACCACACAGGTACACTTAGTAAATGTACTCCATAATTTATTTTTCTATCGGAAGAGTTCTTTCTAACTCAGAAGGCCACTCACTGCATTGCAAACACTGTGCGCTCCTGATAAAGCTATTACTTTATCTGAATCTAGACTTGGGAATCAGGATAAGTGCACTTGATCCGTGCATCGTAATAATAATAATAATAATAATAATAATAATAATAATAATAATTTATTATTTGTACCCCGCCCATCTGGCTGGGTTTCCCCAGCCACTCTGGGCGGCTTCCACAGAGACCAAAAATGCACTGAAATGCCACACATTAAAAACTTCCCTGAACAGGGCTGCCTTAAGATGTCTTCTGAATGTCAGGTAGTTGTTTATCTCTTTGACATCTGATGGGAGGGCATTCCACAGGGCGGGCGCCACTACCGAGAAGGCCCTCTGCCTAGTTCCCTGTAGCTTTGCTTCTCGCAATGAGGGAACCGCCAGAAGGCCCTCGGCGCTGGACCTCAGTGTACGGGCAGAACGATGGGGGTGGAGACGCTCCTTCAGGTATACTGGGCCGAGGCTGTTTAGGGCTTTAAAGGTCAACACCAACACTTTGAATTGTGCTCGGAAACGTACTGGGAGCCAATGTAGGTCTTTCAAGACAGGTGTTATGTGGTCTCGGTGGCCACTCCCAGTCACCAGTCTAGCTGTGGCATTCTGGATTAGTTGTAGTTTCCGGGTCACCTTCAAAGGTAGCCCCACATAGAGCGCATTGCAGTAGTCCAAGCGGGAGATAACTAGAGCATGCACCACTCTGGTGAGACAGTCTGCAGGCAGGGAGGGTCTCATCCTGCGTACCAGGTGGAGCTGATAAACAGCTGCCCTGGACACAGAATTGACCTGCGCCTCCATGGACAGCTGTGAGTCCAAAATGACTCCCAGGCTGCGCACCTGGTCCTTCAGGGGCACAGTTGTCTCATTCAGGACCAGGGGGTCCTCCACACCAGCCTGCCCCCTGTCCCCCAAAAACAGTACTTCTGTCTTGTCAGGATTCAACCTCAATCCATTATTGGCCATCCACCCTCCAACCGTCTCCAGGCACGTAGTTTAGCATCCATTCCAAACAGCGTGAAAACCCCCCAGTTAGCATGCAAGTAAATTATATGCAAATCGACGCCAGCCCTTCCATCTCATGACCGTATTGCTATTGTGATCCTGAAGTTGCCCAGGACTACTCTGGAGGGAACAGATTGTTAGAACGAGTCACGGATGGCAGCAGCCGAGTCCTTGAATTTCCAGCATGGCCACTTTGATTTATATTGTCCTCTGCTCGCAACGTGCATCTAAGGATGATTTATCGCCGAGCTGCTTGGAATGAGTGAACTAATCGGGGGAGCAAAGTCACGGGACGATGTCTCTTTCTGACGTTAAGGCCGGGCTGGTGGCAGGGGTCGCAACTGTTGCCCTCCAGCTGAGTTTATTTGATGATGATGATGATTTTATTCCCATTGCGAACGGCTACCCTTAAAATATCTCCGAACGATTCTGCAGTCGAAATTGCCGGCAATTAAAATAATTTTAAAAGCAATTTTGTATGTACAAACAATTGAAAACAATCAATTAATGATTTCATATCCAATACGGCAGCAATTCCAAATCCTATACAGCTACAGGTTGTGATCAAGATCTCTGCTTAAAGGAGTTGCTTTTTTAAAAGAGTCTTCAAACAGTACTAAAAAGAAAAGAGAGGCAGGGCCTGTTTGATGTGAATTGGAAGGAAATTCCAAAATAAGAGGTGTGACCTCACTTAATGGCTAATCCTAATTCCTTTTCCCGACCTGCACCCCAGCAAGACTACTGGTGATCTCGGGACTTAATGATTTTTCTGCCTCTTGTAGCAATTGTACTGTGTTGTACCAGATCCAGTGTGATCTTTTTCCTTTGCTTCTTTTATCTCACACTTCGTGTTTTATTGCATTACAATTTGCATTGCTTAGATCAGGGGTCTGGAAACCAAGCCTTATGAAGAACGGTTGAAGGAGCTGGGTATGTTTAGCCCATGAAAGAGGAGACTGAGAGGAGTTAGGAGAGTCACCTTCAAATAACGCATTGGAGATGGCAACAGCTTGTTTTCTCCTGCTCTGCAGGGTAGGACTCGAACCAATGGCTTCAAGTCTCAAGAAAGGAGATTCTGACTAAACATCAGGAAGAACTTTCTGATAGTATGAGCTGTTCAACAGTGGAATGGTCTCCATCAGGAGGTTGTGGACTCTCCTTCCTTGAAGGTTTCTAAGCAGAGGTTGGATGGCCATCAAATCAAATATCTTTAATACGGTCAATGACCAGGAAGCAATTTATAAAATATGACATTAAGAGTAGTATTGTGCTAGAAGTAACAGTAAAAATATGAAAAAAAATTCTTCCAGTAGCACCTTTAAGACCAACTAAGTTAGTTCTTGGTATGAGCTTTCGTGTGCAAGCACACTTCTTCAGATACACTGAAACAGAAGTTGCCAGTGTATCTGAAGAAGTGTGCTTGCACACGAAAGCTCATACCAAGAACTAACTTAGTTGGTCTTAAAGGTGCTACTGGAAGAATTTTTTTTATTTTGACTATGGCAGACCAACACGGCTACCTATCTGTTAGTAAAAATATGGCCAATTCACAGAATTGGTGCTTATATTTATGACCAGGTTTCGAGTTTTAAGTTTTTAAAATTCAATTCAGGAGTCGCTACTGTTTATTATCGTACCTTCGATGTTTACAGTTTGAACTCCTTTGTGGACATCATTGCTCGTCTTATTCTTGTTGCAATGTAACAGTACTTTGCCACGGACCTGTTAATTTCGGGCTCTTTGTCAGCTAAGAGGTGTCTGATATAGGTGTCGTCTGTACTACGAGGAATTTTCCTCAGAATCGGTTCGATCAGCTCTTTTCCTGAGTCTCGATATAATGGGCAGTATAAGATGGCATGCCCAATGGTTTCAATTTCATTGCTGTTACAGGGACATAATCTTTGTTCGATCGGTATTTTATTGTATCTTCCCTCTAGAAGAGCTGAAGGGAGAGCGTTAAAGCGGGCCCTGGAAAATGCCCATCGGTGTTTAGCGTTGTCTAGAACTTTGAGATAGTTTGCTAGATGGGGCCTTTGGGAATTGTATAGAAGTTTATAAGTTATCGGAAGTTGGTTAAAGTCATTTTGGGTTTCAATGTCCCTGAGTCTTTCTTTGATTATGTTATTGGCCCTTCCCCTTTCTAAACTTACTAAATACTCTGGAGAGAGACCATCTGGATGGCCATCTGTCATGGATGCTTTTGTGCTGGGCCCGGGGGTACCCCAAGAACCGCAGTCCAGGTCCAGTGCAGAATCCATAGGTTCTGCTAGGAGTCAGTCCAACAGGGTCAAGGCAGGACATGAGGCAGAAAACCAGGCAAGGCCAGGTACAGGATCTCAGGCAGGATCTAGCATACAGCAATGTTGCTCCCGCAACCTGGGGCGGGGTCCGACAGCCTTTTATCTTTGTCAGGGTAACAGCCGGTCCTGATTCCCCAGCGACTCACCTCCCTGTTTCGCCCGGAGGCGAGCACTCCTCCTGCGAATATTCAGGTCTTTCCTTCTCTCAGACCTCAGTCTCTGCAGCTCGGGAGATGTCGGTGGGTGACTAGACCCAGAGGCCGCCTCAGCCTCCCCTGACCCAACCGGTAGTGGAGCAGCTGTAAGTGATGGCCCAGCTGGAGGCAACAAGGTCGTCCCCACATCTGGAGCCAGGGCAGGCTCAGGCCCCAGACTCGGCCCAGCTGGTGCTTGTTGTAGGGGAATCTGTGCAGACTGGGGCTCTTCAGAATCAGGCCCCAGACTTGGTTCAGATGATGCTTGAGGCAAAGGATCCGGTGTGGACTGAGATTCCTCCAGCTCCGAGTCTGAGCCCGAGTCCCAGGCCATCACAGTTTTAGCTGAGATTTCTGCTTTGCAGAGGCTTGAATTACATCAGGCTTTCTCAACCTCGGCCCTCCAGGTGTTTTTGAGACTACAATTCCCATCATCCCTGTCCACTGGTCCTGCTAGCTAGGGATCATGGGAGTTGTAGGCCAAAAACATCTGGAGGGCCAAGGTTAAGGAAGCCTGGACTAGATGAAACTTGGGGTACCTTCCAACAATTCTCTATATCCCTAATTCTATGACTATAATCCTGATCCAGCAGACACATAAGCTTTTTATGCTAGTTGAATTTATTTTTATATACAGTCGTACTTTGGAAGTCAAACGGAATCCATTCCAGAAGTCTGCTCAACTTCCAAAATGTTTGGAAACCAAAGTGTGGCTTCTGATTGGCTGCAGGAAGCTCCTGCAGCCAATCGGATGCCCCGTTGGATGTTTGGCTTCCAAAAATAGTTTGCAAACCGGAACAGTCACTTCTGGGTTTGCGACGTTCAGGAGCCAAAACGTTCAGGAACTAAGCTGTTCAACTTCCAAGGTATGACTGTATACAGTATGTATACACACACACACACACACACACACACACAGCATATGATCATTTTACATATTTTACATTAGAGACTACAGTGGTACCTCAGGTTAAGAACTTAATTCGTTCCGGAGGTCCGTTCTTAACCTGAAACTGTTCTTAACCTGAAGCACCACTTTAGCTAATGGGGCCTCCCGCTGCTGTCGCACCGCCACCAAACAATTTCTGTTCTCATCCTGAAGCAAAGTTCTTAACCCGAGGTACTATTTCTGGGTTAGCGGAGTCTGCAACCTGAAGTATATGTAACCTGAAGCGTATGTACGCCACAGAGGTACCACTGTATTGCAATTAAGGGGTATATAAACGGTCAGAAGAAACGGTTTTCATATACATTCCATTTTTACGTGTGCACCTCGAAATCGCTCTGAGATGCTTCGTAGGAAGTGATTCATAAACAGAATAATAGTAGTCGTTGCTGCTTGAAATGGCAGCTCCGCCTGTGCCTATTGCAGTTGTGATGCTCAATTCACATGTGTCAGCTGCTGCCTGATGTGGCAAAGTGAGCCTGCTTGGTGGTACCAGCCCTCCGTAACCAGCAACCGTAATCCGGGCGATGCGTCCCAGCCCCAGCGCATGCCAGATCTGCCGTGCATCCGTTCGCCGCTTCCGCCTCGCGTGCCGTGCGAAATCCCTCGTTGCCCTGGCAGGGGAGGGGAGGAAAAAACCCAGCTGAGCTGCAAAAAAAGGTGCGAGAGGCTTCCCCTCCTTCTGCCTTCGACTGTCGTGACTTCAGAGCACATTGCAGCTGACACAGATTTGTAGCCGTCTCCATGGCAACCGAGACGGGGCGAGTTGTACGTGAAGCCTGTTCATTGTTAAGTTTCTAATTTCAGAAGAGGCTGTCGGATTCTTCATCACTCTCTGGGGAGTAAGATCAGGGCTATTGAATCTTGGCTTCCCGCACCCTCAAACTGCCAGGCCTCTGCTTCTTCTTGAAGACCTCAGCCACACAATCCAGCACAGGATCAAGTACTGTGTAATATTTCAAGGGGTGTGTGTGTGGCTTTTCTCACAGCGCTGTCCCCAGCCTACAAACATGTGTACGTCATCTTTTTCCCGCCCTGGAGATATGTCTTGTATGAACAGGAAGAGCAAGAGAAAGATCCCACGGTCAGCACCTATTGGCCATTTACTGTGACGCCAACAACACACCTTGCCTCAATCTTCGGAGCTCTTTCTCAACTGTGTTTGAAAAAAATGTTTGGGAACTGAAGGATAACTGTCTTTCTACAGAATTAGTGATGGTTTCGGCTACACAGATAAATCATAGTATCATAGAGTTGTAGGGTTGGTTGGAAGACACTGTGAGGGTCATCTAGGCAAGAATCTCAACTGAAGCATCCATGTCAGATGACCATCCAGCCTCTTCTAAGAAACCTTCACTAAAGGATAGCCCACAACCTCCTGAGGGAGACAGTTCCACTGCTGAACAGTCATAAAGTTCTTCCTGATGTTTAGTCAGAATCACCTTTCTCGTAACTTGAAGCCATTGGTCCGCGGCCTACGCTCCAGAGGAGGAGAAAACAAGTTTGCTCTGTCTTCCATGTGACAGCCCTTGAGATATTTGAAGGTGTCTATCCTATCTCCTCTCAGTCTCCTCTTTTCCAGGCTAAACATACCCAGCTCCTTCAACCGTTCTTCATCAGTTTGGTTTCCAGACCTTCAATCATCTTGGTTGCCTCCTCTATAGTCATTCCCGCTTGTCAGTTATCCTTCTTAAATTGTGGTGCCCAGAACTGGACACCATATTCCAGGTATGCAATAATATTTGTTCCGCCGAAAGGTCCACGAGGAAAGGTTACAACATTTGGAGATTCTTAGTATTGAGAAAAGGCGAATGACAGAGGAGTGTGGAGGATTGTGCGTGGCGTTGAGAAGCGGCTGGAGAAAAGGTTCTTCTCCCTCTCTCACAAGACTTGGGGCCATCCAACAAATCTTTGCGAGATCCAGAACGGACGAAAGAAGTGCTTCTTCACTCACATCATGTGGTCAAATTGTGGGGTTCTCTCACTCGAGGGGTCATGACGACTCTCAACTAGGTTGGCATTAAAAGAGGGTTAGACAAATTCATAGAGGATAAAACTATCACTGCCAATGATGGCCATGTTCTACCTCCACTGTTGGCGATGGAGGGGTGTGTGTCTCTGAATACCAGTTGCCTCTGGGCAGCCGCAGCAGCACTCTTCCCCCCTGGTGATTCCCAGAACCTGTGTCAGGAGTGCATGCAGGAGCCAGGCCCTGTGACCAGTAGGGCTTCGCAAGGCTGGGGCCTTCCTAAGTTTGTTCTGGAGAGGCAAGGTGCAGCCGCACAGGTGAGGCCGCTTGGTAACTCACTGCACCTGGTGGAAGGGATATAAGGTCAGCATTTCCCTTCAGCTCTTTGCCACAGCAACACGTTTCCTGCCTTGCTGCATGTGGCTCCTTGCTTCCTGATCCTCGGACCTCCTTGACTCCTTGCTTCTCCACTCTCGGAACCTTAACTTCGTGACTCCTTGCTTCTCGACCCTCAGACCCTTGATTTTGTGACTCCTTGCTTCTCGACCCTCGGACCCTTGACTTGACTCCTTGCTTCCTGACCCTCAGACTCCTGGCTTCTGGACTCTTGTTCCTGCTCCCATCCCGCCATCTTGCCCCTGGTCCCGACGTCCTCAGCTGGGACTTTTATTGCCAGTAGACCGGACCGTGACAACTTGTTATTCAGAGGCATATCGCCTCTGACATTGGAAGGGAGAACGTAGTCATTGTGGCCAGCAGCCATGCCATGTAGCCCTGTGGGGGGATGTTGGGGACTAATTCGTAATTACCGTATCATTGATGGGGTGAGGATGATGAGGATGATAATTAGCTGTGGTTCCTGAACTGCAGGGGGTTGGTCTGGAGGACCCTTCAGATCCCTCTCAACTCTACAATTATATGATATTATTTATTTATTTATTTATTTATTTATACCCGATAATAATTAATCTATTAAACATTAAAAACTCCCCTAAACAGGGCTGCCTTCAGATGTCTTCTGAAAGTCTGGTAGTTGTTTTCCTCTTTGACATCTGGTGGGAGGGCGTTCCACAGGGCGTGTGCCACCACCAAGAAGGCCCTCTGCCTGGTTCCATGTAACTTGGCTTCTCAGAGCGAGGGAACCTCCAAAAGGCCCTCGGCGCTGGACCTCAGTGTCCAGGCAGAACGATGGGAGTGGAGACGCTCCTTCAGGTATACTGGGCTGAAGCCATTTAGGGCTTTAAAGGTCAGCACCAACACTTTGAATTGTGCTGGGAAACGTACTGGGAGCCAGTGTAGGTCTTTCAAGACCGGTGTTATGTCTTATGTCACCGCTCCCAGTCACCAGTCTGGCTGCCGTATTCTGGATTAGTTGTAGTTTCCAGGTCACCTTCAAAGGTAGCCCTACGTAGAGCGCATTGCAGTAGTCCAAGCAAGAGATAACTATTAGGATGATACCATATTATGGCACAAGCAGAGCACAGTGACTGATGTTGTTTCTGGTGTGACATTTTATGGAATGTTTCAAACCCCGGGGATATACTTCTGAAGAGTGTTTCCAGCCCCTGCTTTCCCAACATGGATTTTCTCCCTTCTCCCCTGAAATGGTACGCACTTTCGTTCTCAGAGATTGACCAGTATTCACCATGAACTTCAAATGCAATTAATTAAAGGGCTGCAGGGTGTGAAAGTGGCTTTGACTGAGACTGGGCTTAATCAGCTTGTAAGTTGTGCTGCCCGATTGTTGCACCAATGTGAAGGAAGACACACCTTTTTTGATACCTGAGGTGTGTATTTTTAGGATCCACCATATTTCTGTGTTTGCAAACTGAGTTGAATTCCTGGAGAGGCCTGAGTTCAAGTGACACTCACTGGGTTGTTTTGACCTCTTGCTGTCAGCCTAGCCTACCTCACGGGGCTCTTATGAGGCCAAAATGGGGGCAATGTGTATGATCACAGATGTTGGAAGGGATCCGAGGGTCATCTAGTCCAACCGCTGCAATGCACGAATCTTTGCCCAGCATGGGGCTTGAACCCACAACTCTGAGATCAAGAGTCTCATTCCCCACCAACTGAGCTATCTCTATGTCTACAGGAGCCCTTTCTAAGAAGACAAGCAAACAAATAAGGACAAGGAGCTCAGTGTTTCAAGGAAGGGGTGAGATGGGAAACCCACACAGCTGGTTGTCGTTTCCATTTATAACTCTGCAGACTGACAGATGTTGATCTTTCTACAAGTGTGGATTAATTGCTTCTTGATTGACACCCTCGCATCCCTGGATTTAATCTCCAGAAGATGGCGAGCTCACACATTTGCGGGGGTCTCGTGAATTCTCAGCTTGAGCGCTGTTCCTCTTGCAGCAATAGGAGTGGGGAATCCATAGCCCTGGAGAGGCTGTTGCATTCCAACTCTCATCAGCCTCATTCACCATGAATCAAGGTGATGGAAGTGGTAAAATGTGCAAAAGGAAAAGCAAAACAGCACAGTACGTAACTAGGACATTCCTAGTATTGTGTCACACTGCAAACTTTGTGTGCATTTTTTTTAATACTAGCTGAGCTTCTGTTTTGAATTGCGCTGCTACTGTTTCCCAACATACCGTATTTTTCGCTCCATAAGACGCACCTGAGCATAAGACGCACCTAGTTTTTAGAGGAGGAAAACAAAACAAAAACATATTAAGAATGAATAACTATATAGCCACCTTGTAATTTATTTGTTTCTTGACTTAACGGTTGCTTAGCACCTCCCATTTCTTTTGGACCACAACGGCCACTGTCCCTGGCCATTGCCTATACTGGCTGAGGATGGTGGGAGTCTTAGGCCATGACACCTGGAGGGCCACAGGTAAGGGAAGGCTGATTTATGGGTCAAATCCTTGGATGGTGCTTCTGCCTAGTGGTCCTGCCCATTCAGACTTTGCATTAGCTGACTCATCCTCGGAATAAGCTTCTTCCACTTTCAGTCATACCCTTTGGCGTCCTTGCCAAAGCAGCTGGAAAAACGTTCTGATCGCACCGTAGGCAACTTATAGCCATTAGCCTCACATCTGGGCAGAATCAAGGCAGCAAGATAAAGGACTGAATCGTGGGTGAGACTAAAAGGGAAAGAGACTCTTTGGCATCCAATGAAGTTGGGTGATTCAGGATAGGTAGAAGAAAGTGCTTCTTCAAGCTGCACCTTGGAAGCTTCTGGATAGACAAAAGAAAAGACTTCTTCATGCAGGGCATAGGTAAACTATGGAACTCGCTCCTACAGGAAGCAAGGATGGCCACCAAAATAATAATAATAATAATAATAATAATAATAATTATTATTATTATTATTATTATTATTATTATTATTATTATTATTATTTTATTTATACCCTGCCCATCTGGCTGGGCTTCCCCAGCCACTCTGGGTGGCTTCCAACAAAATATTAAAATACAGTAATGCATCAATCATTAAAATCTTCCCTAAACAGGGCTGCCTTCAGATGTCTTCTAAATGTCAGGTAGTTGTTGTTCTCTTTGACATCTGATGGGAGGGCATTCCACAGGGCGGGTGCCACTACCGAGAAGGCCCTCTGCCTGGTTCCCTGTAACTTGGCTTCTTGCAGTGAGGGAACCGCCAGAAGGCCCTTGGCACTGGACCTCAGTGTCTGGGCTGGACGATGGGGGATGGAGATGCTCTTTCAGGTATACTGGACCAAGGCCGATTAGGGCTTTCAAGGTCAGCACCAACACTTTGAATTGTGCTCGGAAATGTACTGGGAGCTAGTGTAGGTCTTTCAAGACCGGTGTTATGTGGTCTTGGCAGCCGCTCCCAGTCACCAGTCTAGCTGCCGCATTCTTGGATAGCTTTAAAGAAGGGTTAGAGAAATGTATGGAGGAGAAGGTTATCAATGGCTAATAGCCATGAAGGCTCGGTTCTTCTTCCATAGCTGGAGACAGCCATGCTTCAGAACAGTGGCTGCTGGAATATACAGGAGGGGAAGATGCTCTTGTGCTCAAATCTTTCATGCCGGTTTTCCATAAACACCTGGATGGCCACTGTGGGAACAGGATGCTGGACAAGGTGGGCCTGATCCAGAAGGCTCTCCTCATGTTCTTATCTACACCCTTGTGCAAATTAACTGAAACCCAAAGCATGTTTTCTATCTTACTCATAATCCTGTACTCAAAACAAACATGAAAAGTCAGTTGATCATTATGGTGTCGGAAGCCTGCAGCTGATAGAAGGAATGATGCGCTCGCCACAATATATTGAGGTTCTACAAAAGAAAGTTATTCCAGAGCTGGAAAAGAGGCATCCTGGTGGTACTGGGATATTGCAGCAGGATGTAGCCCCCTGTCACACATCGAAAGCGGTGAGGAAATTCATGACAGAGCAGCAAATACAGGTACTTGATTGGCCACGGAATTCCCCGGACGTAAATCCCATTGAGAATTTGTGGGCTATATGCAAAAGTTGCCTCTGTGCTGTAGACTGTACGACGATGGAGAAGCTCCTTCAGGCACTAATTCAAGTGTGAATCAGGGATCCAAAAATCAACAGTGACTGTTCGAAACTAGTAGACTCAATGCCAAACCCTGTTCAAATGCTGCTTAAAAATAGTGGAGGTCATATCCATTATTAATGTACGTATATGTGAGTTTTGCACATGTCTATGTGAGTTTTGTACAATAAACTATATTGTTTGTTTCAATTAATTTGCACAAGGGTGTATTCCCCTGGAGATTCCATATTCAGCTGAACGTCTTCTATCAAGCAAGCTTTACCTATGGATTTTGCCGAGAACTGGACTTCCTCCTTCCTTCGCAAATTCGTGTCCTTCTTCACGAAACATGGGGATACCCTCCTCTTCCGAGCATGATTTGCAGCTGGCCAAGGGCATCGATTCTGGACTTTGCTTTCATGATCAGCCCATGAGTCACACCGAGGGCTTCTGGGAGGTGGCTGGTGATTTTTCTTCTGCTCTCTGTCTGTCATATTTCACAAGAACAGTGAGCTGTCGAAGGGATTTTCCTTTGTTCTGGTGAAACACCCAGGATGCATCTTCCAAGGTTAATTCAGTTTTGGAGAGGAGCAGGCGGAAAAGTGTGATGGTTGGGGAGGGAGTGTTACATGGGAAATTTGCTTTATTGGAGGCAAGGCTGGAGAGCTCTCTCAAAAAGAACTCCTGGAGCTCTTTGCTTGTAAAGCATTATTAGTCAACGTAGCATAAAAATCCATAGTATTGTATTTCCCCAGATCCCTGTTGGGTCCTTTATTTGTGATAACAGCGCGAGGAGGAGAGGGGAGTCATAAAAATGCAAGGGAAATGAGCCTGGCTTGCTGTTTCACAACAGAAAAGGTTTTTCTTAATCACAACGATGGCGTGTCTTAAAATAAATAATCCAGGATACATGGGCTAAGGCAGCCACTCATCAAAAAGAGGCTAAGCAAAGAAGAAGGCGCTCAGAACATGTGTTTGAGATCATAAGAACTTAAGAAGAGCTGAGTCATGCTGAAGACCCATCTTGTCCATCATCCTGGTCTCATATTGGCCAATCAGAAGTGTACAAACGCATGCTGGTAGCTTTGAGAACACTGTCCCACCATCTTGTCCTCTGTAATCCCCTTCTCCTTGTGCCCTCAATCTTTCCCAACTTCAGGGTCTTTTCCAGGGAGATACATGTACCTTGTTGTTGTTTAGTCGTGTCCGACTCTTCGTGACCCCATGGACCAGAGCACGCCAGGCACTTCTGTATTCCACTGCCTCCCACAGTTTGGTCAAACTCATGCTGGTAGCTTTGAGAACACTGTCCAACCATCTCGTCCTCCTTCGTCCCCTTCTCCTTGTGCCCTCCATCTTTCCCAACATCAGGGTCTTTTCCAGGGAGTCTTCTCTTCTCCTGAGGTGGCCAAAGTCTTGGAGCCTCAGCTTCAGGATCTGTCCTTCCAGTGAGCACTCAGGGCTGATTTCCTTCAGAATGGACAGGTTTGATCTTCTTGCAGTCCATGGGACTCTCAAGAGTCTCCTCCAGCACCATAATTCAAAAGCATCCATTCTTCGGCGATCAGCCTTCTTTATGGTCCAGCTCTCATTTCCATACATCACAACTGGAAAAACCATAGCTTTAACCATTTGGACCTTTGTTGGCAAGGTGATGTCTCTGCTTTTGAAGATGCTGTCTAGATACATGTACCTAACTCTCATTTAAAAACCAACCAAGTATTGGCCATCGCTGCATCTTCTGGGAGCAGATGCCTTCATTTAATGATGTGTCCTATATGAAGCATTTTCTTCTTTCTGTCAGCAAATGTTTACCTTCGACGGATGGTCCCTTTGGAGTTTGGCATTGTAATAAAGGCGGAAAAGCTTCTCTTCATCTACATTCTCCATCCTGTGCATAATTTCTCATACCTCTGTCGCACAGACAATCCCCATTCTTTCCCCCTAAACTACACTTTAGAAGTAGAAATAAGAGAAGCGATGAAAATGCAATTAAAAACCGTACAGCATCTAACACAGTGCAGCAAATTTGCTACAGCTGGCAGATGCATCATTAAGTGGGTCCGCCATGACCCAATTGCCAAGTGGTCTGCTGGAGTCGTCATAGCGATCCGTAGTTAAAAGCAGAAGTTGGCAAATGTGGGATATAGCTATATGATGATAAATTAACATGTGCCATTAAGGTAAGTTGGGGAATATGCAGGAGAAATGATTTTGAGGAGGAGATATGGAGGGTGTTTGTATGATTTGTACTGTTAAAACGGAAAGGGGTCAAACCATTGCAAAAGGCGTTGAAATTTTGGGAGGTTGGATAGTTACGATGGAATGGTATCGGGGGTGGGGTGCACATTATTATTCTTATTTATTTATGATTATTAACTTGTAACAACAACAACAACAATTGTTGGCAAATGTGGGCTTTTTTTGCTTTTCTTGTTACTCTTCAAAATTTGGCAACTCAACACACATTCCCTCCACTGCCCCTTAATCCTGATTTTATTTTATTTTATTCTTTGGTAGATTTACAAAAAGAAAAACACACACCAATAAATAAATTTTAGAAAGGGGTAAGATCAGACGCAGATGCACAAAGCCCTTTTTTAAAATAAATTAAAAAAACCAAAACTCCTTGTGCTCCGCCCTGTTCCTGCCCCTCAGAGCTGGTGAATCTCAAACAGTAGGGCCTCAACGGTGGCAGCCTCTCCTCCTCCAGCAGCGACTATGAGCTGCGCAAGGAAGGAGACCAGCAGTGCCAGCCATGGAGAGACCACAGAGAAGCAATGGGGTGCTTCCTCGCAGCCACCGCTGCCACCAACTTCATTACTTGGGACAAGCACCAGTTCCTCCTCCTTGGTGGGTTTGGCGCTGGCGGCGCTGGCAGAGGAAGCAGGGCCATTCCGGGATCAAATCAGAAGCTGGTGTGGCTTTTGTAATTCCGTGACTGTCTCTGGGAAATCAGGACACTTGGAACATACAGTGGACGCTCGGGTTGTGATCCGTGCGGAAGACACGTTTGCAACCCACAGCGCCGCATTAAAACATCAGTCATTAAAAACTTCCCTAAACAAGGCTGCCTTCAGATGTCTTCTAAAAGTCAGATAGTTGTTTATTTCCTTGACATCTGACAGGAGGCTTTCCACAGGGCGGGCGCCACTACCGAGAAGGCCCTCTGCCTGGTTCCCTGTAACTTTGCTTCTCGCAGGGAGGGAACTGCCAGAAGGCCCTCAGAGCTGGACCTCAGTGTTCAGGCAGAACGATGGAGGTAGAGACGCTCCTTCAGATATACTGGGCTAAGGCTCTTTGGGGCTTTCATGGTTAGCACCAACACTTTGAATTGTGCTTGGAAACGTACTGGGAGCCAATGTAGGTCTTTCAAGACCAGTGTTAGGTGGTCTTGGTGGCCGCTCCCAGTCACCAGTCTAGCTGCCGCATTCAGGATTAGTTGTCGTTTCCGGGTCACCTTCAAAGGGAGCCCCACATAGAGCACACTGCAGTAGTCCAAGCAGGAGATAACCAGAGGATGCACCACTCTGGCGAGACTGTCTGCGGGCAGGAAGGGTCTCGGCCTGCGTCCCAGATGGAGCTGGTAGACAGCTGCCCTGGACACAGAATTGAGATGGTCCCTTGGCCTGATCCATTGGCTCTTTCTGTGTTCTTGGTTAGCATTCTGTCACCCACCGAGCATGCTCAGTCCCCATTAGGCTGATTGGCGGAGGAAAGGTTGCTCCCCACTTCTGATATCTCCCTCCAATGTGTTTGATGGGAGCCGAAGTTCAAACTAGCTGAAAAACCCCGATTTAACAACAGCTGGTATGTAGGATATGAATTAGGGATAATGATCTCTTCCTTGACAACAGGCTCCTGGGCTAAGGCCTGGATTCAACGCAGTACACTAAGAAATAACAATGATGAAACAGATTGTAAACCAAAATTACTCACATCTATCACTATGAGCATATTTAATGACTAAGTATCCCTGATATTTGAGAGATGTTGAAAGAAGGATGTCATTATGTAGGCGTCAATAGCGGGTCTTTAAAATTGTATTTAGATTTGTACATATTTGCACATATCGACAAAGAGATACAGTGGCCTTGGTTGTTTATTACCGCCACGCACCTCGTAAACGGTAGGAAGAGAGAAGAGGTGTCCGTCGGCGTTTTGTTTAATTGTTTCACTACTGGAGAAAGGTTATGGCGTTGCAAATACTTCAGACTTCACAAGGGTTTGAAAACAACGGCAGATCTTTTTGTTCGATAAGCAGGCCTGGAACAATTGTGGTGGGCTTCTCTGAACTCCTAGTCCAGTCCTTCTCAAGGACGCACAATGG
The DNA here is from genome assembly GCF_964106645.2 of Podarcis pityusensis. Taxonomy (NCBI): domain Eukaryota; kingdom Metazoa; phylum Chordata; class Lepidosauria; order Squamata; family Lacertidae; genus Podarcis; species Podarcis pityusensis. Next base: position 118,127,504 of record NC_138026.1, read on the forward strand.
CTGTTAAGTACTACTTAAGCACAAAACACTAGGCAGAAAACACACAGCTATTGATGCTTAACTCCATGCTGCCTGGAGGCCACGCAAGCAAAAAAAAAAAGTTCATCTCAGGTGGCCTGCAGATTGAACACTAGAACAGGAAGCTGGACCATTAGGTCCAGCCATGGCCAACTCTGGGGTTGCGGCGCTCATCTCGTTTTACTGGCCAAGGGAGCTGGCGTACAGCTTCCGGGTCATGTGGCCAGCATGACTAAGCCGCTTCTGGCGAACCAGAGCAGTGCACGGAAACGCCGTTTACCTTCCCCCTGGAGTGGTACCTATTTATCTACTTGCACTTTGACGTGCTTTTGACCTCCTAGGTTGGCAGGAGCAGGGACTGAGCAACGGGAGCTCACCCCATCGTGGGGATGAGAACCGCCGACCTTCCGATCGGCAAGTCCTAGGCTCTGTGGTTTAACCCACAGCGCCACCCACATCCCGTTCCCATAGAGCAGCCTGAGCGAATAAAAATGTACAGTGGTACCTCTGGTTAAGAACTTAATTCGTTCCAGAGGTCTGTTCTTAACCTGAAACTGTTCTTAACCTGAAGCACCACTTTAGCTAATGGGGCCTCCCGCTGCCGCCCCGCTGGAATACAATTTCTGTTCTCATCCTGAAACAAAGTTCTTAACCCGAGGTACTATTTCTGGGTTAACAGAGTCTGTAACCTGAAGCGTATGTAACCCGAGGTACCACTATATCTTATAAACAAAAAAACCCTGATTAGGGCATGAAGATAAGAGCCTGCTGGATTAGTCCAGCATCCTGTTCTCACATCAGTCAACTAGATGTCTGTGCGGAATCCGCAAGTGGGATTTGAGCGCAAAAGCCCTCCCTCGTCCTGCGTTTTCCAGTAACTGGGTCTCAGAAGCATTCCTTGCCTCCAACTGTAGAGGCAGATCATAGCCGTTGTGGCTAGGAGACACCCGTAGCCTGAGAAGCATGGCTGGTTTTTTGGCTTCAAAAACCATTCGCTCGCAACAGACTGATCCTTAATTCCTAGCAAAGCCGTGCAGGAAATTCAGAGAGCGTGCGAGAAAGGGTTCTGTGCTGGCCTCCTCCCAAGAGGCCATATTTCCCTCCTGCCCAGACCGCCCGCTTTTAGCATCTCCTGGGCTCCCTCCTCGAGAACAGTCTGTCTGTGTTTCGACTATCGCAAACTGCTCCGTTTTGTAAACAGATACTTAAGTGAGTGTTATTCGGCGGCCTAGCAGATGGCTATTACAGCTGCCTCTTTCCCTTCCCCCTTACTCCCTCTGTTACGCATCTCCTCTACAATTACAGCTCCTCATTATTTTTCTCACTGGCTTTCCCTTGTTCTAATTTATTGGGAGAGAATTTAAAATAAAAAAAAGGACAGCGAAAGTCAGTCATGAATCTTTGGGGCAGGGATGTGAAGGTCTGGGGTGCGGGGCGGGGGGAATCGAAAAAATTGATGGGGAAACCCCAGGTCCATCTCCCCCCTCCCCCCCCCGATTATTTGGGTGCTTATCAAATTGTAGATTTCAATGGAAGTCTCATAAAGTTCAACGGAAAAAGCAGAAGACCCAGTGGATCAGTTCATTCTCTAGTCAGTTCATGCATAAGGTCCATACATGTAAAACTATCTATTCCATCTGTCTGTGGAACTGTAACAACCCTTCATGTGAATTATTGGACTCTTTGAACAGACAGGTTCATTGGTTGGCCAATGTGAGGGCAGGATGCAAGCTCTTCTTATTCCCTTAGACTGCGGAAGGTAGGAAACAGCTACCTGACTTTTAGAAGATACCTGAAGGCAGCCCTTTCAGGGAAGTTTTCATTGTTTGATGTTTTACTCTGGTTTTATAATTTGTTGGAAGCCGCCCAGGGTCATTGAGGCACCTCAGTCAGGTGGGAGGGATACGAATAATAAATTATTGTTATTACTGTTCTTCTTCGTTGGCAATCCCTCCTAGCGTAGCCAAGTAAGACTGTCTTCCATAAACACGGTTTTAACAGTGAGTCCGTAAGTGACTGTGGAGGCCAATTCTAGATCCACACATCCTTCCACAGTGGGGACATAGGTTTCTGGGTTGAAGTTGATCATGGTGTGGATTTGCCAAGTGTGCCTTCCTCATAGCATGTTTCTCCCTTATGTCCTGAGTTCGAGTGTCTTCAAAGCCCGTGACACCTTTGGTAAAGGATTTTCTCCATTTGGAGGCCAGTGTTTCCCAGTTGTTGGTGTTTATACTACATTTTATTTAAGATTTGCCTTGAGACAGTCTTTAAACCTCTTTCGTTGACCACCAGCATTGCGCTTTTTAAGTTCGGAATAGAGTAGTTGCTTTTGAAGGCGATCATCAGGCATCCGCACAACATGACCAGTCCAACGAAACTGATGTTGAAGAATCATTGGTGATCTTTGTTTCTTCCAGTACACTGGCATTAGTTTGCCTGTCTTCTATTATTATTCTGTGGAGAATGCAGGACAGCTCTTATGTTGCCCAAGCTGGCGTTTGAGCCTCTTTTGGAAGGAGATCCCGCCGCAAGATCCACCTTTCCGCAGAGCGTGTGAAATAAATAAGTAACAGAGGACAAGCTACTAAGAGTTTTAATCAGGCAGGGCTTAGTCGTGCGCCTGGTCGCGGGCAGGAGGGTAACAGCGGGATGGCTTCCGAAGGCTTGTCGGATTCTATTATTCATGGAGGTGTTACCGCCTTTGCTGGGTCAACTCGTCAACCGCTGGTGCTGAGGGCCTGGCTGCTTTTATACAGCAGAAGGATCAACAGGGTCTAATCCTCGTCTGAGAAGCTGAAATTCTATTAGCTGTTGTGTCAGGGGGCTGGGAGGAAATCCTGTATAGATTTCCCACTTAAGGAAAGAGTCTTTTAAGAACTTAAGTAGGTAAGAGCTGCCTCTCGTGCTGTGTTAACGAGCGCCGCGGAAACCCAGCATTGAATCTTGGGCCGTGTTGGGAAGATCTTTTAGAACGTCGGAGGAGACCAAAGGCCAGGATCTTGACTCCGAGGGCCACCAGTCAGGTGTTTCTGGGGAAACCACAGTCTGGAAAAGAGCAAAATCACCTTCTTCTCTTCAGAATCCCCAGGAACTGGTACTCAGATGCTCTCTGCCTCTGATCCTTGAAGTTTTCTTCTTCTTTGGCGATCCCTCGTAGCCCATTGTCTTCCATAAACACAGTTTTAACAGTGAGTCCGTCAGTGACTGTGGAGGCCAATTCTGGATCCACACATCCTTCCACAGTGGGGACATTGGTTTCCGGGCGGGAGTTGATCACAGTGTGGATTTGTAGCCACTGTGACTAGTAAAGTAAAGGTAAAGGACCCCTGGACGGTTAAGTCCAGTCAAAGGAGACTATGGGGTTGCAGCGCTTATCTCGCTTTCAGGCCGAGGGAGCCGGCGTTTGTTTGACAGTGAAACAGTCTCCTTTGGGAGGTGGTACACTCTCCTTCGGTGGAGGTTTTTAAGCAGAGGTTGGGTGGCCATCTACCATGGATGCTTTAATTGAGATTCCTGCATTGCGGGGGGTTGGGCTAGATGACCCTTGGGGCCCCTTCTAACCCTAAGATTCTATGATTCAACTTTTATTTTGTCTTATTTTATTTTGTCTCATTTTTGTTACAATGCCTTATGCAACAATGCATTAACACCAGGAAGCATTGCAGAACAAGAAATAAGGTGGAATCATATGCGGACATTTTTATTGCATCAGTGACATGTTACAGAAGGACACCTGCCAGAAACAAAATAATAATAATAATAATAATAATAATAATAATAATAATAATAATAAATTTTATTTATACCCCGCCCTCCCCAGCCAAGACTGGGCTCAGGGCGGCTAACAACCAGTAATAAAAACAAGTTGATTAAAATACAACTTAAAAGACAAGATTAAAATACAACATTAAAACATTAAGATGCAGCCTCTTCACAGGAGGAGAAAGGAAAAAAGAAAGAGCGGGAGGGAATCAAACTGATTCTAAGCCAAAGGCCAGGCGGAACAACTCTGTCTTACAGGCCCTGCAGAAGGAAATCAGATCCTGCAGGGCCCTGGACTCATGAGACAGAGCGTTCCACCAGGCCGGAGCCAGAGTTGAAAAGGCCCTGGCTCTGGTTGAGGCTAATCTGACTTCCTTAGGGCCCGGGACCTCTAGGGTGTTGCTATTTATGGACCTTAAGGTCCTCCGTGGGGCATACCAGGAGAGGCGGTCCCGTAGGTACGAGGGTCCTAGGCAAAAGGGCAACAGCAGCCTGGACGGACTCTGAATTGTTCTTTCCAGACTTGCTTCAAGTCATTTCGACTGGGGAATCCCCAAGCTGAGCCTTATAACTCTTTGCCCTACCCATGTCCCCTGCCTCTGAGCTACAACCTTTCCAGGTTCCATCCCTGGATAACCGAGAGCTTTGTCTGGTTGCCAGAGACAGGCACGGATTCTGTTTCCTGGCCTGCTGCCCAGTCGATTTCTCTTTCCCCCAGCCCTGCTTTCTATGAATGAACCAAACAGATTTGGCCGAGTGCCTAAAAGCTTTTTATCAATGGAATCAACAGTTTGCGGGATCAGCAGCAATGATGAGTCACAGCGAGGTCCTGTTTCTTCTTCTGAATACCTTGGACTGCAGAGGTCACCTGGCTCAGAGGTTGTTGATCTCTATTCTGGGATTCAGAAGACAGCAGGTAGCCTGCAGGACAACAGCACACACTCTCAGTGGAATCACCTTTAGCCTGTGTGTGTGTGTGTGTGTGTGTGTGTCCACACAATATTCTAAAGCCTTTCCATACTTCCCAAAGACATACGAAGCTGCCACATACTGAGTTAGGTCAGAGATCCACTTAGCTCACTATTGTGAACTTAAACTGGCTGCAGTTCTCTGGGGATTCAGACAGGACATTTTTTTAAAAGTAAATAAATTTATATACCTTCCTTCATCCGTAGATCTCACGGCAGTTCACAACATAAAATTACAATCTGGCGTTTCCCTCATTGCGAAAAGCAAAGCTACAGGGAACCAGGCAGAGGGCCTTCTCGGTAGTGGCACCTGCCCTATGGAACGATCAAACCTCTCCATTCTGAAGGAAATCAGCCCTGAGTGCTCACTGGAAGGACAGATCCTGAAGCTGAGGCTCCAATACTTTGGCCACCTCATGAGAAGAGAAGACTCCCTGGAAAAGACCCTGATGTTGGGAAAGATGGAGGGCACAAAGAGAAGGGGACGACAGAGGGTGAGATGGCTGGACAGTGTTTTTGAAGCTACCAGCATGAGTTTGATCACACTGCGGGAGGCAGTGGAACACAGGAGTGCCTGGCGTGCTCTGGTCCAGGGGGTCACGAAGAGTCGGACATGACTAAACGACTAAACAACAATCATATCACCTCTCAGTCTTCTCTTCTCCAGGCTAAACACCCACCCCCACCCCCTGGCTCCCTCAACCGTTCCTCATAAGGCTTGGTTCCCAGACCCTTGTTCATCTTGGTCTCCCTCCTCTGCACATGTTCCAGCTTGGTCAATGGCATTTTACCACTGTACTGTTGAGAGTGTATTAACTTACGGTCTGTGTGTGTGGTTTGGGAGCTGCACGGTCAGGCAAAAAACAATGCTGTCCAGGGTTGTAAAGGCTGCGGAGAGAATAATTGGGTGCACTCTTCCCACCTTGGATCAAATCTATGCTTCCAGGTGCCATAAGAAAGCTGCAGAGATAGCACAGGATAGTGCGCACCCCAGAAATGATCTCTTTCAGCTTCTGCCTTTTGGAAGAAGGTACAGGGTTATAAAGACTAGGACTAGCCGCCTGAGAAACAGTTTCTATCCAAATGCAATTTTGGTTTTAAACGCAATGTAAGGTAGTCTTTGAGGGACACAGGTGGCGCTGTAGGTTAAACCACAGAGCCTAGGACTTGCGGATCAAAAGGTCACGGTTCGAATTCCTGCAACGGGGTGAGCTCCCGTTGCTCGGTCTCTGCTCCTGCCAACCTAGCAGTTCAAAAGCATGTCAAAGTGCAAGTAGATAAATAGGTACCACTCCGGCGGGAAGGTAAATGGCGTTTCCATGCACTGCTCTGGTATGCCAGAAGCAGCTTAGTCATGCTGGCCACATGACCCGGAAGCCGTACGCCGGCTCCCTCGGCCAATAAAGAGAGATGAGCGCCACAACCCCACGACTGGACCTCATGGTCAGGGGTCCCTTTACCTTTAAGCTAGTCTTTATGTGGGTATATTGTATTCAATTATGGAGTATCAGAGTTTTTAGGGGCTGACCAGGCTGGGATAGCTGGGGTAGCAGGCTTGTGGGTTTTGAATGTCTGGTGGAGATTTTTTCAATTTCGTTGTTCTGTATGGGACAATGACAATATAGATTATCATATCGTATCCTTAAACTGTTGTACCCAGAACTGTGTTTAGCAGTAATCTGTGAAATTAGCAATAATCGCATTGAGGAGTTGCCAGTTTGGAAAGTGGATGGCAGTTGCATTGGGATCATTCCGTGTTCTTTCTCCTAATCTGTGTGTGTGTGTTGTGTGGTTGTGTGTGTGTCTGTTTGCACTGCATTTCCTCCTCGAAAGAAACATCCGCTGCAAGGGAATGGGCCATCCGTCCTTGTGTTCTCTGTTCCATTATCCTGTCTCCTTTACGGGGCATCTTTGCATTCCACCCTTGCTCCAGAAAATAAAAGGCGGCCTCATTGCTTACAAGAAACTCACTTAGCCAAGCTTTTCTTCTCCGCTTGGTCCTCAGGGCAAGTCCATCCTCTGCCATCAAACAACGCAGCGGCGCTCTGCTGCACGGCTTTGCCAACCCTCCACCTTCCCCTTCCTTTTGAAATGCACAGAATTATGCTTTCTCCGCCCCCCAAATTCCCTGTGATAATGAGCACAGTGCACCCCGGCAGATGCTGCGGCTCCTGTGATTGGCCAGCCTCCTTCATTCTTGCCAAATGTGTGCAAGGGGGGAGGAGGGCTTTGCAGCAAGCTGTTACATCACCTAAACGGGGATGCTAATTTGATTAACATATCATCGTGCTGACATTCGGATTTGAGTCACACAAGCCCTCCCACCCATGCGATTGCAGCGTAGCGATCCTGTCATTATCTCTTCTTGCGGGGCATCCTTCAGGAAGCGGGGAAGTGATATTTCTTGACACAGGAGGACCTGAAAATCGTGACACATAGGAAGACCTTAAAAAGTAAAGTGTTGTGAGACCTCTAGGGGTAGGGAGAAAGTCCGTCTTGTTTGCATTTTGACCAGAATCTGCGTCGTTTGCGCATCCTGAATGGAAACACATATCTCCTTTGAAATTTGCCTTTTCCGTTGAAAAACCTGGATTTTGCAATGCAGTTCTTGAGCCAGCCCGAATGTGTGTATCAGACAAAACAACATGCAAAGATGTGTTTGTTGGAAGAAATTTGCTCTAAAATGCAGTCGAAAATTCATGAGGATTTTTTTTAAAAAAAAAAGAAAAATCACCAGTTTCTGCAGAAATATGGGGAACTGAACTTAAGTTGGGGGGGATGAGAAATAGAAATAGACAGGTTAGTTCCCTCTAGGGATTGTCATCAATCAATCAATCAATAAACAAACCTGTTACATAAATACCCCAAACTTCACAGAATCCTTTTAAAATGTCATTATGGGGTAACAGTGGTAGAAGAAGAGGGGAAATAAAGACACCCCTCTTTTAAAACTGTTGAATTGATTAGATTTATTATTTTTATTCCACTTTCTCAACACATGCTGCGCTCACAGCAGCTCACAATAATCACGCTAAACATGGTAACAAACATTGCCATCCCTATAATATCAAGCACCAATTGTGGTATTTGTATGTGCAAACCCTTTAAAAAAATGTAGTTCTCTTTTTTCTCTCCGAGAAATGACTGGGCAAGATCTCTGCTGTTTTCACAGGAAAAACTCACTAACTCACAGTCTACAGATGATAACAGAGCCAGCTGAAAAATCTGCTTATAGAATTCTATGCTAAATTAACTCTTTCATAGCATTTTGGATGCACCAGCTCCCACACAAATAGCATATACGGTGGTACCTCAGGTTAAGTACTTAATTCGTTCCAGAGGTCCGTTCTTAACCTGAAACTGTTCTTAACCTGAAGCACCACTTTAGCTAATAGGGCCTGCTGCTGCTGCTGCTGCCGCGCCGCCGGAGCATGATTTCTGTTCTCATCCTGAAGCAAAGTTCTTAACCTGAAGCACTATTTCTGGGTTAGCGGAGTCTGTAACCTGAAGCATATGTAACCTGAGGTACCACTGTAAAACAAACAACAACAAATTCATCAAAGCAATTAGTACAGTGTGGTGTAGTGGTTAAGAGCGGTAGTCTCCTAATCTGGGGAACCGGGTTCGCGTCTCCGCTCCTCCACATGCAGCTGCTGGGTGACCTTGGGCCAGTCACACTTCTTTGAAGTCTCTCAGCCCCACTCACCTCACGGAGTGTTTGTTGTGGGGGAGGAAGGGAAAGGAGAATGTTAGCCGCTTTGAGACTCCTGAAGGGGAGTGAAAGGCGGGATATCAAATCCAAACTCTTCTTCTTCTTCTTCTACAGTTCAGTAAAGTCAAAGTAACTCATCTTCTTCTTTGGCGATCACTTAGCCGAGTAAGATTGTCTTAGTAGTGAGTATGTAAGTGACTGTGGAGGCCAATTCTGGACCCACACGTCCTTCCACAGTGGGGACATTGGTTTCCGGGCGGGAGTTGATCATGGTGTGGATTTGCCAAGCGTGCCTTCCTCTTAGCACATTTTCCCCTTGCGTCCTGAGTTCAATTGTCTTCAAAGCCCATGACACCTTTGGTAGAGGCTGTTCTCCAGTTGGAGCACTCACAAGTTTCCACTTATCAGTGCTTATGTTACATTTTTTTAAGATTTGCTTTGAGAGAGTCTTTAAACCTCTTTTGTTGTCCACCGATATTTTGCTTTCCATTCTTGAGTTGGGAATAGAGTAGTTGCTTTGGAAGACAATCATCAGGCATCCAAACAACATGACCAGTCCAACAAAGTTGATGTTGAAGAATTATTGCTTCAACACTGGTGATCATTGCTTCTTCCAGTACACTGACATTAGTTCACCTGCCTTCCCAAGTGATGTGTAAAATTTTTCAGAGACACCGGCAATGGAATCTTTCAAAGAGTTGGAGACGACGTTTATAAGTGGTCCATGTTTCACAAACATACAGTAAAGTTGGTAGTACAATAGCTTTGTAAACAAGCATTTTGGTTTTCCTGCGAATGTCCCGGTCCTCAAACACTCTGCACTTCAATCACGAGAAAGCTGCACTTGCAGAGCTCAGGTGATGCTGAATTTCGGCGCTGATGTTGGCTCTTGTGAAAAGATAACTGCCCAGGTAGGAAAAGTGATCATCACTGTCCAACATTACACCATTAAGTTGAATTTGTGGCACTGCAGAGGGATTGTTTTGTGCTTGTTGGTGCAGTATTTTGGTTTTTTGGATATTGAGCAATAGGTCAAGCTTTCCTTAAGCTTCTGCAAAGATATTTAGGATGGTAACTCATAGTATTGGCTGGACACTTCCTAGTCACATGGAACCTTGCTCCAGAAAAACATGGCGTTTCCGTGCGCTGCTCTGGTTCGCTTAGTCATGCTGGCCACATGACCCAGAAGCTGTATGCCGGCTCCCTCGGCCAATAAAGTGAGATGAGCGCTGCAACCCTAGAGTCAGCCACAACTGGACCTAATGGTCAGGGGTCCCTTTACCTTTACCTTTACCTATGTTCCTAATTGTCAGGCATGTGGAGCAGGGCCTTTTCAGCAGTGTCCCTCTGGAAATACATAAGCCTTCATCACTGCAAGCCTCTAGGGGGCCCCTAAAAACACATTCGTTTGGAACCGCTTTCTCTTAAATAAGGATGATGATTTATTAAATCTATTAGTCACTTTTTTGCCACGGCAGCTCAAAGCGACTTACAATATTTTAAGCAAAACAACAACAACAAAACATACAGACATTAAAACCAGCATTTAAAAAAGACATTAAAACAGGGGTCAGCAAACTCTTTCAGCAGGGAGTTGGTCCACTGTTCCTCAGACCTTGTGGGGGGCCGGACTATATTTGGGGGGGGGGAAAGTGAATGAATTCCTATGCCCCACAAATAACCCATAGATGCATTTTAAATAAAAGGGCACATTCTACTCATGTAAAAACATCCTGATTCCCAGACCGTCTGTGGACCCAATTTAGAAGGTTATTGGGCCTGATCCAGCCCCTGTGCCTTAGTTTGCCTACCCATGCATTAAAACATCCAACTTATAGATAGTTAAAAGCCAAATGCCTGATGAAAAAGGACAGGTTTTTGCCTGGCTTCTAAAGATATGTGACAAGGGCATCAGGCAAGCCTCTCTGGGAAGAGCATTCCACAAACGGGGAGCCACCACAGAAAAGTCCGTTCTCATGTTGTCACCCACCAAACCTCTCGGACATGGAGGACTTCGAGGACTTATGATTGCAGTGTCTGGGTAGGTTCATACATGAAGAGGCAGTTTTTGAGGTATTGCAGCCCTAAGACATTTAAGGCTTTATAGGTCAACACCAACACTTTGAATTGGGTTTTGTAAGCATGGCACTGCTTAAACTCTAACTGTAACATTTACTGTTCTTCCTGGGTTGAATGTTGTTTGTAATTAGTGTAATTGCTGGTTCTCGTTACCGGATGGCTTAATTGTTTTGGCATTCTGTGGTTTTATATTGACAAATGACTGGATCTTTCACAGCTCAATTTGACATCTGAGTGGATCTGTTCTGCAATGCTGCGTCCGGTGGAGAACTTTCTCCCAAGTCTCCGTTGGGTAGATTTTGCATGCGCTCATCTTGGCCTCAGGTTTTAAGATTCAGTGACCGAGAATCCCTTGCAAGCCGAGCCCTGAAGCTACGCTTGTGTTTTAGCACGGGTCTATATGTGATATATAATTGATAACAGTTGTTCCTGTTATACTCGTCTCCAGAATGCAATTTTAATGAGGACAAAAAAAGTGGGCAGGGAGAGGTCTTTATTTTACATCGTACTCTCTCTATAAATACATTGCATTATTAAATGCAGACATTTCCTGCTTCCCTTGCTCTTGCCTCTGACCAAGGACGCAAGTGGGTTCTTTCAATGAGCTCATCCAAGTTGCAGTTGCAGGTGCTGGCAGTTCAGCACAGTTGCACCGAACCCTCATAGCAAATGGGGTCCTGGGCAACGGTGACACCCACTGGACAGCCTCAACTTCTCGTGTTATGGAAGAGGAAGCAAAATGTTTCTCTGTCCCCTTTCTCTGCTTCATGTGCATGATCATACGGCAACAGCCTGTTCAAATACATAGTGGAAATAAAATCCACCCCGTTTAAGAATGTTTATGTCAGCAGTCCTTTAAAACCCGGAAGTTGCCTGGTGCCTAAATGAGACCAAAGCAGTCTCCATCCATTCCTTGAGAAGGACATTACAAAGTCAAAAGCCAGGAGCCACCACAGGAAAGGCTCTCTCTTTCTCTTTCTATTCTCTCTGATCTGGGCTGGTTGCCAATTTTATACCAAGCCAAGTTCAAGAACCTGTTTACCTATGAAATTTCCTTGCCTTACATGTGCCCACTCGACTGCTTCGCTCAGCAGTACAGTGGACGCTCAGGTTGTGATTGTGATCCGTGCAGGAGGCACGTTCGCAACCTGCAGACCACATCTGCGAACGTGTGGGTTGCGATTCAGTGCTTCTGCGCATGCACAAAGCACAATTTAGTGTCTGTGCGCATGCGCGAGCGCCGAAACCCGGAAGTAACCTGTACTGGTACTTCCGGGTTCCGGCACGTCCGTAACCCGAAAACGCGCAACCTGAAGCGTCTGTAACCCGAGGTATGACTGTATTGGCATGATACCAGGTGCCACATAATACCCATTCCACATTAGAAAGAAATCAATATTTTAGTGTGGCAGAACCTACACTTTGGAACTCCCTACCTATTGATCTGAGACAGGCACCTTCACTACACTGTTTTTGGCACCTCCTGAAAACATTTTCGTTTAGGCAAGCCTACCCAGATGTTCAGAAAGTTCGTATGAGTTTTCATTTGTTCTTAGTCTATTGTTATTTTAACTTTTCAAACGTCTTAAATTATTGTTGCTAATTTCCCTTACTGGTGATTTTATTGTTTTTCTTTTTTTCTTTTTTTTTTGCAAGCCGCTTTGAGATTGTTGTTTTTTACTGCGTATAAATTTTATTAAATAAATAAGTTATTATTACAGTGGTACCTCGGGTTAAGAACTTAATTCGTTCTGGAGGTCCGTTCTTAACCTGAAACTGTTCTTAACCTGAGGTACCACTTTAGCTAATGGGGCCTCCTGCTGCTGCCGTGCCATTGCTGCACAATTTCTGTTCTCATCCTGAAGCAAAGTTCTTAACCCGAGGTACTATTTCTGGGTTAGCAGAGTCTGTAACCTGAAGCATCTGTAACCCAAGGTACCACTGCATTATTAATCACCTGCCCTTTGTGTGACAAAACCCAAGGTAAAGAGGTGATTCTCATCATCATCAGACTCTCTCTGGCCAGTGAGCGCAGATGATTAAAAAGACAGGCAACAGCCATATGTTGAGTGAGACCCAGTGGTCCATTTAGCTCTGTGCTGCCCTCGCTGGCTGGAGCAACTGTCCAGGGCTCCAGAGTCTCTTCTGTCACAGCCCAGATGCTGTGAATTGAATTTGAGACTTCCGGCACTCAGAGAAGATGCTGTGCCCTTGAGCTGTGGCCTTCCCCCAGACCCCCAAATTCCCAGGTGCTAGTGCTGGATCTTTGCTCTCTTCCAACTTCACCACGTGCCCTGGGGAACTGGGAGACCAATGGTCCGACTTGGTTCCTACATTCCTAATCTTTTCAACAGCTGTCCATCATTGTTGGTTAGATACTACCCAAAGCTGCGAGATGCGGGTGGCACTGTGGTCTAAACCACTGAACCTAGGGCTTGCCAATCAGAAGGTCACAGGTTCAAATCCCCGCAACGGGGTGAGCTCCCATTGCTTGGTACCAGCTCCTGCCAACCTAGCAGTTCGAAAGCATGTCAAAGTGCAAGTAGATAAATAGGTACCGCTCTGGCGGGAAGGTAAACGGCATTTCCGTGCGCTGCTCTGGTTTCACCAGAAGTGGCTCAGTCATGCTGGCCACATGACCCGGAAGCTGTACGCCGGCTCCCTTGGCCAATAAAGCGAGATGAGCACCACGACCCCAGAGTCGGCCACGACTGGACCTAACGGTCAGGGGTCCCTTTAGCTTTACCCAAAGCTGCAGTTGGCTTCCCCAGTATCCTTTGGGGACGAAGCGCTGGGGAGCATTTCCTACTGTGGATGCTCAGGTTGAGAACATGATCCGTGTGGGAGGCATGTTTGCAACCCGCAGCGTTCACAACCCGCAGCACCGCGTCTGCGCATGTGCGGGTTGCAATTCGGTGCTTCTGCACATGCACAAAGTGCGATTTAGTGCTTCTGTGCATGCTTGACCGCCGAAACCCGGAAGTAACCCATTCCGGTACTTCCAGGTTTCCAGTCCATAACCTGAAAAAACGCAACCTGAAGCTTCTGTAACCCAAGGTATGACTGCATTGCATAGGCCCACATAATGCACTGGTTTCCAAGGAAACTGCATCCATGGAAGGAGCAATGTAAGGGTGTGGGGTTGTGTAAATAATTTTTGTCCCCTTTCCTGTTCTTAATTGTAGTGGTACAAACTACCCCCAGTGGTGTGCACAGTGCCAGCTACCAGCTCAGGAGTCTCTGCACCTTCCTTCTCCCCTCCGTGGAGCTAGATAAAGATATGGTCATGAGGTCCCATCAGCTGGCTTCATGGCGACTCAAGCAGCCCCACTTATCATCCGAAAAGATGCTTCATTCTGTGCTGGAAAACAAATGCATGTTTACATAAATCTGCATGGTGTCCATTGCTCCTGTGGAAATGGAGCGATGATGGCTTGGGAAATGGGAATTACCGTATTTTTCGCCCTATAGGACGCATTTTTTCCCTCCAAAAATGAAGGGGAAATCTGGGTGCGTCCTATGGGGCAAATGCAGGCTTTCGCTGAAGCTTGGAGAGCGAGAGGGGTCGGTACGCACCGACCCCTCTCGCTCTCCAGGCTTCAGGAAGACATCCGCAGCCTAGGCAGCCCTGCGGGAGTTCCCACAGGGCTGTCTAGGCTGCAAATAGCAGCCTGCTTCCCGGAGCGCCGGGTGTGCTGAAAGCAGCGCCGCCATCCTGCTGTTCCTCGACCTGGTTCGGTTTCCCCGACCTGGTTTTGGGGGGGAAATAAAGGAAAAAAAATTTTCCTTTATTTCCCCCCCCAAAAAACTAGGTGCGTCCTATGGGACAGAGCGTCCTATGGGACGAAAAATACGGTATAAATATGCATGGCACAGAAGAACTGCCACCTGAACAACATGACTGCTATAGTAGTGAGGACTAGAAACTTAGCTGCCTTTCTTTAAGGGAGCATTTTGGGGATTCTTGCACCTGATCCCAGATTCTGTGCCCATGAGAGCATAAATGCAGAACAGAACAGCCCTCGGGGGCCATTCAATTCATACATGCAGTGCTTTTTTTTTTCTAAAATAAACTAATGTTTAGAGGTACTCCCATTTTCCTACTCATTGAAATACTGCCCCTCAATGAGGCCAAATTTAGATTCACAAAATGGTTAGCGGTATGTGTACCCCTGCATCATGCCCCCCCCAAAGCATTGCATACATGCAAAAAGCATTGCAATTGCGGGGGGGGAAAGCATTGCATACATTGCATACAGTAAACTAGAAGTCATGGACATCCCATGAAGCAGTACATGGTTAACCTATGGAACTCCCTGCCACAGGAGGCAGTGATGGCCACAAACCTGGATGGCTTTAAAAGAGGATTAGACAAAGTCATGAAGGAGAGGGCTATTGGTGGCTACAAGCCATGACAGCTATGATCTCCCTCCACAGTTGGGTGCAGCCTGCTTCTGAATTGCATGGCGAGTTCCCGACCACCACCACCCCCCGGTGAAAATAATGACACATGACACAATTATTAAGGTTAATGGGCTAAAAAAGGCCACAACTGTATTGGTTACAGGTGATGAATGGTATTGGCTTAGGCATTGGTCCTAAGGTTGGCGGTTCGAATCCCCGTGACTGGGTGAGCTCCCGTTGCTCGGTCCCTGCTCCTGCCAACCTAGCAGTTCAAAAGCATGAAGTGCAAGTAGATAAATAGGTACTGCTCCAGCGGGAAGTTAAACGGCGTTTCCGTGCGCTGCTCTGGTTCACCAAAAGCGACTTAGTCATGCTGGCCACATGACCCAGAAGCTGTACGCCGCCTCCCACGGCCAATAAAGCAAGATGAGCGCTGCAACCCCAGCCTCCGTCACGAGTGGACCTAATGGTCAGGGGTCCCTTTACCTTTAGGCGAAAACCAAGTGGTTGGTGCCAATTTGCCAAGTGGAAAAATTCCTACCAGGCCCTCAACGGCGACCAACCAAGGTCCATAGCAAGGTGAAAGGAAGAAAACCTTATAGGACAGGAGGGTGGGGAAAACAGGAAGCGCTGGCGGGCGGCAAAGAGGGAGATCCCCTGCCGCATCCTGCCTATATAGGGCAGGCCACGTCCCCAGAGCCAGGCGATTGGCTGGCCCAGGGGGTGATGCAGCCAGGAATCCCCCCAATCACGCGGAGCTGGCCTCCACCCACCACACACGTGGAGGGGTCATGAAGCCCACAACCCCACCTCCTCCTTAAGGCAGAAGTGGTTTCCAGTGACTAGAAGTTTTGAGTTTTGCTTGCAGGTTTCCCACGTACATCTGGTCAGGCACTGTGAGAACAGGATGCTGGCCAAGATGGGCCATTGGTCTGATCCAGCTGAAGACTCTTCTTATGCCCTTATGCCCACCCGCTTCCTCTGCATTGCCCCGCATTGTTTCTTGGCCATGCTATGAAGTGCCAGAAAATTAAGTGATATAATAATAATAATAATAATAATAATAATAATAATAATAATTTGTTATTTATACCCCGCCCATCTGGCTGGGCTTCCCCAGCCACTCTGAGCGGCTTCCAAAAAAATATTAAAATACAGTAATACATCAAACATTAAAAGCTTCCCTAAACAGGGCTGCCTTCAGATGTCTTCTAAACGTCTGGTTGTTGTTCTTCTCTTTGACATCTGGTGGGACGGCGTTCCACAGGGAGGGCGCCACTACCGAGAAGGCCCTGTGCCTGGTTCACTGTAACTTGGCTTCTCGCAGCGAGGGAACCACCAGAAGGCCCTCGGTGCTGGACCTCAGTGTCCGGGTAGAACGATGGGGGTGAAGATGCTCCTTCAGGTATACTGGACCGTGGCCGTTTAGGGCTTTAAAGGTCAGCACCAACACTTTGAAATGTGCTTGGAAACATACTGGGAGCCAATGCAGGTCTTTCAAGACCGGTGTTACGTGGTCTCGGTGGCCGCTCCCAGTCACCAGGCTAGCTGCCACATTCTGGATTAGTTGTAGTTTCCGGGTCGCCTTCAAAGGGAGCTCCACGTAGAGTGCATTGCAGTAGTCCAAGCGGGAGATAACCAGAGCATGCACCACTCTGGCGAGGCAGTCCACGGGCAGGTAGGTTCTCCTTTAGAAGGAATGGCGAGGCTTTGGGCAAATGGCCGGGGTGTTTTCTCAGCAGGTTAATGGAGGAGTTGGGTGCCTGCCCCACCTTGCTGCAGGCCTATATTTGAGGTCTGCGGTTCATCACTCGGAGACGCACCCTTCCTCCTGCCAAGGGGGCCCTGGAACGAGACACCATACATCCTTTCCCTGCCTTCTTTTGCATCAAGGCCTCCCACATCGCAAAGGACAGCAGCAATGTGATGCAGACGCGATCAATAAAACCGTTAGCAGCGGAGACCCGGCACTTTGCTCTCCAAAGCACGTAGCCACCAGGGCTGCCAGAAGGAGGGCGAGGATTGTCACAGGCCTGTCTCTGAGATGGTGGTCCTGGGCAAGTGGGGGAACTCACATAAGAACTGCAAGGAAATGTTGCAGCATAGTTTCTTGGCAAGGATGCCTCCTCCTCCTCCTCGATATGACATTCCCTTCTCGCAGACATTCATCCACCCAAGTTTTCCATTTCTCATTTCCACCTGACACTCAGCAATGCTCAGTTCTCCCTGGGCTGTTTCGGGTGCCTGGGTTTTTTGGTTTTGCTGTGTCACCTTGTAAACCTTGGGGTTCCCCTGAGTACTCCAAGACTGCCCTCATATTTCTTAGTAAACCTGTTTTGCCTTGGCTGCATGCACGGCCCAAGTTTACTATTAGCAGGAGTGACGCGTTGCATGCATCCGTAGTTGAATGCAACAATGCATCCGAATGCCTTAGAAGATGATTTCTAAACGAGAGCAGCTTGTCCTTAAAATAGCACCCTTCCTCCTCTTCTTCTTCCTCTACCCTCTCTTCCATCACTTATACAGTCCACTTCTGTCCAGCCTTACTCAGAAATAAGTCCCCTGTTTTGGCTTCCTGTAGGATTGCTCTCTTCTCGCTCTCTTTGGCGATCATTCGGAGCTGAGTAAAATTGTCTTCCATGAACACAGTCTTAACAGTGAGTCCGTAAGTGACTGTGGAGGCCAATTCTGGATCCACACATCCTTCCACAGTGGGGACATAGGTTTCTGGGTGGGAGCTGATCCCGGTGAGGGTTTGCCAAGCGTGCCTTCCTCTTAGCACGTTTCTCCCTTGCGTCCTGAGTTCGAGCATCTTCAAAGCTCATGACACCTTTGGCAAAGGCTGTTCTCCAATTGGAGCGCTCACAGGCAAGTGTTTCCCAGTTGTCGGTGTTTATACTACATTTTTTTAGATTTGCCTTGAGAGTCTTTAAACCTCTTTCGTTGACCACCAGCATTACGCTTTCCATTTTTAAGTTTGGGATAGAGTAGTTGCTTTGGAAGACGATCATCAGGCATCTGCACATGACCAGTCCAACGAAGTTGATGTTGAAGAATCATTGCTTTGACACTGGTGATCTATGCTTCTTCCAGTACACTGGCATTAGTTCACCTGTCTTCCCAAGTGATGTGTAAACATTTTCAGAGACACTGTCAATGAAATCTTTCAAAGAGTTGGAGATGGCGGTTTATAAGTGGTCCATGTTTCACAAGCATATAGTAAGGTTGGTAGTACAATAGCTTTGTAAACAAGCATTTTGGTTTCCTTGTGAATGTCCCGGTCCTCAAACACTCTGCACTTCAGTTGGGAGAAAGCCGCACTCACAGAGCTCAGGTGATGCTGGATTTCGGCATCAATGTTGGCCCTTGTGGAAAAATAACTGCCCAGGTAGGAGAAGTGACCGACATTTTCCAATGTTACTCCATTGAGTTGGAAACCACAGGAAGGGAGAGTTGCTCTTGTGATCGAATCCTGCTTCTGGCCTTTGCCTTGGGCATTTGGTTGGCCACTGCGAGAAGAATATGCTGGACTAGATGGGCCATGGCCTGATCCAGCAGGACGTTCTTACCTTTTTAAGTGACCATGAGCCATAACAGTGAAGGGGAGCCTCCATCGCAAGGGGTTGTATACCTCTGAATATCATTTGGGACACAGAGAGGGGAGAACAGGCTCAGACAGCATACCTGTTGTAGTACAACGGTTTTGGAGGGCACGAGATAAGGGACAGTTGCCTTGTGTTTTTATTTTCTGGTTGGTATTGCATGTGTGTTTAGTCTACACTCCACTTCCCCACTAAAAGGCAAATGACCTAATAAAAGATTTTTTTTTTTTTTAAAGAAAAGGCAAGCCCTTTTTGAACAGGCTCCCGGGGTCTCCGCTTCTGAATTTTTGCTCCGGGAAGCAGAGAATCAACCGCTCGCTTTACCGTATTCTTCTCATTATGGAAATCCACAGAGAGCAAGGTGGTGCAAATCATCCCCAATTATTTCTGCGAAAATGTTCGCCTCCCTGGAAAAAAAGAGAAAGGGAGGGGATCATATGCTCAGATCGCTTCTTTTTTTACATGAAAAGAAGCAACGAAAGAGCCTTGTGGCACCTGAAAGAACTAACAAATTTATGATGGTGTAAGCTTTCATGACTCAAGCCCACGTTCCCTTGTTTCGCCCTCCCTTGACTTCCATCTCCTTCCTTGTCTCTTTGCTGTGCATCAGTTTCTAAGTTGTAAAGACTATAGGGCCGGCATTCTTGTACTCCCTAAAGTCGCGGGAAGCCTGATGTCATAGATAGATAGAGATAGATAGATAGATAGATAGATAGATAGATAGATAGATAGATGATAGATGACAGAGTAGATAGATACAGTAGATAGATAGATTCAGGTAGGTAGCCGTGTTGGTCTGACGCAGTAGAAATATATATATAAAATAATAAAAATTGTCCAGTAGCACCTTAGGTAAAGGTAAAGGGACCCCTGACCATTAGGTCCAGTCGTGGCCGACTCTGGGGTTGCGGCACTCATCTCGCTTTATTGGCCGAGGGAGCTGGCGTACAGCTTCCGGGTCATGTGGCCAGCATGACGAAGCCGCTTCTGGCGAACCAGAGCAGCGCACGGAAACGCCGTTTACCTTCCCACTGGAGCGGTACCTATTTATCTACTTGCACTTTGACATGCTTTCGAACTGCTTGGTTGGCAGGAGCAGGGACCAAGCAACGGGAGCTCACCCCATCGCGGGGATTCGAACCGTCGACCTTCTAATCAGCAAGTCCTAGGCTCTGTGGTTTAACCCACAGTGCCACCCGCGTCCCTTAGAGACCAACTAAGTTTGTTCTTGGTATGAGCTTTCGTGTGCATGCACACTTCTTCAGCTACACTGAAACAGAAGTCACCAGACTCTTATATATAGTGAGAGGGTGGGGAGGGGTATTACTCAGAAGGGTGGTGGGAATGGGTAATCAGTTGACGACTGTTAACGACTGCAATTGGTCTTCCAGGAAAAGGCAAGCGGTGAGATGACCAAAAATAGCTTTATCATGTACAGTCATACCTCATGTTACGTTTGCTTCATGTTACGTTCTTTCAGGTTACGTCCCGCGGCGACCCGGAAGTACCGGAAAGGGTTACTTCTGGGTTTCGCTGCTCACGCATGCGCAGAAGTGCACAATGACACCGCATGCATGCACAGAAGTGGCGAAACGCAACCCGCGCGTGCGCAGATGCACCTCTGCGGGTTGCGCTCTTTTCATGCTGCGAACAGGCCTCCGGAACGGATCCCGTTCGCAACCAGAGGTACAACTGTATAATGAGATAAGAATCCAATGTCTCTATTCTGACCAGGTCTCTCCATGGTTTTAAGTTTGGTAATAAGTTGTAATTCAGTATTATAAGTTGTAATTAAGTACAGTGGTACCGCGCAAGACGAATGCCTCGCAATACGAAAAACGCGCAAGACGAAAGAGTTTTCCGTTTTTTGAGTCGTTCCGCAAGACAAATTTCCCTATGGGCTTGCTTCGCAAGACGAAACGTCTTGCGAGTTCTTGCGAGTTTGTTTCCTTTTTCTTAAAGCCGCTAAGCCGCTAATAGCCGCTAAGCCGCTAATAGCCGTGCTTCGCAAGACGAAAAAACCGCAAGACGAAGAGACTCGTGGAATGATTAATTTCATCTTGCGAGGCACCACTGTATTACCGCTCCCCACCCTCCCACTATATATAAGGGTCTGGTGACTTCTGTTTCGGTGTATCTGAAGAAGTGTGCACGCACACAAAAGCTCATACCAATAACAAACTTAGTTGGTCTCTAAGATGCTACTGGAAGGACTTTTTTTATGATAGATAGATAGATAGATAGATAGATAGATAGATAGACAGATAGAGAGATAGATAGATAGATAGATAGATAGATAGATAGATAGATAGATGATAGATAGACCTAGTCACCAACCTAGATGCCTTTAAAAAAAGTATTGGACAAATTCATGTGTCCCTCCAAGTGTCCCTTTTTCCAGAGACAGTCCTGGAATTATGAAAGCCAATCCTGGCTTCTAATTTGATCCCAAAAAGTCCCTGTTGCCCCCACCAATGCTGCCGCCACCAAGCTTGGGGAGGAGGATGAGCCAGCGCTTGTCCATGGGAAAGGTCCATGGGGCCACATAGAGAGGCTGGAGGGTTGCATGTGGCCCCCGGATCTGGGGTTTCTTGCTCCTGGTATCCAACATTACAGACATTCCTTTCATAAAATCATAGAGTTGAAAGAAGCCCTAAGGCCCCTGCAATGCAGGAATCACATTTAAGAATCCCTGACCGATAGGCAGCCAACCTCTGCTTCAAAACCTCCAACTTGAGGTTGAGGAAAACTTGAGAGCCAGTGTGGTGTAGTGGTTAAGAGCAGTAGACTCGTAATCTGGTGAACTGGGTTCATTTCCCCGCTCCTCCACATGTAGCTGCTGGGTGACCTTGGGCTAGTCACACTTCTCTGAAGTCTCTCAGCCTCACTCACCTCACAGAGTGTTTGTTGTGGGGGAGGAAGTGAAAGGAGATTGTTCGCCGCTTTGAGACTCCTTTGGATAGTGATAAAGCAGGATATCAAATCCAAACTCTTCTTCTTCTTCCAAGGAAGGAGAATCCACCACCTTCTGAAGGAGTTGGTTCCACTGTCAAACAGCTGTTACCATCAGAAAGCTCATCCCAATTTTTAGTCAGAATCTCCTTTCTTGCAATTTGTATCCATTGGCCTGGGTCCTCTGGAATAGCAGAAAGCGAGACTTTCAGATATTTGAAGATGACTATCCTCTCATCTCTTGGTCTTCTCCTCTTCAGGCTAAACATGCCCAGCTCCCTCAACCGTTCCTCATAAGGCTTCATTTCCAGACCCTTGATCCTCCTAGTCACCCTCCTCAGCACACCTTCCAGCTTCTCAGTATCCTTCTTAAATTGTGCTGCCCAGAACTGCACGCCAGGACTCCAGGTGGGGTCTAACCAAAGCAGAATAGAGTGGTACTATGACTTCCCTTGATCTGGACACTAGATTTTGTTTGATGCAGCCTAGAATTGCCTTAACCTTTTTTTTTTGTTCTGCTGTCCGATCTGTTAGAATTCCTTTTGGATTTCCAGAGCTGCAATGGGAGGACGGGGGTGTGAGGAACAAGGAAGGCTTTGATTAAGAGCTTTGCTGCTGTGGTAGAACATCTGCTCTCAGCCAACATTTTCTTGGAGCATGTCTATGATGCAGCTCTGATCCCTCATGATTCCCCTCCCTTCCCTCCATCTCTGTCTCCACGCTTGTGCGCCTTCTCAGCTGCCGGCCACATGACCCACAATGCACTCCGGCAGGCCTGGTCCGCCCCAGTGAACATCTCGAGGACCTCTGAGACTCAGGGAGGAGAGCACGCGAGGCCTGGAATGTGTGCCATGTCCCAAAGTGCATCCTGTTGCGGCAGAAGGACAGAGCTGCCATTACGCCTGTCATGTTCGCAATAGCTTGCAAACACACAACTCACTCCCTTGTATTTCCCCCTTTCTGCAATCCTTTTTGACACCTGTCATTTTCAAGCAGACTTGAGGTGGGGGTGGGGGGAAGAAACAGCAGCACCGAACTGGAAGGTGGCAGTTGGGGGGGGGGGGTGTCACGGGCTTGACAACAGAGGAAGCAGCCTTCACGCTCCCACAATGCATCTGTGTCGACGTCCATCCTGGAAGCACCTGCAATCTTGCACGGTCTGTTGATGGGCTGGTTTTGTGAGAGCAGTTGTGAGCCTAACCCCACTTTCCTGGGAGTGAACCCAATTGAACTCCATGGGGCTTACGTCTGAAAAGACGTGGTTGGGACTGCAGCCGATATGCAGACATAAACTACTTCTTTTTAAGTCACTGTGGTGTACACCATAACAGTGTCCCTGTTTTCCAAGGACAGTCTTGGATTTACAGAAGCTGTAAATTTACAGATTTACAGATCCCTGAATGTCCCACTTTTCCTTAAAGGTAAAGGGACCCCTGACCATTAGGTCCAGTCGTGCAGCGCACGGAAATGCCATTTACCTTCCCACCAGAATGGTACCTATTTATCTACTTGCACTGGTGTGCTTTCGAACTGCTAGGTTGGCAGGAGCAGGGACCGAGCAACGGGAGCTCACCCCGACACAGGGATTCGAACTGCCGACCTTCTGATCGGCAAGTCCTAGGCTCTGTGGTTTAACCCACAGCACCACCCGAGTCCCTTTTCCTTAGGATGCCCCTATTTTCATTGGAGAAATGTTGGAGGATATGGAATAGGATGTCCCTGTTTTCATCAGAGAAATGTTGGGAGGTATGCCGTAAACTTATAAGATCCTGAAATTCAGGACAAATGACAAATGCTGAAACAAAACAGGTTTTTAAGCAGGTAGTGAAACAGCAGAATTGTAGGTGCTTGTCTGGTTAAAATAGGAACAGCGTTCCAAATTACTGGTACCGCTACACTAGAAACCTGAGTTTGCAGAGAAACTCAACAGTCGTAACAATTTTCAGACTGAGAATCATCTTGAAATCTAGCCCTGCAACTGTGGACAAGAGGGAAATCTACTCACATGTTGGTGTGAACTTGCCAAATCTGCAGATTCTGAACCATAACTCAGCTCTTCTTTGAAACCCACACACCTCTGATTTTTTTTTAAAAAAAATTTAGGTCTTCAACATGGTATTTTATTTTGTTCACATACACTATGCCATAAACTCATATGGAATTGGTTCCAGCAGCTCTGGCTCCTTGCCATTGTGTCTCACAAAGCGGGCTTCTCTTGGAGGAGCAGGCTGGCTTTTTAGTTCAAACCAAATTCCCTTTTCCTTTCCTTCTTTTTCCTTTCTTTCGTTTTCTTTCACACGCTGCAAGAAGCTGTCTCTGCTCTTTGAGCGCTTAATATGCTCAATTCGCACATTAATTCTCTTGGCCAGAATCTTGCCCTTAACTTTCTTGTTCACAATAATGCCCACAGCATGCTGGGTAATGTTGTATACCCTTCCTGTCTTGCCATGGTAACATTTGTGGGGCATGCCTTTCTGAATTGTGCCCAGGCCCTTTATGTCAACAATATCACCCTTCTTATAGATGCACATGTAGGTAGCAAGAGGGAGCACACCATGTTTGCGAAAGGGTCTTGAGAACATGTAACGTGTCCCTCTCCTCTTCCCCTTGGTGTTGGTCATCTTGACGGTTTACTGTAAGATGGTGCTGAATTTTGTGGTGCTGGACTTGACCGGCCTCTGTCCTGTTCCTGCTGCAGGACTGTTCTTACCGTCTTACGAGTCTGTTTTCGGGACAGAAGATGCATCAGGCAGAACCGGCTGCCCCCGGGGCCAGGCCTGATAGATACAGAGGGGCAGAGCTGATAGTAGCAGTTGCTTTGTTCTGCCCTCCTCACACATGTTCAATTCAGCTCTTGCCAAATCCAGGGAAGACTAACCTGCTTCTGAGGAACTGGATTCCTTTGCTATCTTTTGCTGGAGCCAAAATATCAAGCAGACTTTTTTTCCCCAAACAGCAGAAGTTTCCTTCCATGTTCGTCTGAGCATTGCTGTCTCCTCTGCTGTCTGTTTGGCAAGCTCAGCAAGGATTCTCCACTGGGGGTTTGCACTAGAAACTGTCCTGGGTCCTTCGGGGACTCACTTCTTTACCCTGACACTAATACTACTACCGAACGTCTCTTTGGCGCCACACAGAAGTGACAAAATCCCTCCCTGCGGAGGCTCATAATCTATCGGAGACAGACAAAATGGTGTGGTCATGGGAACACAGGAAACTGCCTTTGAACTGAGTTGGAGATCTAGCTCAGCATTGTCTAATAATAATAATAATAATAATAATAATAATAATTTATTATTTGTACCCCACCCATCTGGCTGGGTTTCCCCAGTCACTCTGGGCGGCTTCCACAGAGACCAAAAATACACTAAAATGTCACACATTAAAAACTTCCCTGAACAGGGCTGCCTTAAGATGTCTTCTGAATGTCAGGTAGTTGTTTATTTCTTTGACATCTGAAGGGAGGGCGTTCCACAGGGCGGGCGCCACTACCGAGAAGGCCCTCTGCCTGGTTCCCTGTAACCTCACTTCTCGCAATGAGGGAACCGCCAGAAGGCCCTCGGCGCTGGATCTCAGTGTCCAGGCTGAACGATGGAGGTGGAAACGCTCCTTCAGGTATACAGAACCGAGGCCGTTTAGGGCTTTAAAGGTCAGCACCAACACCTTGAATTGTGCTCGGAAACATACTGGGAGCCAATGCAGATCTCTCAGGACCAGTGTTGTGCGGTCCTGGCGGCCACTCCCAGTCACCAGTCTGGCTGCCGCATTCTGGATTAATTGCAGTTTCTGGGTCACCTTCAAAGGTAGCCCCACGTAGAGCGCGTTGCAGTAGTCCAAGCGGGAGATAACTAGAGCACGCAGTACTCTGGCGAGACAGTCTGCGGGCAGGGAGGGTCTCAGCCTACGTACCAGATGGAGCTGATAAACAGCTGCCCTGGACACAGAATTGACCTGCGCCTCCATGGACAGCTGTGAGTCCAAAATGACTCCCAGGCTGCGCACCTGGTCCTTCAGGGGCACAGTTACCCCATTCTGGACCAGGGAGTCCCCCACACCAGCCCTGTCCCCCCAAACAGTACTTCAGTCTTGTCAGGATTCAACCTGACTACAGTGTCTATCAGCACCTTTGGACAAGTTATGGCTAGTTGGAGGCAGCGCCCAGCACCCTCAGGCCATAGCCAATGCCCCAGAATATTTGTGAAGCCAACCAATATTTGTGACCCTGGTCTGCTCTGTTGCCATTCCTGCCAAGCGCCCCATTTTCAGAGGTATGCCCCCCATTTTCTCTGGGGACGCCTCAGGCTCTGCCTTCGTCCCGGGGCAACCAGCGTTGGATGGCAGCGAGGGGAAGGCAGGTGGCATGGCGCTCTGGCAGGAGTCAGCAGGGTCGCGACAAAGCATCGGACCAAAAAAGGAGCAGCTTCCATCCGACACTCTGGCACGATCCTGTTGATTTCATGCCAGAGCAATGGAATGAAAGCCACACGTTTTTCTTTTCTTTCTTTTATAAGTTTTTATTCGTTCAACATATCATTTTCAACAATAATTAAACATACTTTCATATCTTATACCATTTTTTTTCTTCCATCAATCACATCTGAAAATTTTCCAATCTATTCACTTAATATACATTTCTTACTTTCACTATTACATTTAAATCTCATAACTAATATCTCTATTCTTTCTCTACTTTGCAATATTTCATGTATTTCTCCTTACAAAACGTCTTGTAGTCGTACCAGTGTAATTTGTTGATTACAATTGCTCTTCAAATAGTTTGTATATTTCTTCCAATCTTCTGTGAATCTCTGGTCCCGCAGGTTTCGAATCCTTCCTGTCATTTTATCTAATTCTGCGTAGTCCATTAATTTTGTCTGAAAGCCACTCGTTTTTTCTGTCCTGTGAGACCAAAGAATGGGTGTCTTTTCCTCTCGTGCATACATGAAACTCAGGATCGGAAAACTGAGCGTCCCCATTTCAGTGGGGAAAATGTTGGGTGGCATGTCTGCTGCCAAGCAGTCAGTTTTGTAAACCGCTTAAAAACCCCTGCAGTCTCCTCAATACGTCACTCCAGGGGCACTGTGGGAAATTAAAATGGCTGCCCCAGGGAGGCCATTTTGATTTCACACATTAACCCCGGAGCTCTGGTTATGGCAGGAGCTTTTGTGAGAACATTGGAATGGCAACTTCCGACATGAACTGTCCTTCCTCTCTGGGAAGCCCATGGAAAGGGGAACACCGAAGAAAGAGGGAGCCCAACAGAAGGCTGTTTGGGCTGGACTCTCAAAAGTGGGCTCTTTCTTGGTCCCACGAAACAGGTTTTCCCTGGGGCTGTTTTGGACTACAACTCCCATCCATACAATACAAATATGCTTTTGCCTGGGGAAATCACTGGAGTCTGTTATACCGTGACTTCCCATCATTTGTTTATTTAAGCCAGGGAGCCACCACTGAAAAGGCCCTGTCATGGGTTAGTGCCAACCAGGGGAAGCACCACATACAGCTCCCTCCACCCCACCCCGCTGATTGTAGGGTATAGGGGGGTCCATATTGGGGAAGGTGCTCTTTTAGGTACTGTGAAGCTGTTTAAGGCCTTGTATGCTTGCTGTAGTCTGCACAGCCATGACAGCACTTTGTTTTAGAAAAAGTCACTCGCATTGAACGGAGGTAGCTTAGAGGTAGTTAGCGTGTGGCAGTGAGAACGCCAAGGTCACAGGTTCTATCCCTATATGGGACAACTGCATATTCCTGCATTGCAGGGGGTTAGACTAGATGATCCCCAAGGTCCCTTCCAACTCTCCAGTTCTATGAATACCATGGATGGAGCCCAGGGAGGAAAGAAACTGATATGTGAACAAAAACAGTGTGCAACTTGAGGAGAATTCAACCTACGGATTTGGTCTTGATCTTACAGGCCTTGTTCATAAGGGGGAGATGTTCAACAACACATTCAGGGGAAATACTCCCTCAGGACTAGGCAGCCAATCAGAGGCTGTGTTACCTCAGCGAGGGTCATGTTGCTGGGCCTGGTTGCTAGGCAGCACCTCCACCCATCTCTCTCTTGGCTACTTGGCTTTAATGCCAAGAGAATTAACCCTTGAGCTGCGCACTGAATGAGCCCTGCTGTTGCACTTCCAACGTGTTGCTTCTAGGAGTGCACCCCTGTTCCCCCAAATTTTGTGATAACCGTACACTTTCCACACTTTTACTCATAATTTCATGCTAGGTGTGTGTGTGTGTGTGTGTGTGTGTGTGCGTGAACCCCTTTCTGATCTTAAAAGCAGCATCTAGTATGTGTGTGTGTGTCCTCCTTTTCTGATTGGAAGGCTCCCAAGACCCCAAGACCCCGTCCTCAACCCCATATCTTCCCCTTTCCTCCATGGATCCTGCTTCCAAGGCTGTGATGGTTCTCCGAGAAATGGTACTGTCTGATTAAGATGGATAGATTGGTAAGAAGCATCCAGTGTGACCGGAATAGAAAACACAGCAGCTCCTGGCTGGCTTGGGGGGCAGAAAGCCAGAAAATAGCTTTGCTCGGAAGATGATTTCCATACGAGTGCAGCTTGTCCTTAAAATAGCATCTTTCCTCTTCTTCTTCCTCTCCCCTCTCTTCCATCACTTATACAGTCCAGTTCTGTCCAGCCTTACTCAGAAATAAGTCCTCTGCTTCAAGGAGATGGGCTTCCTGTAGGATTGCTCTCTTCTCTTTCTCTTTGGCGATCAGTCGTAGCCGAGTAAGATTGTCTTCCATAAACATGGTTTTAACAATGAGTCCATAAGTGACTGTGGAGGCCAATTCCGGACCCACACGTCCTTCCATGGTGGGGACATTGGTTCCCGGGCGGGAGTTGATCAGTGTTGATTTGCCAAGCGTGCCTTCCTCGTCGCACGTTCCTCCCTTGCGTTCTGAGTTCGAGTGTCTTCAAAGCCCATGACACCTTCTGCTGCTTATGTATGACCTCAGCACAAGCTGAGTTGGTGGCAAAGCAAGCTTTCCTCTTGGTAGGGCTGTCTGTGTGACAGTGGCGTAGCGTGGGTTGTCAGCACCCGGGGCAAGGCAAGTAATTTGCGCCCCCTAACCCATGGATTTGCGCCCCATAACCAGTGGATTTGCGTCCCCTAACCCTAACCCCCAGATGTTGCGCCCGGTGCGGCCGGCCCCCCTGCACCGCCCACGCTACGCCACTGCTGTGTGACCAGCTATTGTCTAACACTGCCCACCGAGCCTGGTATCGTCTGCTCCCTCCCCAGGTCAACAAACCCCGTCTGTCCCTCACTTCCCTCTATGGCACATGCAGAGACCGCCTTCTTCACCGTTGGACCCCCTCATCCAACAGAGCCTGTCTTCGCACGCAGGGGAATTGGGTGTCTGGTGTGTAACATAATTGGGAAGGGGGAGCCTTATACATGGGGGCGTCTTATAGACGGGAAAATACAGTAATTAGGGAGGGAGAGCAATTTGTTTGTGTTTAGATGCCATGTTCCTGCCAAATCTCCCGACTCTGGGGTTGCAGCGCTCATCTCGCTCTATAGGCCGAGGGAGCCAGCGTTTGTCCGCAGACAGCTTCCGGGTCATGTGGCCAGCATGACTAAGCCGCTTCTGGCGAACCAGAGCAGCGCACGGAAACGCCGTTTACCTTCCCGCTGGAGCGGTACCTATTTATCTACTTGCACTTTGACGTGCTTTCGAACTGCTAGGTTGGCAGGAGCAGGGACTGAGCAACGGGAGCTCACCCCGTCGTGGGGATTCGAACCGCCGACCTTCTGATCGGCAAGTCCTAGGCTCTGTGGTTTAACCCACAGGACCACCCGCATCCCTTCTCTAAGAGGGTAAGAAATGGCAAAATGAGATGAAGGGGGAGAGAGGGGGAGAGGCAAGGCACACTCACAGGTACTGAGCCTTCCCCACTCTTACATAATGAAGTTACGTAATGGCTCAGAAGTGCTGACTGCCTACTCATTTTCCCTCTTCTGCTGGGTCTGATCTGCACAGAGTTGAGCAGAGGTGGCCTGCTTGCTCCCACCGCTGCTCGTTCACTCGTAGGGCAGGTTGACAGCAGGGACAGGAGACCCTGGGGGTTAGCAGCGGACCTCCAATGTAGGGACAGGCTTTGAGATGTGTCTGGTGGTGCCAACCTCCTGGCTGCAGCCATTCCTCCTCCCAGACACACACACACTTCCTAGTCTGATGCAACAGGAAGCGGGCTGGGGGGGGGGGAATACATTCATCCCCTCCCTTGTCTTTTTGGTGAGGTAGTTACTGAGCCCACCCAAAGTCCACCCCCCTCTCTCTCCCTCTCCCCCCATTAGAATCCTGCAGTGTGTTTCCTTTAAAGAGCCGGTGACACTTGTTGCATTTCCCTTGGGAGCAGATGTTAAAGAGTTTCCAGGATCAAAAGAAGCAGACATCATGTCAGAAACAATTATTGTACCGCAATGCCTATGAGCTACTCATTCATTCCAGGGACTTTTCTTTAGATCGGGGAGAAGAGGGGGGCAGAAAGATCATGGTCAAAGCAAACAACAGCGGAAATGTTGCTTCGTCGCTTGCTTGCTTGCTTGCTTGCTTGCTTGCTTGCTTGCTCACTCTGCAAGATGGGGATGGGAACTTTACAGGGCTGATGTGAGGAGTACAACAGCAACCAAATAGTAGGATAGGATTGAGGCAATTCCAAGCTGCCTCAAGAGAAGTCTAGTGTCCAGAGCAAAGGAAGTCATAGGTAAAGTTAAAGGGACCCCTGACCATTAGGTCCAGTCGTGGCCGACTCGGGTTGCGGCACTCATCTCGCTTTATTGGCTGAGGGAGCCAGCATACAGCTTCCGGGTCATGTGGCCAGCATGACTAAGCTGCTTCTGGCGAACCAGAGCAGCGCACGGAAATGCCCTTTACCTTCCCGCCAGAGCGGTACCTATTTATCTACTTGCACTTTGATGTGTTTCGAACTGCTAGGTGGGCAGGAGCTGGGACCGAGGGACCGAGCAACAGGAGCTCATCCCGTCGTAGGGATTCGAACCGCCGACCTTCTGATCGGCAAGTCCTAGGCTCTGTGGTTTAACCCACTGCACCACCCGCATCCAAGGGATGTCATAGTCCTGCTCTATTCTGCCTTGGTCAGGCCACACCTGGAATACTGTGTCCAGCTCTGGACACCACAATTTAAGAAGGATGTTGACAAGCTGGAAGCTGTAGCAAGAGCAACCATAATGATAATGGAAATGAAGCCTTATGAGGAACGGTTGAAGGAGCTGTTTAGCCTGGAAAAGAGGAGACTGAGAGGAGAGAGGAGAGTTACAGGTAGGTAGCCGTGTTGATCTGCTGTAGTCGAAACAAAATACAAAAATTCCTTCCAGTAGCACCTTAGAGACCAACTAAGGAGAGAGAAAAGCCACATTCAGATATCTAAAGGTCTTATCATATAGAGCAGGGGTCAGCAACCTTTTTCAGCTGTGGGCTGGTCCACTGTCCCTCAGACCATGTGGTGGGCCAGACTGTATTTTGAAAAAAAAAAATATGAATGAATTCCTATGCCCCACAAATAACCCAGAAATGCATTTTAAATAAAAGGACACATTCTACTCATGTAAAAACACACTGATTCCCGGACCGTCCGCGGGCGGGTTGAGAAGGCGATTGGTCTGCATTTGGCCCCCAGGCCTTAGGTTGCCTACCCCTGATATAGAAGGTGCATGGAGCTAGTTTTCTCCTGCTCCATAGGACCCAAAGCAATAGATTAAAGTTACAATAAAGGAGATTCCAACAAAACATCAGGAAGGGAGACAGTTTCCCTCGGGAGGCTGTGGGCTCTTCTTCATCTGAGGTTTTTAAAGGAGAGCTTAGGTGGCCATTTGTCCTGGGTGCTTAAGTTGAGATTCCTGCTTTGCAGGGGGTTGGTCTGCTCCTTCCTCCTGGGCCGTGTCCAGAAAGTGGTGGGGGGGATGAGTGTTCAGACCCCTGGGCTCTCACTTGTGGGGTGCCTCAGGGTTCTGTCCTCTCCCCCATGCTTTTCAACATCTACATGCAGACGCTGGGAGAGATCATCAGGGGGTTTGGGCTAGGTGTTCATCAATATGCGGATGATACCCAGCTCTACTTCTCTTTCAAATCAGAACCAGTGAAGGCAGTGAAGGTCCTATGTGAGTGCCTGGAGGCGATTGGAGGATGGATGGCAGCTAACAGATTGAGGTTGAATCCTGACATGACAGAAGTACTTTTCTTGGGGGACAGGGGGCGGGCTGGTGTGGAGGACTCCCTAGTCCTGAATGGGGTAACCGTGCCCCTGAAGGACCAGGTGTGCAGCCTGGGAGTCATTCTGGACTCACAGCCGTCCATGGAGGCGCAGGTCAATTCTGTGTCCAGGGCGGCTGTCTACCAGCTCCATCTGGTACTCAGGCTGAGACCCTACCTGCCCACAGACTGTCTCGCCAGAGTGGTGCATGCTCTGGTTATCTCCCACTTGGACTACTGCAATGCACCCCAAGTTGGGTTACCTTTGAAGGTGACCCTGCTTTGCACCCTCTTGAGTGCTTTTGCCTGGCCAGAATCTGACCCTGAACTGTGACAATGCCTCTTGCTTGCATAGATGCAAAACAGAGAGGGGCTGGGGAGCCTACAGTGTAAAGAAAAGAATTTCATTCTTGCTCCACCCACTAGACCTGCCTGCCATCAACATCCTGCCCCTGGAAAGTTGTCCAGGAGGGAATTCTGCCCTTGGCTTGCAACAGGCCCCCCTACGCCTGCCCTATTGCTGTAAATACTCCTGTATGCAGGATCGCACCTGTTTGTAATATTCAGCCCTGCGGCGTAATAAACTGGCGACTTGGAAGAGCGACAGGCAAGAGAATCTTTCACATAATGTCATGAGCTCCCCAAGTGATTTAACACACCTATTTCCCATTCAATCAAAACTTAATAAATACTCTGTTTCTTTTTTCCTCACCCCCACCACTGCCAGAAAAGGGGAACTGAGCTGTGCATAGATTATTTGTTCAAAATGATCACACCTGTGGCCACAAGGATTTTACATCTCTGCAAACCTGCACGGGATGTTCCTTTGCTTCCTGGATCTCCCGATGTCTGACTTCGCGAAGGGGATTATTAATCATTAATGCGAAACGTTAAACGCCGCTAATGTTCATGTATTTATTAAGCTATCTCTGAGGTTCATTAAACAGGCACACAGTGTAATTAGCCTCTTGCAAATCTTTTGGCATCCCCGTGCCAAAGACATTCCTTGCGAGAGCGGATAGATCCCACTGAGTCTGGTGGAAATCATCTGTAAGGAAGAGTCTCGAGGCAGATCTGCCATCGGCCAGCCCCCCACCTTTTGGGACTACCCTGACCAAGAAGGAGAACCATCTGCTGCAGTCAGATGACCCATAATATCCTTCCAGTTGCAAAAGGCACTACAGTCATACCTCGTGTTGTGTTTGCTTCAGGTTGAGCGTTTTTAGCTTGCGTCCTGCAGTGACCCGGAAGTACCAGAAAGGGTTACTTCCGGGTTTCGCCACTTGCGCATGCGCAGACACTCAAAATGACGTCACACGCATGCGCAGAAGCAGCAAATCGTGACCCACGGGTTGCGTTCCACTCAGGTTGCGAACGGGGCTCCAGAACGGATCGCATTCGCAACCAGAGGTACCACTGTAATTAATAATAACAATAATAAATTTTTATTTATACCCTGCCCTCCCCAGCCAGAGCCGGGCTCAGGGCATCTAACACCAGTAAAATTACAATAAAAACATAATGGGGGGGGAGAGAGAAGAAAAAAACAAATTAAAATACGAGTTAAAATACAATTTAAAATGCAGCCTCATTTTAAAAGTAGCCCATAGATCAAAACCATAAGGGGAGGGAAACATAAGGGTCAGACCGAGTCCAAACCAAAGGCCAGGCAGAACAGCTCTGTCTTGCAGGCCCTGCGGAAAGATGTCAAGTCCCACTAGGCCCTGGTGTCTTGTGACAGAGCGTTCCACCAAGTCGGGGCCAGTACTGAAAAGGCCCTGGCCCTAGTTGAGACCAATCTAACCACCTTGCGACTTGGGACCTCCAAAGTGTGGTCATTTGTGGACCTTAAGGTCCTCCGTGGACCTTATTTTATATTTATTTTTAGTATTATATATTTACTTTTGGCCCCACCTTTTTCTGGGACAGGGACTGAAGGTGGCTTCCAGATAAAAATGAGAACCACTGAAAACTTGGGGGCAGAGATGAAATAATATTTTTTTAAAAAAATTCAACATTGAAAGAGTTAAAACTAGCTACCTACATAGCTATCTAATCCATTGAAAACATACAGATTTCGCTGAGTTTCCTGCATTGCAGGGGGTTGGACTTGGTGACTCTACAATCCCATGATTCTATGAGATACTTACAATAAAAACAGCACGAGGCAGGATTCGAATTAGGGACTTCTAGCCCAGACGTTTACTCAACTTCCTTAACGGCATGCGCGTTCATTCAATGGTGTAGAGATGAGTGGGGGCCGCGTGGAGAGTTCGTATGAGGTGAGCCCGGCACGGTTCAGGAAGGGCTTTGCAGAATAAGCTATTTGTAACCATATTTCCTCAGAGGCACAACGTAGTGAGTGGTCTGCATTGCCTGTTTGGCACGAGATCTTCTCCCCAAGGAGAGCATGATGGAACAACAGGAATCTGTAAACCATGTTCTCTGAGGTTAGTGTCTCCTGGAGCAGATGGCCTTGTATCCAGATTTCTGGGCTGAATACATATGGTTTTTTCAAGCATGCTGTTTCAGACTTCGGTTATAAAAAATTAAGAAATTAAAATGTTACCCAGTCGCCCCAATCGCCAAGCACCAAGAGACTTGAGGGTATCAACGCTGACCTCAGATTCCGGTTCCTTAGAACGAAGGTCACTGAAGAAGACCGTGATGTCTTTTTGATAAATGATTTTATTTGCTTATATATACAACCTGCTCACTGGAAGGACAGATCCTGAAGCTGAGGCTCCAATACTTTGGCCACCTCATGAGGAGAGAAGACTCCCTGGAAAAGACCCTGATGTTGGGAAAGATGGAGGGCACAAGGAGAAGGGGATGACAGAGGACAAGATGGTGGGACAGTGTCCTCGAAGCTACCAGCATGAGTTTGACCAAACTGTGGGAGGCAGTGGAAGACAGGAGGGCCTGGCGTGCTCTGGTCCATGGGGTCATGAAGAGTTGGACACGACTAAACGACTAAACAACAACATACAACCTGGGCATAAGCTGGAGGGGCTCGCAGCAGATCTTGCCCACTCTCCATTAGGTTTCCAGGTATCTTCCCAGCTCCAGATGAGACTAGACCCTGTCATTATAAGGAAGCTTGGAATATACCCATGAGCTAACCTGAGGTCACGTCCTGCTTGTGGGTTTCCCATGGGCAATGGTGAGAACAGGATGTTGGACTGCATTGGCCACTGTCCTAATCTAGCAGGGCTCTTTGTGTAACCCTGAGCTACGGTTGAGGGAATGCATTCATTCTGGTCCACATTTCCTAATCTGTGCTCCCTGAACCGAAAAGGAAACAGAAACACAGCTATCCTACTTTGCAGTGGGGGACTTGGTGAGCCACTGGGCCCCTTCCAAATAAAAATTCCTGTGGTTCTATCCTTCAAAGAGGTTTATCGGTGCAGTTTGCAAGCCAAAAACAGTATATGAAGAAGTGTCTATTAGAGAAAGGTGCACACACACACACACACACACACACACACACACACACAAATGTATATATTAGTGAAAGCAACATGCAAAAAATGCATTACATTCAGGGAGATGGCTTGCAGAAACGTGCAGGCAAAGATGTAAACAAAAATGAGTATATTAGGATAAATAGCCCTGGAGAGACACTGCCAGTCAGTGTAAAGATTATTGAACTAGATTGACTCCGTATCAGGCAGCTTTCTATGTCCCAATTTAAAATAATAATAATAATAATAATTAGTATTTATCAGTTTTTTCAAATTAAATCACATATCCAACACACATCATAAAATCAAGATTCCAAAGAATCTCCTGGACTTCCCTCCTCCCCTTTGTGGGTCCTGTTGTTAGCCATTTCCTCCTGCATCTTTTCCAATAATCCAAATCTTTTACATCTCCATTATATCCATAAATTCACCATTGAACTTGCAAGTGTCACTAACGATTTTAACTACTCACAATGATTTTTAACACAAATTATGAATTTCCCCCATTCCTTATTAAAATTTGGGTCTTCCCGATTTCTGATTCTTCCGGTCGTTTTTGCCATTTTGACATAATCCCATCAACTTAATCTGTCATTCTTCTCTAGTATGGATTTTATCTCCTTTCCAGCTCTGAGCCAGATTTTGTGCAATTTTTTTGTTTTGTTTTTTTAAATGCTTCTTCTTCTTCTTCTTCTTCTTCTTCTTCTTATTCTTCTTCTTCTTCTCCTGCGATCCCTCATAAGATTGTCTTCCATAAACACGGTTTTAACAATGAGTCCGTAAGTGACTGTGGAGGCCAATTCTGCATCCACACATTCCTTCCTCAGTGGAGACATTGGTTTCCGGGCAGGAGCTGATCACGGTGTGGATTTGCCAAGCATGCCTTCCTCTTAGCACGTTTCTCCCTTGCGTCCTGAGTTTGAGTGTCTTCAAAGCCCATGACACCTTTGGGAAAGGCTGTTCTCCAACTGGAGCATTCGCAGGCCAGTGTTTCCCAGTTGTCAGTGTTTATACTACATTTTTAAACATTTGCCTTGAGAGAGTCTTCGAACCCCTTTTATTGACCACCACCATTACCCTTCCCAATTTTAAGTTCAGAATAGAGTACAGTGGTACCTTGGGTTAGAGATGCTTCAGGTTACAGACACGTCAGGTTACAGACTCTGCTAATCCAGAAATAGTACCTTGGGTTAAGAACTTTGCTTCAGGATGAGAACAGAAATCGTGCTCCAGTGGCACGGTGGCAGAGGGAGGCCCTATTAGCTAAAGTGGTACCTCAGGTTAAGAACAGTTTCAGGTTAAGAACGGACCTCCAGAAAGAATTAAGTTCAAAACCTGAGGTACCACTGTAGTTGCTTTGGAAGACAATCATCAGGCATCCGCACAACATGACCAGTCCATCGAAGTTGATGTTGAAGAATCATTGCTTCGACACTGGTGATCTTTGCTTCTTCCATTAGCTCGCCTGTCTTCCCAAGTGATGTGTAAAAAATTTCAGAGATGCCACTGATGGAATCGTGGACATGGGATGAGGTAGGATGGGGAGAAATGAGAAAGGGAGAAGGAATTGACAGGCACCCCCTTTCCCTATCCCTGTAGCCCTGAGCGAGTCAACAGGCCTGAGCAGAACCTGACCGCGAGGGCTTGTTCCTTGTTCCGTAATGTGCAGTGACACTCTGTCGGGAAGGGAGCTTCAGCAAGGAAGCGGCACTCGAGTCTTGGCTCTCTGCTGTGCTCAGGCGGCTTCTACCTTGGCAGGAAGCCCTCTGCAAACCTGCCCGTTCAGACAGTGGCCCATTGCCGAGGAGACGCTTGGTAGAGGGCGGTCTGCACACACACACACTTCATCTGCTTCCGAAATGCTCGTGGCCGAGTAAGGAAATTGGACGAGGAATGTGTGTGCGCACGCACACACCGAAGGCAGGCGTGGAAAAGCACATGGCTCCTTCCGTGTGCAGTGGCATTTGCAGCCAGCTGCAGAATTGCCACTTAGAAATGGATCGTTTCACCCCTCGCCTTCGATTGCCAGCCTGCTCCATCCCTGGTATACTTCAGATGCGTTGCGAGATCTGAGAGGCCCAGGCGTTGGGCACGTTCGGGGTAGAATCGCAGGAAGAGAAAGCAGAGTCCCTGTCAAAGAGCACGGAGGGGGTGCCTTTGAAGTGTAAACTGAAAGCTTGATTTTGGGAAAGGGGAGAGAGAGATAAAACTTGATTTGCATTAGCCAATGGCCATAGCAACAGTAAAACATTACAGTATACAGTGGTACCTCGGGTTACATACGTTTCAGGTTACATACGCTTCAGGTTACAGACTCTGCTAACCCAGAAATAGTGCTTCAGGTTAAGAACTTTGCTTCAGGATGAGAACAGAAATCGTGCTCCGGCGGTGTGGCAGGAGGCCCCCTTAGCTAAAGTGGTGCTTCAGGTTAAGAACAGTTTCAGGTTAAGAACAGACCTCCGGAACGAATTAAGTACTTAACCCGAGGTACCACTGTACGCAGAAATGGAAATTTGATATAAAAGCACAATTTAAAGTCCTGAATCAGCAGTCAGTTAGTGGCCCTTGTTCTGAATGCCCCTGCTATGAACCTAGCAACCTTTGCTGTTATCTGCTCATTTTGATCTGATAGAACAAAGGACATTGTGGCAGTGGTTGAGCGCCCTGGGATGGTTAGTACGAGTGGGGTGATGATCTCGTTCCTCAGGTCTTTGTAGAGAGCGCAAGACAGGAGGACATGTGCCGCTGTTTCGGTGCTACCGTCTCCACAGGGGCAAAGACGTTTCTCAGGAAGGATCTTTTGGAATCGACCCTCGAGTACCGCAGATGGCAAAACATCCAGTCTCGCAAGTGTAAAAGCACATCTGCATTTTGGGATAATAAGTCTGTGCAGATATGGGGCCAGGTCTAAAGTTGGAAAGGGGATCGGACAAATTTGTGGAGGGGAGGGACCCGTCAATGGCTCCCAGCTGCAACTGCTATGCTCTTCCTCAGGTGTGGCAATGCGTGCGAACGCTAGTTGCAGAACCAGGCATGGGGCCCTCTGTACTCCAACCCATTTAAATAAGAGACCACCAAGTCTGGTTTGGGATCAAAACAGGCTGCAACTTTATTGAACACACATGAAAGAGGTTTGGCTTGGGCAAGGGGCAATCAAAATACTTTTGGCCCGCCCACCAGAAGTGATGCATAGGTCAATCCAGGCTGGGGTTCCTAAGACTTGCATCAAATAGGGTGACCATTGCAGAGACTGCCATGTTGGGGGGTGCCTCCAGCCCTGGCCCCCGGGCCACATGGACATAGCCACTCCCCCAAATCCCTTTAATGGGATAACCAAGTATTTGGAGGGGCAGGCAGAGTCTACAACAAGGGTCAGCAAACATTTTCAGCAGAGGGCCAGTCCACTGTCCCTCAGACCCTGTGGGGGGCCAGACTATACAGTGATACCTCTAGTTACGTATTTAATTTGTTCTGGCGGTCCATTCTTAACCTGAAACTGTTCTTGACCTGAGACACCACTTTAGCTAATGGGGCCTCCCGCTGCCGCCGCGCGATTTCTGTTCTCATCCTGAAGCAAAGTTCTTAACCCGAGGTACTATTTCTGGGTTAGCAGAGTCTGTAACCTGAAGCGTATGTAACCTGAGGGGAATTTAATCCGAGGTACCACTGTATTTTGAAAAATAAAAATGAACGAATTCCTATGCCCCACAAATAACCCAGAGATGCATTCTAAATAAAAGCACGCATTCTACTCGTGTAAAAACACCAGGCAGGCCCCACAAATAACTCAGAGATGCATTTTAAATAAAAGGGCGCATTCTGGTCATGTAAAAACACGCTGATTCCTGGACCGTCCGTGAGCCGGATTTAGAAGGCGATTGGGTCGGATCCGGCCCCCGGGCCTTAGTTTGCCTACCCATGGTCTACAACCTCCCCTCCTTCCAAAACAAAGGATTGCCCCAATGCCCAACCAGTTGTGACGATTGCTATGAGGTAGGCAAAACCACCGAGTCAGTGCCAATTAGCCCAGTGGGCAAATTCCTAGCCAGCCCCATCAAGAACGGTGACCACTGTAGCAACAGCAAAGCCATTGACTATCAGCTTAAACTGAGGGTGGGCAGGTGGGGGAAAGCAGTGAGGGAACCAACAGGTAGTACCTTAGGTGCGGGCTGCTTAAATGGGCAAGGGGAGGGTCCAAGGGAAGCCTACCTGCTCCGTTGGCTCCACACCCTGGCACAGCTCAAGTCCCAACCTGCATCCCCATTTGCCAAAGCAGGGTGCAGGCTAGGATCCAGTTCCTGATGGGCGGTGGTGGCATGGCAGTTCCAGTTATCACATCGGTGGCCCCTGTGAAACCTCTGCCGTCCCACAACGCCACTGCCCCAATAGGGGTGAGCGGACTTGCTGGAAGCAAGAGTAACTTATGCACAAAAGTGGAAAGACCAAGAAATTCCATCTAAAGAGGAACGGCAGAATAAACAGATAGAACATGTGGAGCTGGAGAGCGTGACAACAAAATTTAAGGATGAAGAGGACGAGCTGTGAAGGAAGGAGTGGAAACCGCTTTGTAGGGTATTTGAGAAGGTATATAACAGATAAAGTATAAGGGACACGCGTGGCGCTGTGGGTTAAACCACAGAGCCTAGGACTTGCCGATCAGAAGGTCGGCGGTTCGAATCCCCATGGCGGGGTGAGCTCCCGTTGCTCGGTCCCTGTTCCTGCCAACCTAGCAGTTCGAAAGCACGTCAAAGTGCAAGTAGGTAAATAGGTACCACTCTGACGGGAAGGTAAAGGGCATTTCCGTGTGCTGCTCTGGTTCGCCAGAAGCATCTTAGTCATGCTGGCCACATGACCCGGAAGCTGTATGCCAGCTCCCTCGGCCAATAAAGCGAGATGAGCGCCGCAACCCCAGAGTTGGTCACAACTGGACCTAATGGTCAGGGGTCCCTTTACCCTTTACCTTTTTAACAGATAAAGTAGGTTCTGAACTGTGAGAAGCTGTAATAAACAGGATACTAAGCAGAGTGAAAGAGGGTGGTTAAGAGGGAAAATGCGGTAGGACAAGGAGGAATTTGGGGACCATGGGGGGAGGGGGAGTTCAGATTTTTAGACAGATTAAGGCAATTTAAATCCATATGTTTTATAACTTTGGGAAATCCTCAAATTAAAAAAAAGAATGGATACTAGTTGCTGGAAACGGTTCTGTCCCCTTCATCTCTCCCTCGACTTTGGCACCAGGAGTAAGGGGTCAATAATTTTAACTAAGAGTGCCTTGAGGGGAGGTCACAGGCAAAAGGAGAGGGCTTATAATTTCCCACGCCGTCCCTCACCCTCTCCCCACCACCAAGTAAATCCCCCCCCCACAGCTGCCGCCTTCTCCTCAACAAAGATTTGGGGTTCAGGGGTGCCGCCTCTAGTAAAGGAAGCAGCCAGGTGGAAGGGGTCACATGGAGGGATATGACTGGTGGGGAAGGGTTAAGCACCTCACCACCACCACCCCTATTTCTCTACAAAGAATGGCCTCTTCATTCTTCTGCTTTGCATTTGGAGCGACCCGAGTCTGCTGGCGGAAGTCCCATCCCGCCCAGAGAAGCATCCTGACCTGGGAGCAGAAATCCCAAATTTTCGTTCCACTCCCTGACCCCCTCCCATCATTCCCCCATCAGCCATTTACTGAATCTTCCCAGCGTGGCACCGGGCAGCTAATTGTGCAATAGATAATCTTGTTTGTTAGGCTTATCGTCAGCCTTGTTAACCTCCCAACAGGGTTTTTTTCTAATTTTCCCTAAGTGCATTTTTGCCTCTGGCGTCGCTATCCTGGCTTGGGGGACTTCCCTACAGATGCTCATTTGTTTGCACACAGAAGCGCCTCTTGCTTTTCGTTTCTTGCCTACGAGGGGTAGACAGATCTCTGTCCATTTTGGTTCCACTCCTTTTCTGCTTTTTCCCCATATTTGTGCTCAGCTTTCCGTATTTCTGCAGGGTGTGTTGTTTCGGGAGTTTTTTTAGAAGAGAAAATTTGTCAGCGTCTTAATGCAATTTTCTTCTCATGGTGATTGCAGAATCATAGAATCGGAAGGGGCCCCACTCCAACCTCCCTGTCTTGCAGGAATCTCAGCTAAAGCATCCGCCTGGCTTTCAATTTGAACTTAGCCTGATCTTTTATTCCCCTTCCTTCCCTCCCCCTCCCCTTTATATGAAGATTACCCGCTCTGGGATCCCCAGCTAATTCTCCCCTGGCCTCCTCGCTGGCCCAAATAGGACTAATTTAGCCAGCTAGCCCTGGTGATCATCTAATGTTTATTGGATGGGTTTTCCCCCTAAATTGATTTTTGAATTCTGAATGTATTGTTATTCACGTTTTATACAGTATTTTACGCTGTTTTTTTGTTGCATCAATTAAGTGTTTTAAACTTGTTGTTAGCTGCCCTTAGCCCGGTTTTCTGAACCGGGAAGTGCAGCGTATAAATAAACTATTATTATTATTATTATTATTATTATTATTATTATCCAGGACTGCACCCAACCTCTGCATAAATCCCTCCAGTGAGGGAGAGCCCACAATGAAGATGACGATGAATTAAATTTATGACCAATCCATCACCAAGAGATCTAAAGGGGGTGCTACAACCATTTGGAACTGACCCGGGGTGTGGCGTCGCTACGTAGGGCGCATGTGTGGCATCGCTACGTACGACGCATAGCGCCACCGCACATGCACTGTACATAGCGGTTTGCCTGCGGCGCCGCTCCAGTGCCATATGGACAGTGCCGTGATCCCACCACTGTCTGTACGGCGCTCGAGCAGTGCCAAACCACTATGTACAGCGCATGTACGGCATCTTTACGTATAGCGCATGCATGTGCCACTGCTGCACATGCGCTGTACATAGCGGTTTGCCGCCGGCGTCGGGATCCTCTGCTCGTGGCTGGAGCCGCGATCGGAGGATCCTCCACATGCGGCCGCGGCGGCACAATGGCTGCTTGCGTCACCGTGAGCCCCCGCGGGGTGTCTTCTTGTCACACACACACCCCAGACATGGCACCGGGGCGCACTGCCACCCCACCCCCCCATTGTGACGCCACTGCCTGTCCTACCTGGAGTTGCCAGAGATTGGACCTTTTGCATGCACCGCACACGGCCTACTGCTGAGCTACAGCATGATGGCTGAGCATTGTGCAGCGTTAACTGCGATTCTGCAGCGCCGCCGCAGACGTCAAAACGTTTCAGCTCTGCCGGATCGCGCGGTTGCATCTCTGCTAACGGTTATTTACCGCGGCAGCTGCATTCCTCAGGGGAGTCGAGTGTCTCTTTGCCCTGAGTGAGATCTTCAAGTACACGAGAGGTCAGGCCTTCTGTGTACCTGGATTTCAGCTGCGGGACTCCTGTCCTCAAGATATTAGGATGTCCAATGATGCTGTCACTTGCAGAGTAAGGACCCTTCGCTTCGCATTAGTTCTCCTGCCTTGGTGGGCCTCGAGGTAGGGGGATGTGGATCGCAGGGCTCTTTTTAAAAAGGAAGAAAGACAAGTAGACATTCTCGTGCCCATCTGAGAGGTCCCCCTTGCGTATTGAGAAGAACAGGTAGCCGCATTAGCAGAAAATTAATGGGACCAGTCATATCATGAGGAACAGCCCATGCTCACGATTTTTTGAGTTCCACAGAGCTCTCGGCAATGTCTAGTCCGGTGAGGAAAATCTTTTTTTACTTTTCTTTTCTTTTTTAATTTTTTTTTATTCAAAATTATAACAAGACATATTATCCAAAAACAATTCATCCTTGTTTCCCCCCCCATTTTTCCTCCCTCCCCCCTCCCACACAAACCCCACCCCCACCCCACCCCCGACTTCCCTCAGTTCCAGTCTTTGGTTTCTCCAAGAATGCTGTTTTCTGCATGTTGCAAAGCTGTATATATCCTCAAACTATTTAGATGATTATTATCAATAAAAGGTTTGTGAATGTTTATTCAAAACCTGCCAAGGAGTCCAGTTCGCTTTGTTGCGTCTTCAAATACTTTGTAAAGGGTTCCCATTCAGCCTTAAAGTCACCGTTATCCTTGTCCCGTAGCTTATATGTCAATTTTGCCAATTCTGCATAGTCCATCAATTTTTGTTGCCATGATTCTTTAGTTGGGGTTTCTTCAGTCTTCCATCCTTGTGCTACCAGAACTCTCGCGGCCGTTGTTGCATAGATGAAGATGTTTTTCAACTTTTTTGGCAGGTCTTTCCCTACAGTCCCCAACAAAAATGCCTCGGGTTTTTAAACAAATGTTAAATGGAACATTTTCTTACAATCCCACCACATATGATAAAATGTCCCCTCCTTTTCCTTACACTTCCAACATATATTTGAACTAGTTTTGTACATTTTCCCGAACTGCACTGGTGTTGTGTACTATCTGTACATCATCAAGGAAAAATCAAACGGGACAGGTTATAAGCGGTGTGCAGAAAGTCTGATGTAGAAAAAGAGGAAAATAAGGCTTTAATCATGTGCAGAGTGCTTTTCCCCTGCGCACGGTGTGATACCAGGGCTCAAGTCAAGGGAAGCAGTGTAGGGCATGATGATTAGGTTGCCAGGACTTAGGACTGGGGATTCTGGGTTCAAATTCCCACTCGGACATGAAACCCACAAGGGGAACTTGGAGAAACTCCTCAGCCTCGCAGGGATGTTGTGAACGGCGAACGGGGAGGAGCGGAACCGTGTATGTCAACTTTAGCTCCTTGGAGGAAAAGTGGAAAATAAATGGGACTTTAAAAAAATAATAATGATAATAATAATATGAGCAAGCCAGGGCTGAACTGATATTACCTCTGCTGGTACCTTTCCCGGGAAAATCAGAGGCTCACTATGTCAGGTTCCTATTGGAAGACCGGACAAACGCTAGAACATTGGCAGTAGCGAAGTTTTTATCGATGGTTGCAAGAACCAATGATCCCTATCTTTAAGTCTGAACAAAATGCTTGTTTAACCTGGAGGTAGGCTGTCTGAATTGTGTATTGCTTTGTAACGATTTGTTGGCTCTGTGGACCATAATAAAGATTTAAAAAAGAAATAAATAAAATAATAAATAAAATAATAATAATAAAGTAAAACAATAAACACGGGTGGCGCTGTGGGTTAAACCACAGAGCCTAGGACTTGCCCCAGAAAGTCGGCGGTTCGAATCCCCGCGACGGGGTGAGCTCCCATTGCTCAGTCCCTGCTCCTGCCCACCTAGCAGCTCAAAAGCACGTCAAAGTGCAAGTAGATAAACAGGTACCGCTCTGGTGGGAAGGTATACGGCGTTTCCGTGCACTGCTCTGGTTCGCCAGAAGTGGCTTAGTCATGCTGGCCGCATGACCCGGAAGCTGTACGCCGGCTCCCTCGGCCAATAAAGCGAGATGAGCACCGCAACCCCAGAGTCAGGCACGACTGGACCTAATGGTCAGGGGTCCCTTTACCTTTTAAAAACAATAAAAAACGGAAATGAATAAGGATACAATCAGATAAAACTGAGGTGGAAAACTGCAGGAGAGGAGAGGGCTGACGTGATCGGATCCTGAATCTGGGCACCTGGTTGGCCACTGTGAGAACACGATGCTGGACTAGAAGGACCATTGGCCTGATCCAGCCGGACTCTTCTTGTGTTCTTAGGGGCAGCGACTGGGTGGGGGGGGGAGGTAGAAGACACACGCATACACAGTTCCCAGGTGAAGTATAGGCTCTTGTGCAGCAAGAGAGTTAAAGCAGGCTGCATGGGTTTGGGTGTAGAGAAGAACAGAT
Source organism: Podarcis pityusensis (assembly GCF_964106645.2). Lineage (NCBI taxonomy): Eukaryota > Metazoa > Chordata > Lepidosauria > Squamata > Lacertidae > Podarcis > Podarcis pityusensis. The sequence continues at coordinate 118,172,454 of NC_138026.1, forward strand.
TCCACAGGACTTCTGCAGCTGAACTAAGAAGCATCCTTTCCATTGCCTCAGTGCACAGAGAACATTAAAAACATACGAATGACCCGCCGGATCAGGCCAGCAACCTGACGTTCAAACTCGTCAGCATTTCAGTGTCGATTTCTCCAAAGGCACCATTTTTTGCCTGCCGTTTTGCCTTATCTGCGCATGTTTTCACTGTGATGCTCTCTAATGCAATGTATCATTTCCACGAATCTATTAATTCTATGCATTTTTGTACATGTCAGTTCATGGGTAGGCAAGCTAAGGCCTGGGGGCCGAATCCGGCCCAATCGCCTTCTAAATCTGGCCCGCGGACGGCCCGGGAATCAGTGTGTTTCTACATGGGTAGAATGTGCCCTTTTATTTAAAATGCATCTCTGGGTTATTTGTGGGTCCTGCCTGGTGTTTCTACATGGGTAGAATGTGCCCTTTTATTTAAAATGCATCTCTGGGTTATTTGTGGGGCATAGGAATTCGTTCATTTTTATTTTCCTCCCCAAAATATAGTCCAGCCCCCCACAAGGTCTGAGGGACAGTGGACTGGCCCCCTGCCGAAAAAGTTTGCTGACCCCTGTGTTAGTTGGATGGAGACAATCATTGCAAAATTCCAGAGGACTGGGAGTTCCAAAAGGTGGTTGCATTTCGGTCCTTGCATTATTTCAGAAAGTGTGGATTGGGTTGTTGTTGTTTAGTCGTTTAGTCGTGTCCGACTCTTCGTGACCCCACAGACCAGAGCACGCCAGGCACTCCTGTCTTCCACTGCCTCCCGCAGTTTGGTCAGACTCATGTTTGTAGCTTCGAGAACACTGTCCAGCCATCTCGTCCTCTGTCGTCCCCTTCTCCTTGTGCCCTCTATCTTTCCCAACATCGGGGTCTTTTCCAGGGAGTCTTCTCTTCTCATGAGGTGGCCAAAGTCTTGGAGCCTCAGCTTCAGGATCTGTCCTTCCAGTGGATTGGGTAGGTCCGCCTTTAAAAGTGAACGGAGCTGAATTGCCACACACACACACACACACACACACACACACACGGCTCCCAGTGCTCCCACTGAGATATTTTCCTCCTTTTAACGCTGCCATTGAGTGGGTCAATGGAACGCTTTCCCTCTGCCTCTGATATTACAGGAGGCTGGCGAGGCAGGAGGGAGACTGTTGTCGCTGCGTTGCCGACCGCCGAGGAGATGATCCCATCAAACTCCCCAGCAAATCCCATTCGGTAGCGTTAAGCCGAGCATTAAATGAATTAATTGGCTGGAAAGTGAGCCTGCCACATGCGAGGAAGTGGCTGTCTTGGGCCCAGAGATGACAAGAGTGCTCAGCAGAGCCGTCCTTCCCCGAGACAAGATTCCATCGTTGGCTTTTAAGGACAGGAGAAGAAGAGCCATACTGGATCAGGCCAATGGTCCGTCCAGTCCAGCATCCTCTTCTCACAGTGGCCCACCAGATGCCACTTCTGGGAAACCCACAAGCAGGATCTGAGCACAAGAGGAACTCTCCCCTTCTGCAGTTTTCAGAAGCATTGCTGCCTCTTAACAGTGTGGACAGAGCACAGCCATCATGGCTAGCAGCCATCCATAGCTCTCCTCCATGGGTTTGTCCAATCCTCTTTTTAACACCATCCTAGTTGGTGGAAATCAGTACTTCCTGTGGCAGGGAGTTCCGTAGTTTAACTATGCACAGCACAGAGAAGTACTCTATTTTTCGCTCTATAAGACGCACCAGACCACAAGACGCACCTAGTTTTTGGAGGAGGAAAACAAGAAAAAAAATATTCTGTATCTCAGAAGCCAGAACAGCAAGAGGGATCGCTGCGCAGTGAAAGCAGCAATCCCTCTTGCTGTTCTGGCTTCTGGGATAGCTGTGCAGCCTGCATTCGCTCCATAAGACGCACACACATTTCCCCTTACTTTTTAGGAGGGAAAAAGTGAGTCTTATAGAGCAAACAATACGGTACTTAAAATAATAATAATTTATTATTTATACCCCGCCCATCTGGCTGGGTTTCCCCAGCCACTCTGGGCGGCCTTCAACAGAATATTAAAATACAAGTCTATTAAACATTAATGATAATAATAATAATAATAATAATAATAATAATAATAATAATAATTTATTATTTATACTCCGCCCATCTGGCTGGGTTTCCGCAGCCACTCTGGGTGGCCTTCAACAGAATATTAAAATACAATAGTCTATTAAACATTAAAAGCTTCCCTAAACAGGGCTGCCTTCAGATGTCTTCTAAAAGTCTGGTCATTGTTTTACTCTTTGACATCTGGTGGGAGGGCGTTCCACAGGGTGGGCGCCACCACCAAGAAGGCCCTCTGCCTGGTTCCCTGTAACTTGGCTTCTCACAGTGAGGGAACCGCCAGAAGGCCCTCGGAGCTGGACCTCAGTGTCCGGGCAGAACGATGGGGGTGGAGACGCTCCTTCAGGTATACTGGACCGATACCGTTTACTTCTTTTTGTCTGACCTGAAACTTCCAACGTTCAGCTTCCTTGAATGTCCAGGGGTTCTAGCGTGATGAGAGAAATGCTTAATTTTATACACTGCAAGCATGTGGCCCCTTTCTCACATTTTCTCTAACCTGAAAAGTCCCAAAAGCTGCAGCCTTTCTTCAGAGGGGAATTGCTTCTTTTGGTGCATGCAGAAAACTGGTTTGTTTTTTTCCCTTTTCCCTCCCATACGTTCCCTCCTCCATACGTTGGAAGTTTACAGCACCTGCTGTGGCTGTAGAGACTGATAGGGGAGAGACATGTTTTGTTGCAGCTGGGTCAGGTAAAGGGGTCCAGTTTCACTGTGACAGAAGCACCATGGAGTTTCTTCTCTCTGTGCTCCTCTCAGTGGTCATTCCTCCTCTGGTCACTGCTATGGATTGGACCCTAACCTGATTGTCTTGTCTCCAGGCACTGTCTGCAAGTGATTCCCATACTTTGGGGTTAAAAAGTACTTTGTTGTTTAGTCGTTTAGTTGTGTCTGACTCTTCGTGACCCCCTGGACCAGAGCACGCCAGGCACTCCTGTCTTCCACTGCCTCCCGCAGCTTGGTCAAACTCATGTTCGTAGCTTCGAGAACACTGTCCAACCATTTCGTCCTCTGTCGTCCCCTTCTCCTTGTGCCCTCCATCTTTCCCAACATCAGGGTCTTTTCCAGGGCGTCTTCTCTTCTCATGAGGTGGCCAAAGTATTGGAGCCTCAGCTTCACGATCTATCCTTCCAGTGAGCACTCAGGGCTGATTTCCTTCAGAATGGATACGTTTGATCTTCTTGCAGTCCATGGGACTCTCAAGAGTCTCCTCCAGCACCATAATTCAAAAGCATCAATTCTTCGGCGATCAGCCTTCTTCAGGGTCCAGCTCTCACTTCCATACATCACTACTAGGAAAACCATATCTTTAACTATACGGACCTTTGTCGGCAAGGTGATGTCTCTACTTTTTAAGATGCTGTCTAGGCTTGTCATTGCTTTTCTCCCAAGAAGCAGGCGTCTTTTAATTTCATGGCTGCTGTCACCATCTGCAGTGATCATCACCATCTGCGGTGCAAACCCAAAACACAGGAATATTTGATTTGAACTTACTCTTGTCCGAGAAGAATATTGACAAGCTGGAACATGGGCAGAGGAGGGCAACCAAGATGATAAAGGGTCTGGAAACTAATAATAATAATAATAATAATAATAATAATAATTTTTATTTATATCCCGCCCTTCCATGTTCAGAAAACCGGGCTCAGGGCGGCTAACAGCAAATTTAAAACACTTAATTGATGCAGCATAAAATACAGTATAAAATGTGAATAACAATAAATTCAGAATTCAAAAATCAATTTGGGAGGGGGGGGGAATCCATCCAATAAACATTAGATGATCCCCAGGGCTAGCTGGCTAAATTAGTCCTATTTGGGCCAGCGAGGAGACCAGGGGAGAATTAGCTGTGGGATCCCAGAGCGGGTAATCTTCATAAAAAGGGGAGGGGGAGGGAAGGAAGGGGAATAAAAGATCAGGCTAAGTTCAAATTGAAAGCCAGGCGGAATAGCTCTGTCTTACAGGCCCTGCAGAAGGAAGTTAAATCCTGCAGCCTTATGAGGAATGGTTGAAGGAGCTGGGTATGTTTAGCCTGGTAAAGAGGAGACTCAGAGGAGATATGAGAGCCATCTTCAAATATCTCAACGGCTTTCACATGGAGGATGGATCAAGTTTGCTTTCTCCTGCTCTGGAGTGTAGAACCTGAACCAATGGATTGAAATTACAAGAAGGGATATTGCGACTAAACTTCAGGAAGAACTTTCTGAGGGTAAGAGCTGTTTGACAGTAGAACAGTCTCCTTTGGGAGGTTGTGGACTCTCCTTCCTTGCAAGTTTTTAAGCAGAGGTTGGATGGCCATCTGTCGTGGACGCTTTAGCTGAGGTTCCTGCATTGCAGGGGGTTGGACTAGATGACCCTCGGGTCCCTTCCAACTCTACGCTTTTATGATCCTGTTTAGGGAAGCTTTTAATGTTTGATGTATTATGGTATTTTAATATTTTGTTGGAAGCCACCCAGCGTGGCTGGGAACCCAGCCAAATGTGTGGGGTATAATATATTATTATTATTATTATTATTATTATTATTATTATTATTATTATTATCCTATGGTTCTAAATGTGCACAGGACTGTAACTTTAACATTTTGACATTGAACTGGTATGAAAATGGCTTAATGACGTGTGTGTGTGTGTGTGTGTGTGTGTGTGACTTTGTAGACTACGGGAAAAAATTTTTTTACAGTACAGTGGTACCTCAGGTTAAGTACTTAATTCGTTCCGGAGGTCCGTTCTTAACCTGAAACTGTTCTTAACCTGAAGCACCACTTTAGCTAATGGGGCCTCCTGCTGCTGCACGATTTCTGTTCTCATCCTGAAGCAAAGTTCTTAACCCGAGGTACTACTTCTGGGTTAGTAGAGTCTGTAACCTGAAGCGTATGTAACCTGAAGCGTATTTAACCTGAGGTACCACTGTATTTAATGTTGCCTCGTCGTGGGAGAATCTAGAGAGTTTATTCAAACTTCACCCAACAGAAGAACAACAAAGAAGAACTGCCAGCTCTGTTAGGTTCTGAGGGTGATGAACCTTCCCCAGCTTTCCTGTCCATTTTGATTTCAGGCAAGCTGACGTTAGGAAGAGGCAGGAGCCACAGAGAGGGGAATTAAAGGTGGCAGAGAAGGTGACAGCAGGTGGAATAAAAAATGAGCAAAGTGAAAAGGAAGGTGAGCGGGAGAGAGAAAGGCAATGGCAGCAGGTGGAAGGAAGTAAAAGAAGGCGACAGGGGTGGGGGAGAGGGAAAAGATGAAGAAGAAGAAGATGGAAAGGTGAGGGGTGGGGCCAAGAACAGAGAAGGCGTGTGGCTTGAGGAGGAATGGGAGGGACAAGGCCCCACTTGTGCCTTGCATCCAAGGGTCCCCAGAAATCTGGGGCCAGTCCTGGGAGGGAGTTCCAGTGGGTAGCTGCCACCTGCCTTTGAACCACAGAGCCTAGGACTTACTGATCAGAAGGTTGGCGGTTCGAATCCCTGTGACGGGGTTAACTCCCGTTGCTCGGTCCCAGCTCCTGCCAACCTAGCAGTTCGAAAGCACGTCAAAGTGCAAGTAGATAAATAGGTACTGCTCCGGCAGGAAGGTAAACGGCGTTTCCGTGCGCTGCTCTGGTTCGCCAGAAGCAGCTTAGTCATGCTGGCCACATGACCCGGAAGCTGTACGCCAGCTCCCTCGGCCAATAAAGCGAGATGAGCGCCGCAACCCCAGAGTCGTCCACGACTGGACCTAATGGTCAGGGGTCCCTTTACCCTTTACTTTACCCGTGGTAGTAAATAAGAAGATCAAATGAAAGGAACGTCTTACCAGTAAGATTCTTTAATAATCACAGTGAGAGCCAAAAGAACACATCTTTCTAGAAATGGCGGTGCTCCCAATTAAGGCTTACACCCCCTCTGCCCCTATTAATCTACATCACTCCTACGTCTTGTAATCTGAGCTTGGACCCTCTGCACTTTCTGTTCTGAGCTCTTCTCGACCTCCCCAGGGTCGGTGGAGGAATGCTGTCCAACAACTGTGAATCTGTTAACCCTCTCTCTCCCAGTGCTTCTTCTTCTCCTAGCTGTTCCCCATCCAGTATTTCCCCGCTTTTGCCTTCTGAACTATGCCCCTCTGCAAACCACTGTTCCAAATCTACACTGCCCTCCTGCTCCTGGGAAGATTCAGGATCTGGGGGAGGGGGGTGGCTCCCACCATTCCACCTCAGCACGGTCCCTGACGTCGCCACATGAAAGATCTAATTTCTGTATCATACAGAAAAGGCCTCCTTATGAGGTGGCATCTGCGAGAAACCCTCTCCTGCAGTGATTGATTGGGTATGTAAGGAGTGAGTTGATCTTCTATGTACCCTGATCCCAAGCTGTGCAGGACTTTGTGCACCAGTGCCAGCACCTTAAACGTAGCCCGGGAGCCAATTGGTAGCCAGCGAAATTCTTTCGGCAGTGGCATAACGCAGACCCTCCAACACCCCACTGAGCAAAATCAGGACACTTGTTTTCCGTTCCTGAGCTCTCATGAAAGCCAGCTGACTTGTTCCAGAGTGTGAGTTCAAAAAGTGGGACATTCCAGGATCCAATCAGAATCTGGGGTGTTTTCTGTAATTTTGGGATGTCCCACTTGAATCGAGGCGGTTGAGAGGTATGGAAGACCTACATTGGCTTCCAGTACATTTCCGAGCACAATTCAAAGTGTTGGTGCTGACCTTTAAAGCCCTAAATGGCCTCGGTCCAGTATACCTGAAGGAGCATCTCCACCCCCATTGTTCTGCCGGGACACTGAGGTCCAGTGCTGAGGGCCTTCTGGCGGTTCCCTCATTGCGTGAAGCCAAGTTACAGGGAACCAGGCAGAGGGCCTTCTTTGTGGTGGCGCCCTCCCTGTGGAACGCCCTCCCCACCAGATGTCAAAGAGAACAACTACCAGACTTTTAGAAGACATCTGAAGGCAGCCCTGTTTAGCCCTGGCCCTAGCTGAGACCAATCTAACCACCTTGCGACTTGGGACCTCCAAAATGTTGTCATTTGTGGACCTTAACCTTAAGGTCCTCCGCGGGGCATACCGGGAGAGGCAGTCCCAGGCTTATTGCCTGAGGGAGGTGGTCCCTTCGGTGCTGCCAACAGAGTAGTTTGACTTCACCCCTGGAGGTGCACTCCATTGGCTCTCGAGACAGACAAATGCCAACAGCCTAGATCTCCCTGTAAACCCTGGCCTGAGGACTTTCCTGTTCCTGTGTGACGGAATGTTGGGTGTTGGGTTTTATCCGGCTAGTTGTAACAGGAGTTATAACTCTCTCTCCCTTCCCTGCCCCAGCTTGCCTGTAGCACTGGGCTGACAGAAGGATTTGCTTTGACAAGTGAGACTATATGAAGAGAACAGACAGTAGGAAGTTTGTGTTTGTGTATGTGGGGGGGATGGTAGGCTGCGGATGGAGAAATGCAAAGAATTGGAACACTTCGAATCAAATCTGCCACTCTTGCTTGCTCACGTGTAAGTCAACCATTGAATAAGGGAGCCAAGGGGCAGAGGGAAGAGGAAGACCAGACCTGTTTGGTTGGGATGGCCTAGGCTTCTTCTAATCTGTTCCCTCTTAATGCTGGTTCTTGTGAAACATGGACCACTTATAAATGCCATCTCCAACTCCTCGAAAGATTCCATCAATGGTGTCTCCAGAAAAAAATACACATCACTTGGGAAGACAGGCGAACTAATGCCAGTGTACTGGAAGAAGCAAAGATCGCCAGTGTCGAAGCAATGATTCTTCAACATCATCTTTGTTGGACTGGTCATGTTGTGCGGATGCCTGAGGATCGGCTTCCAAAGCAACTACTCTCTTCCGAACTTAAAAATGGAAAGTGTAATGCTGGTGGTCAACAAAAGAGGTTGAAAGACTGTCTCAAGGCAAATCTAAAAAAATGTAGTATAAACACTGACAACTGGGAAACACTGGCCTGCGAGTGCTCCAGTTGGAGAACAGCCTTTCCCAAAGGTGTCAAGGGCTTTGAAGACACTCAAACTCAGGACGCAAGGGAGAAACGTGCTAAGAGGAAGGCACGCTTGGCAAATCCACACCATGATCAGCTCCTGCCCGGAAACCAATGTCCCCACTGTGGAAGGATGTGTGGGTCCATAATTGGCCTCCACAGTCACTTACAGACTCATTGTTAAAACCGTGTTTATGGAAGACAATCTTACTCAGCTACGAATGATCGCCAAAGAAGAAGAAGATTCCATGTCTTTATATGGGAACAGAATAAGCTTCGTTATATTGAGTGGGACCATTGGCCCACTGAGCTTAATATTGTCTACACTGACTGGCAGCTGCTCCCCAACCCATCTTAGAGATTATGAAGACTGAGCCTGGGACCTTCTGCAGGCAAAGCAGATGTCCTTCTACTGAACTGCGATCCTTCCCTAACAGGGGAGGCTGTCTTAGACTGGCCCATCTAGCCCAATATTGTCCACCCTGACCAGGAGGCACATTTCAGGATCTCAGCCAGGGGTCTGCTTTCCACTCCTACCTGGAGACACCAGAAATCAAACCTGATTCTCTGTATGCAAAGGCAGGTGCCTTTGAGCCACACGCCCCCAATTCCTTCCTTCCTTAGACATAATAAAAGAAGATATCTGGAGGAGTATCTTACAATTTTAACTGAAGATGCACGTAGTAAAGGTAAAGGGACCCCTGACCATTAGGTCCAGTCGTGGCCAACTCTGGGGTTGCGGCACTCATCTCGCTTTATTGGCCAAGGGAGCCGGCATACAGCTTCCGGGTCATGTGGCCAGCATGACTAAGCCGCTTCTGGTGAACCAGAGCAGCACACGGAAACGCCGTTTACCTTCCCGCCAAAGCAGTACCTATTTATCTACTTGCACTTTGATGTGTTTTTGAACTGCTAGGTTGGCAGGAGCAGGGACCGAGCAACGGGCGCTCACCCCGTCATGGGGATTCGACCTGCTTTCTGATCAGCAAGTCCTAGGCTCTGTGGTTTAACCCACAGCGCCACCCGTGTCCCTAGAAGATGCACGTACCGAGGGTTATAGTCTAAGACCCTCGAAGAGTCCAGATTTTCCAGGGACAGTCCTCGAATTACAAAAGCCATCCTGGCTTCCAATTTGATCCCTAAATGTCTCCATTTCTTCCGCCAGCGCTGCTGCAGCTGAGCTCAGGGAAGAGGAGGAGGAGCTGCTGTTTTTGTCCTGAGAAAACTGTGGTGTGGCCAACTGCGAGAGAGCATCCCGTTGCCTCTCCAGGGCCACTTACGGTATATTACATTTCTCTCCCACCTTTCCTCCTAAGGATCTCAAGGGGTGTGCGCACGGTTCCCTTCCTCCCAAGGCCATCCTCACGACAACCCTGTGAGGTAGGTTAGGCTGAGAGACGTTTCCTGGTCCAAGGTCACCCAGTGAACTTCATGGCTGGGGATTCAAACTCGAGCCTCCCAGGTCATATTCCAACACACCAACGCTTCCTCCCCAAGCCCTTGCCCTTAACAGCAACGGACCTTTGCTGCTGCCTTTTGGATATTCACAATGCTGAGAGATGCTAGTAGTAGAATTGTAGACAGATGTTAATGAAGTTGTAGACAATGAAGTGTGGGAGTGTGCTACCTGCAAGCCCGGTTAAAGGGCCCCATCAGGGGCGAACAGCAGCCTTTTGACCACTTGGACTGCCAGGGCGAAACAGGTGTAAAACGCAGGCACCCTGTCGTTTACAACTTCATTGTGTACAACTTTATTAAGATCTATCTACAACTCTACTGTGGGACACAGGTGGCGCTGTGGGTTAAACCACAGAGCCTAGGACTTGCCAATCAGAAGGTCGGCGGTATAATTATTGTTCCGTGTACATTAATCGCCAACGTGTTGCATGAGTTGCACTACTTCTATCCGCAGCACAGGTTGCATTTTTCTAGCTTTTTGGATATTGACATGTACTTTTGGCACGCAAGTGTCCAGAGGATGCTTGGCAGGTGTAGTGTGGTGTAGTGGTTATAGCGCTGGACTTAGGGCTGGGAGATCTGTCTTGAAGTCATGAAGCCCTCTGCCACGCTCAGCACGCAAGAGGCTCTGTGGAGAGCAGGTGGTGTTTCAGATATTTGGGAGTTTGATAGGACATTGGACTGATCCATCAGCCAGGCTCTTTTCTTTCTTAGGCTCTTGCGTTCCAATGTAGCTACTTCCCCTCTCACTGGCTAATCACGTGAAATAGCGAGAGGCTCAAGGAGGCAGATGTTTTCTTTACAGTCACGCAGGTTGCGAACCCAATTGTTTTCCGAGAAGGGGGAGCTGGGAAGGGGAAGAAACACCCAGAGTTGGCGCCATCCAGCAGTCGGCAAACAGAGAGAACGCTGTGAACCTCATCCTTACAGGAGAGTGTCAAGTGCTAAGTGGGAGTGCCGAGTGCGAAAGTCACCCACGGCAGTCTTGCGCTAGACGCCGAGCAAGGAAGACATTTCACATTTGCAAGCAGTCAGTTTGAAGGGGGGCCAGCCTTGGGGGTAGAAGATCGATCACCAACCCGCCGCCCTTCTGGATGATTTGGACTACAACTCCCATCTGCCCCAGGCGAATTGTAGCCCTAAACACCAGGTTGTCACACAGCAAGCATTTGGACCGATCAGCTTAGTGGGGTGAACAATAACGCCTCTATCCAGTTACAGGGGGTGGAAAGGGGGGGCATTTAGACCATTTTTTGAACGGTCCTGCAAACCCCCCCCCCCCCCAAGTTTTGGTCTCCTGTTCGCCTTTGACAGCTTCAGCTGTTAGAATTCCTGCTCCGTGACTGCAGTCATGGGATTTTTGTCTATCACATGACGGTGTATGTTTTGACTCCACAGAGTGGGAAGTGACGGAGACAGGATGTTTGTGTTGCTGTGTTCCGTGAAGTGGGACTATTGTCATTTTTCTCTTTGCTGTCTGATGCTAGAGAGAGAGGGAGCCATGTTGCAGTGCTCCGTGTGTGTTTATATGTAAATAAAGTAGATTAGCCAAAATGCTGAGTTGCTGAGGTCTGTCATGCGAACTGCGCAGACTCTGCGGATCCCTAAGTGTGCTGGTGTCTGTTGGCATCAGTCGCTGTGATGTCCGGGCTGAAGAAAGCTTTTGCAGCTCCCGAACGATCGACCAGGAGGGAGAGAATATGCCAGTCGGACATGTGTCTCTGCCAGGCTCCTACTCAAGTGTAGGACAAGCTCCTGACATCAGCTTCAGCTGGCATCTGCTTGCAGCAAACGAAGAACACAGCTCATCCCGCAAATTACTCAAAATAAAAGCCATTTTTCAAGAGGTTGCTGTTTGAAGAAACAACTGTTACTTGCAACATGCGCCCTTCCACACCCAACAAAGCACTGCCCTCTTGCATCTACAGGACTGGGATTGCCCGACTACTGTCATCCATGTGTTAGTAAACCTCCAGGCTGGACTACTGCAATCTGTCCTACCTGGGGCTTCCCCTGAACTCGGTCCAAAAGATGCAAAGTGCAGCGGCTTCATTGCTCACTGGGAAAGATCACAGGAGACAATAATGGCCAGCAAATTGTTGTTGTTTAGTCGTGTCCGACTCTTCGTGACCCCAGGCACTCCTGTCTTCCACTGCCTCCCGCAGTTTGGTCAAACTCATGCTGGTAGCTTCAAGAAGACTGTCCCACAATCTCGTCCTCTGTCGTCCCCTTCTCCTTGTGCCCTCCATCTTTCCCAACATCAGGGTCTTTTCCAGGGAGTCTTCTCTTCTCATGAGGTGGCCAAAGTATTGGAGCCTCAGCTTCAGGTTCTGTCCTTCCAGTGAGCACTCAGGGCTGATTTCCTTCAGACATCTGAAGGCAGCCCTGTTTAGGGAAGCTTTAAATGTTTGATGCATTACTGTATTTTAATATTTTGTTGGAAGCCGCCAAGAGTGGCTGAGGAAGCCCAGCCAGATGGGTGGGGTATAACGAATATATTATTATTATTATTATTATTATTATTATTATTATTATTATCTTCTCCCATTGGCTCAGGACAGTGCCGGCAACAAATTTCTTGATATCCTGACGCTCTCCTGCCTTGTGCTTCCGCGGCAACAAGGCTAGGCAGATGAAACATGAACACACACACACACATGCAAGGTCTTGATGTTCTTAAGCTGCGCACTCACATCCCTCCAGCGCCGCATGAAGTGGCCACGAGCCTGCGTGCGCCTCACCTTGTCATTCTATTTGGGTCAGCTCGGCTGCCGGAGCGTTTTGATCAAGGCGGCAGGGAGTTCTGGGAGAGGGAGAGGGAGAGTTCCCCCCACGATGAATGGGAGGGTTTCATCTCACTCTCCTGAGCCTAAAATAAATTCCACGAGCCGCTCATTAAAGCAGAGACTGGAAGCTGGAACTTCCTAATGACTCCCAGCTCCGGAGTGCTGGAACTTGGCGCTTTTGTGTTTTTCTCGTCGCGCAGGGCGGGGGAACGGGTAGTACACCTTTGATTCTTCAGGCAGGGTGTGAGGAAAGAGTCTCGTGGCAAAGAGTGAGATCAGAGCTGAGGTGAATGGCGGGGAGACAGGGAAGTGAATGCCAGGAAGAGGAGCGCTGGCAGCGGACTTTGTTCCTCCAGTCCTTTAAGTGAAACTAGGTCTGAGCAAGTATTTGCAGGGCCTGCTCTCAGCTGACTGCACTGGAGCCCCTGAACGTCTTTCCTTTTGCTTCAAATCAAAGCATGATTGAAATATACTCAGAGTCGCAAAGTGATTTCATGCTCTTTATTCAGCTCATAGTGGTGAGGAGGAATGAATAATTGTCCCCTCACAGTATCTGCTTTATATACATTATTTACACAATGGGCTGCACATGATTGGCTAATTCTGGAATTCTACTGTAAGCCAATCAGGTTGTGGATTCACTTCTATCTGGAGCAGGATTGGGTGGTTCCTGCCAACCAATCATACTGCTGCATTGTTCTAGGACCAATCAGACTGCTGCATTCTGAATCCTATTGTTCTAGGACCAATCAGACTGCTGCCTTTTGGATCCTATTGTTCTAGGACCAATCAGACTGCTACAGTTTGGATCCTATTCAACTCAGTACATAACACCCCTCCCCTCTAAGTTCCAGTCCTGCCCGGGAGGTCGCATTCATAGTCCTCAAGGTATGCCGGCGGCCTACGTGTGCGTTGTGGCCTGGGGTGTTCCCTGGTCCGGGCTCCGGGTTCTGGCTCGTGTTCCAAGGATGCTGGCTGTGATGCGGCTGTTTGGTCTGGTGCAACCGGCTCGCTCAGTCGTGGTTCTGGTTCCGGTGTCCTTTCGGCCTCACGGGTCCTCTCTGTATTTACTGATTCTGCCTCTCCTGCTGGCCCCTCCTGCTCTATGGGCCTCACTGCCCCGCTGTTCCCTTGGGACTCCTCTGACCTGTCCTCCTCCTGGTTTTCTCCCGGGAATCGTCGCCGTATCTGGTCACAGTGGCGGCGCCAGCATTGCCCCCCATCCGTTAGCACCTCGTACGACACGGGGCCAGTGACCCTGGTGATTGTGGCGGGTACCCATGCTGGGCCTGCCCCAAAATTCTTTGCGTACACTGGGTCCTGGGCCTCGAAGGTCCGGGGGTTCCTGCCTTCCCCCACCACTACCTCATCCTGAGCTCTATCGGGGTGAAGGCGGTCCAATCTGATTGCAAGGCGCCGACCCATTAGTAGTTCAGCGGGGCTCCGGCCAGTCGTTGAGCTGGGGGTGCTGTGCTGTGCTAGAAGGAATGTGGCAAGGCGGTACTCCCAGTCCCCTTGCGTCATGCGGCGAAGGGTGTCCTTGGTGGTCCGCACCATGCGTTCTGCTTGGCCATTGGTGGCAGGGTGGAACGGCGCCGAACGGATGTGGCGGATGGCGTTCTGCGCTGTGAAGGTTTGGAATTCTCCTGACGTAAATGCAGTCCCGTTGTCTGAGACGAGAGTGTCAGGGAGCCCGTGGGTTGCAAACAGCCTGCGTAGTACCCGGATGGCTGCGGACGTGGAAGTGGACGGTACCAGTGCGACTTCCAGCCATTTGGTGTAGGAGTCCACCACTATGAAGAATGTTTTCCCCTGAAAGGGGCCAGCGAAATCCACATGCAGGCGTGACCATGGTGCTCGGGCGGACTCCCAGGACTGGACTGGGGCCCTTGGGGGGTCTGGGCGGGATTCTTGGCAGGCCTGGCAGTGTTTGACCCAGGCCTCTATCTCTCCATCGATCCCCGGCCACCACACATAACTCCTGGCAAGGGCCTTCATTCTTACTACCCCTGGATGTGTCTCGTGTAGGGCTGTGAGGACCCTTTTGCAGAGGGGCTGGGGAACAACGACTCTGCTTCCCCATAACAGGCACCCCTTGTGGGCCGACAGTTCATGTTTGCGGGTTGTGTAGCCGGCAAATTCTGGCCCGGGGCTGCTGCTGGGCCATCCCCTCCACACCCAGTCCAGGACCCGGGAGATGACCCTATCTTTCTTGGAATGGTGTGCAACTTCTTGTGCCTGAATGGGGCGGTCGGGAAGCAGCTCCAGGCTCATAACCTCTTGTGCAGGTGCTGGGTCAGGGCCTGTTTCCGGTAGTGGTAGCCTGCTGAGGGCGTCCACGTCCACTTGTAAGCTAGTGTGGTTCACCCCGGTGACAGCTAGCCCCAGTGGTCCAAACCATGCCAATCCCAGTAAGCTAATGTAGGGGCCCTTGACCACAAGCAAGTCCAGTTGCCGCGTCCGCCCTCGGTATTGCACCCTGAAGGTCCCCACCCCCATTGTGGGGACCTTACGTTTCTGGAAGTCCCGGAGGGTGAATGGGGCCGGCCTGAGTTTGGGACCCCCAGTGGGACACAGTTTCCTTAAGGTCCTTGCCGAGATTATGGATAGAGTTGAACCCGTGTCAAGCTCCATGCGGCATGGGGCCCCCTCTATCTGTACCTCTACATAAATTTTCTCTACGTTGGGGTGGGGCAACTGGTATACCTGGAAGTCCGTGAGCTCCGTCGAGTTGCCTTGGTGCGTTGGGCCCCGGGACCTGGGGCTCTTGGATTGGTCATCTGATGCCTGGTGTCGGGTGGGCCGAGCCCGACACACCCGGGCGATGTGTCCCGATTTTCTGCACTGCCTGCACTCTGCGTTGCGGAAACGGCAGGTCCTCCTCTCGTGACTCTCCCCGCAGCTTGCGCAGTTCCCTCCTTCTCGTCGAGGCAGCTGTGGTCTGTGCGCTGCTTGAGTGCGCTGCTGTACTCGGTGCACCTCCTCCCTGTCGGATCCTGAGTCGTCGGTGAGGTCTTCATGGTGGACCCTCGGTTGGGATGGCAGGCTCGGCCGTGCCTCTTGGGTCGACCTCTCGGCAGCTTCTGTTGCCAGGGCCTCCTCCAGAGCGACCTGGAACGTTAGGTCCTTCTTAGCGTAGAGGCGTCGTTGCAGCTTCTCATCCTTCAGGCCACCGACGAGGCGGTCACGAAGCATGTTCTCCAGCTCTGAGAAGTTGCAGAACCGGGCGGCTTGGCGGAGAGAGGTCACAAACCCAGTTATGGTTTCCCCAGGGGCTTGCCGCTTTGCGTAGAAGGCATTTCGACGAGCCACCACTGAGGGCTGCGGCGAAAAGTGCCCCTTCAGCTGTTCCATTATTGTTTTGTATGGAACAGTAGCGACGTCTTCAGGCGCAAGGAGAGCCCGGGCGATTTCAAACGTCTCCTCTCCGCAGACGCTGAAGAATATCGCCCTCTTCTTGGCGTCTTCTTCGTCGGTGACCCCTTTGGCTTCTAGGAGGAAGGTGAAACGGGAGGCGTACGCTTCCCAGTCTCCAGATGCTGGGTTGAATGGCGAGAAGCTGCTGTTGGCTGCCATTCTGAGTTCCTTGTGCCCCGGAGCTGAAGCCTGGATACACGGTGCGAGGCAGCGGTGCGGCAGTTGGCGGTGCTGCGGTGCTGTGTGTGGCAGTCAGCTCAGCGGGATCCCACCTTCGTCGCCAGTGAAATATACTCAGAGTCGCAAAGTGATTTCATGCTCTTTATTCAGCTCATAGTGGTGAGGAGGAATGAATAATTGTCCCCTCACAGTATCTGCTTTATATACATTATTTACACAATGGGCTGCACATGATTGGCTAATTCTGGAATTCTACTGTAAGCCAATCAGGTTGTGGATTCACTTCTATCTGGAGCAGGATTGGGTGGTTCCTGCCAACCAATCATACTGCTGCATTGTTCTAGGACCAATCAGACTGCTGCATTCTGAATCCTATTGTTCTAGGACCAATCAGACTGCTGCCTTTTGGATCCTATTGTTCTAGGACCAATCAGACTGCTACAGTTTGGATCCTATTCAACTCAGTACATAACAATGATGCAACGGGTTAAATAATAACAATAATAATAATTTATTATTTATACCCCACCCATCTGGCTAAGTTTCCCCAGCCACTCTGGCAGGCTCCCAATCGAGTGTTAAAAACAATACAGCATTAAATATTAAAAGCTTCCCTAAACAGGGCTGCCTTCAGATGTCTTTTAAAAATAGGATAGCTGCCTTTTTCCTTGGCATTTGATGGGAGGGTGTTCCACAGGGCAGGTGCCACCACCGAGAAGGCCCTCTGCCTGGTTCCCTGTAATCTGACTTCTCGCAATGAGGGAACCGCCAGAAGGCCCTCAGAGCTGGACCTCAGCGTCCGGGCAGAACGATGGGGGTGGAGATGCTCCTTCAGATATACTGGGCCGAGACCGTTTAGGGCTTTAAAGGTCAACACCAACACTTTGAATTGTGCTTGGCAATGTGCTGGGAGCCAATGCAGATCTCTCAGGACCGGTGTTATGTGGTCCTGGCGGCCATTCCCAGAGTTGGAGGGAGTGTGCAACAGCAAAAAAATAGGGGGAAGCCACTAGGAATTTAAACTGCCCGTGTTTTTACATAGATCCAGGCATGCCAATGCCTCTGGGAGGAAGGGTCTTCGGCCCCCTCAATATTTGCTGGCAAGAGGCTGGGCACCCTTGATGTTGTGGGGGTTGGAGGAGGTTGAGCATGGCACGGTTCGGTAGCTGACTCCTCCTGAGCACAAGAGAGGGAGCTATGCCATGCCTGGGCTCCATGCTCACCTCCTTGTGATGATGAGACATCTCACACTTCGTGCATCGCACTTGATGTCACATGTGATTGTCGGGGGCATGTCACACTCACGGCGCACATCATGTGCTTGACATCACCCACGCACAGCGTGCATTCTCTCTCCCCCCCCCCCAATCTTAGTTGCAAGACAGCACCTTTGCATGGATCTATGACTGGCCACATCTTGAATACCAGGTTGCCACAGCTCGGAAAGTATACAGTGGATGCTCGGGTTGCAAACGTGATCCGTGCAGGAGGCACGTTCACAACCCGCAGCGTTCTCAACCCGCAGCGCCACATCTGTGCACGCGCAGGTTGCGATTCAGTGCTTCTGTTCATGCGCAAAGTGCCGAAATCCGGAAGTAACCCGTTCTGGTACTTCTGGGTTCGGCGCAGTGCGCAACCCGAAAACGCACAACCTGAAGTGTCTGTAACCTGAGGTATGACTGTGTTTTGCAAAAGTGGAAAATGTCAGCCAAATCAATTGAGAGGGTAAGGTAAAGGGACCCCTGACCATTAGGTCCAGTCGTGGCCGACTCTGGGGTTGCTGCGCCCATCTCGCTTTATTGGCTGAGGGAGCCGGCGTACAGCTTCCGGGTCATGTGCCCAGCATGACTAAGCCGCTTCTGGCGAACCAGAGCAGCGCACGGAAATGCCGTTTACATTCCCGCCAGAGCGGTAGCTATTTATCTACTTGCACTTTGACGTGCTTTCAAACTGCTAGGTGGACAGGAGCAGGGACCGAGCAACGGGAGCTCACCCCGTCATGGGGATTCGAACCGCCGACCTTCTGATCGGCAAGTTCTAGGCTCTGTGATTTAACCCACAGCGCCACCCACGTCCCTCAATTGAGGGGGTACAGGTTCATTAAAAGTATGCATGGCATTGGGGAAAGTGGCTAGAGAACTCTGAAGGTTGTAAGATGCAGGACCGATAGAAGGAAATCTTTTTTATCGCAGTGTATATGATATGCACTCTCCGACGATGCTGTGGTGACCACAACTCATAGAATCATAGAATCATAGAATCATAGAATCATAGAATCATAGAGTTGGAAGAGACCACAAGGGCCATCGAGTCCAACCCCCTGCCAAGCAGGAACACCATCAGAGCACTCCTGACATATGGTTGTCAAGCCTCTGCTTAAAGACCTCCAAAGAAGGAGACTCCACCACACTCCTTGGCAGCAAATTCCACTGTCGAACAGCTCTTACTGTCAGGAAGTTCTTCCTAATGTTTAGGTGGAATCTTCTTTCTTGTAGTTTGGATCCATTGCTCCGTGTCCGCTTCTCTGGAGCAGCAGAAAACAACCTTTCTCCCTCCTCTATGTGACATCCTTTTATATATTTGAACATGGCTATCATATCACCCCTTAACCTCCTCTTCTCCAGGCTAAACATGCCCAGCTCTCTTAGCCGTTCCTCATAAGGCATCGTTTCCAGGCCTTTGACCATTTTGGTTGCCCTCCTCTGGACACGTTCCAGTTTGTCAATGTCCTTCTTGAACTGTGGTGCCCAGAACTGGACACAGTACTCCAGGTGAGGTCTGACCAGAGCAGAATACAGTGGCACTATTACTTCCCTTGATCTAGATGCTATACTCCTATTGATGCAGCCCAGAATTGCATTGGCTTTTTTAGCTGCCGCGTCACACTGTTGGCTCATGATGGTTTAAAAACTCAGACGGTTTAAAAAGAGGATTGGACCAATTCGTGGAGAAGAGGGCTATCAATGGCGATTAGACACGATGGTTGTGTTCTGCCTCTACAGTTGGAGACAGCAAGCACTTCTAAATACCAGTTGCTTTAAACCACAGGAGCTCTTGCACTCGAATCCTGCTTCCAGGTTTCTCCAGGGCCATCTGGTCAGCCACTGTGAGCAAAGGATGCTGGACTAAGTGGGCCATCAGGCTGATCAAGCAGGTTGTTCTTGCGTTCTTAGGAGCAGGTCCCTTCTGTGGGAGGGTTGCGACTTTGGGGTCTCTTTAGTCTATAGAGAGGGACGCGGGTGGTGCTGTGGGTTAAACCACAGAGCCTAGAACTTGCCAATCAGAAGGTCGGCGGTTTGAATCCCCATGACGGGGTGAGCTCCCATTGCTCGGTCCCTGCTCCTGCAAAGTGCAAGTAGATAAATAGATACCACTCCGGCGGGAAGGTATACTAGTCTATAGAGAAGGCTTGTGAGAGCAGGCTTGGTAGAGGTGTACTTGTGCATTCTGTGGTGGAAAGCAGAAAGCAGGAGGTTCTTCTCCTGCTCTCATAATTTGAGACCTCAGAGGAAGTGAAGCTGGACATTGGAAGATCTGGACAGATACAGTCCTGGAGGACAATGCTATTGACGGCTACTAGCTATGGTGACTAATCTCTGCCTCCACATCTGGAGACAGCATTGTTTCTGAATACCAGTCGCTGGAAGCCACAAGAGGGGAGAGGACTCTTGTACATGGGTCCTGCCTGCAGATTTCCTACAGCGGTGATGGCCAAACTTGGCCCTCCAGCTGTTTTGGGACTACAACTCCCATCATCCTTAGCTAACAGGCCAGTGGTCAGGGATGATGGGAACTGTAGTCCCCAAACAGCTGGAGGGCACAGGTTTGGCCATCACTGTCCTAAAGGCATCTTTGTGGCCACCATGAGAACAAGTCGCCGGACTAGATGGGGCATTGGGATGAACCAGCAAACTCTTCTTAGGTTCTTAAGAAATTTGGTAAGGATGAGCTGGGGAGTTCAGGGTTGGGGAGCCTTTGGCTCACCGGAAGTTGCTGGACTACAACTCCCAAAACAGCAACAAACAAACCTATGGTCACGTAAAGCATCCTCAATAAACACACGAGACGTAACCAGCTGTGTTCTTAGATAAATAAGGTATACCATTCATTGTATCAAATTTCAGCAGAAGTAACTCATTACAGTGAGAGATTTTACTTTCTTGAGCTCCATGATCACTGCAGATGGTAACAGCAGTCACGAAATTAAAAGACGCCTGCTCCTTGGGAGAAAAGCAATGACAAACCTAGACAGCATCTTAAAAAGCAGAGACATCACCTTGCCGACAAAGGTCCGTATAGTTAAAGCTATGGTTTTCCCAGTAGTGATGTATGGAAGTGAGAGCTGGATCATAAAGAAGGCTGATCGCCAAAGAATTGATGCTTTTGAATTACGGTGCTGGAAGAGACTCTTGAGAGTCCCATGGACTGCAAGAAGATCAAACTTATCCATTCTGAAGAAAATCAGCCCTGAGTGTTCACTGGAAGGACAGATCCTGAAGCTGAGACTCCAATACTTTGGCCCCCTCATGAGAAGATAAGACTCCCTGGAAAAGACCCTGATGTTGGAAAAGATGGAGGGCACAAGGAGAAGGGGACGACAGAGGACGAGATGGTTGGATAGTGTTCTCAAAGCTATCAGCATGAGTTTGACCAAACTGCGGGAGGCAGTGGAAGACAGGAGTGCCTGGTGTGCTCTGGTCCGTGGGGTCACGAAGAGTCGGACACGACTAAACGACTAAACAACAACAACAACAACTCATAAAGTTCAACAAACGAACAAAGCAGAAGACCCAGTGGATCAGATCATTCTCTAGTCAGTTCATGCATAAGGTCCATCCGTGTAATGGTGTCTATTCCACCTGTCTGTTCATAAAGTCCAAACAATCCGCATGAAAGGTTGTTACAGTTCCACAAAATCCTTTCACAGAGTCTAGACAAGGATTTCTGGAATATTGACCTTGTTTTGCCGTCTTGGGCTTCATCAGTAGTTAAAGCACTAAGTAATGCAAATAAATACAATATCATGATCTCACGTCTCGTGTGTTTATTGAGGACTACAACTCCCATCAGCCCCAGCAAGCATGACCAATGGCCAAGGATGGTGGGAGTTGTAGTTCAGCAACATGGAGGGCCAAAGGTTCCCCATAATTTGCTTTATTTGCACAACATGTATTGAGTGTGGCTGGGATGGACTTCCCAGTTCCCTTCAAAATCTATGACTCTATGAGGCTTGTTTGGTGATGGCAGGTGAGAGGGCCTTGTCTGCTGTGGTGCCTCAAGTATGGACCTCCCTTCCACTGGAGGTGAGAAGATCCCTCTTTTTGCCTCTGAAGACCCTTCTTCTTCTTCTTCTTCTTCTTCTTCT
The DNA here is from genome assembly GCF_964106645.2 of Podarcis pityusensis. Classification (NCBI taxonomy): domain Eukaryota; kingdom Metazoa; phylum Chordata; class Lepidosauria; order Squamata; family Lacertidae; genus Podarcis; species Podarcis pityusensis. The sequence goes on from NC_138026.1 coordinate 118,193,725, forward strand.
TCTTCTTCTTCTTCTTCTTCTTCTTCTAGCAAGTTTTGATTTTTATTGCTGTGTAGATTATTATGTGTTAGTTCTGGCACTGATAGTGCTCTTTGTAGTGTTGCAGTATTGTTATTTTTTGCGTACTTAATTAGGAGTTGTTGTGTTGCTGTTTTTTTAAAAAAGAAGATTGCTTAAGCATCTCGCAAAAGCAGGCTACATTTTTTTGCAAAGCAATTTCCCATAACGTGATGCTTTTTAGTTTTTTTCAAGTTGTTTTTACTCATGCAAGCATTTATCTGCACGATTTAGCCTCCTACATCCCTTTTGGTAAGTGTTACTCTGCTAGAGAACTGCACTGCAAAAATTGCAGAAGTACGCAGATTACTGAAAACAATATACAAAAATACATTATATTATTATTAATAATTTGCACTTATGAGCTGCTTTTCTTTGCAAAACATAACCCAAAGTGACTTACAAAGCAGACTGAAGATTAACACCAGTATAAAACCTAAAAACAGATTCATGCAGATAAAGGCAGATTTAACCCTTCCCCCACATGGGAAGACTACCATATTTTTTGCTCTGTAGGACACACCCGACCATAGGACGCACCTTGTTTTAGAGGGGGAGAACAAGAAAAAAAATTCTCCCCCTCTCTGCTCAGCACCCCTTAAGCGAAGCGGCAGGAGAAACGGAGCCCCTTCCATTTCTCCTCCCGCTTCGCTGAAGGGGCGCTGCGCAGCTCTCCCTCTCTGCTGAAGCCAGGAGAGTCTTGCTCTCCTGGCTTCAGCAAAAGGAACCCAAAGCCTTTGGAGTGCAGCGCGAGGTCCCGCTGTGCTCAGAAGGGCTTCAGGCAGCTATCCCTGAAGCCTGGAGAGTGAGAGGGGTCGGTGCGCACCGACCCCTCTCGCTCTCCAGGCTTCAGCGAAAGCAACGCAAAGCCTCTGGAGCGCGGAGGAAGCGCTCCCTCTGCGCTTCAGAGGCTTCGCATTGCTATCGCTGAACCCAAGGAGCCTGCATTTGCTCCATAGGACGCACACACATTTCCCCTTAATTTTTGCAGGGGAAAAAGGTGCTTCCTATAGAGCGAAAAATACGGTATTTTAAACCCTGCAACTATTTTAAACCCTGCAAATTAAGGGCCAAAAAAAGAGAAATGTTTTCACCTGGTGCAAATCCATTTTACTAAACTGATGCATGCCTGAAATGACTGCATTTTAGGGGAATGTTGGGCAAAATTGCATAAAAACTTATTAGGAGATACGCTGATGAACTTTCAGAAGGACTTTTCACATAACAATTCTCTAGTGAATGTGGGAATGTGGAAAATGGATGATGGAGAAGTGCAGGAATGGACAGATTCGCCCGTCATTATTGTCCATGCAGAATGTCGCCCATAACTGACCAACTGATCTTTCTGTGCACATTCTTCACTCTGTGCTGACTCATCTCGGGAGATTCTGCCATGTCACCTTGGGAGAGACTCCAACACAGGAAAGATTGTTCCTAAGGCAAGGGGATCTGTGATCCTGCCTCTGGCTCTGACAAATGGCCTCAGATCATGCTGCATCCTGGGGACGTGGCCTCTTGGATCAGGTCCCTGCAGGGATAGGAATAAGTTCAGGAATGGCGCTTTGAAAATGGCACGTGATGGCCGAGGGCTTCGGGTGAAGAGATGGAAAGGGAATAGAATCTGAAAAGCAGAACTTTCGTTTGAGGGAACAAGAAGAGGCTAAGCCAGGAAAAGGAGTTGGGTTTTGTTTTCGTTCAGATCAAGCCACAAATGCCCAGTGTATTTCTAACTGGGCAGTTGAAATATACTCGGAGTTGAGAGTGGATTTCACGCTCTTTATTCAGCTCATAGTGGTGAGGAGGAATGGAAGTTCCCCCAGAATGCCTGCTTTATATCCATTATTTACACAATGGGCCCCTCGTGATTGGCTAATTCCGAGATTCTCCTGTAGGCCAATCAGGTTGCGGATTCACTTCCACCTGGAGCTGGATTGGGTGGCTCCTGCAGACCAATCAGACTGCTGCATTCTGGGTCCTATTGTTCTAGGACCAATCAGACTGCTGCATTCTGAATCCTATTGTTCTAGGACCAATCAGACTGCTGCATTTTGGATCCTATTCAACTCAGTACATAACAGCAATCATACTGGGCTGCGGTGGTCTCCATTCACTCTTCTGTGAGGGAATGGTTCCAATGCCCAACATGTCCGCTGAGAAACCTCTATACCAGGGGTAGGCAACCTAAGGCCCGGGGGCCGGATGCGGCTCAATCGCCTTCTCAATCCGGCCCACGGATGGTCTGGGAATCAGTGTGTTTTTACATGAGTAGAATGTGTCCTTTTATTTAAAATGCATCTCTGGGTTATTGGTGGGGTCTTCCTGGTGTTTTTACGTGAGTAGAATGTGTGCTTTTATTTAAAATGCATTGCTGGGTTATTTGTGGGGCATAGGAATTCGTTCATTTCCTTCCCCCCAAAAAATATAGTCCAGCCCACCACATAGTCTGAGGGACAGTGGACCGGCCCCCTGCTGAAAAAGGTTTCTGACCCCTGCTCTATACCAGTGTCTCCTAAACTTGAGTCTCCAGCTGCTTTTGGATTACAGTTCCCATCCTTCCTGACCACTGGTCCTACTAGCTAGTTATGATGTATTCCAAAAACAGCTGGAGACCCACATTTGGGAAACACTGGTCTAACCATTCGCCCCAGAGCCACAGCAAACAGCAGAGTCACATAGACCAGAGGAAGCTACCTCGTATGAATCCAATCCAACTAGCTCAGTTTTGTCAACACAAACCAGCAGAGGCTCTCCAGACCATATTCTCCCCATAGAGATCTGTCCGGGCTCTGAGATTTTCGCCCTTCTCTTGGTCCCATCACCTTCACAGACACGCTTGGTATGGACGCAGGAGAGGGCCTTCTCAGTGGTTGCTCCAGAACTTCGGAACTCCTGCCCTAAAGAAACTAGATTAGCTCCCTCCATGCTGTCCTTCCCCTGTTAATTGAAAACCAACAGGACTTTGGAAACAGATTGGGGTTTGGGGGGGTATGGAAAAGGAAAGGGATGCAGGTGGCACTGTGGGTTAAACCACAGAGCCTAGGACTAGAAGTTTAGCGGTTCGAATCCTTGCGACGGGGTGAGCTCCCGTTGCTCAGTCCCTGCTCCTGCCAACCTAGCAGTTCGAAAGCACGTCAAAGTGCAAGTAGATAAATAGGTTCCACTCCTGCGGGAAGGTAAACGGCGTTTCCGTGCACTGCTCTGGTTCACCAGAAGCGGCTTAGTCATGCTGGCTACATGACCTGGAAGCTGTATGCTGGCTCCCTCAGCCAATAAAGCGAGATGAGCGCCGCAACCCCAGAGTCGGTCACGACTGGACCTAATGGTCAGGGGTCCCTTTACCTTTACCTATGAAAAAGGACTTTTAATCATGCTGCGCTGCTTTTATGAATCGCTTTGGGTTTCATATTGTTTAAATTCTATCAGAGTTCAGTCACTCTTTAATGACTCTTTTTTTAATACGCCTTTAGCTTTTTGTGTTTTGTCTGTGTTGCTTTAATTTGTGTGGGTCTCCTTCAGTTTCCTTCTGGGGAGAAAAGGCAGGATATAAATAAATGCATTAGTAATAATAGTTTTTTTTCCAGAAATGGGTCTTTTCCAGCCCTACCTGGTCATGCCAGGGGGTTGAACGTAGGACGTTCTGGTGCCGTACCAATGAGCCATGGTCCTTGGGTGCAAAATCAACTCGCCCTCCTAGCAAGAAAGGGTTGTTTTCCTGCTTTATGCCACCCATTTCCACCCCAAGTTTCAAAGCCTGCACTTGTTTCAACCGTGACAGAATCGCTCCACCTGCCCTCTGGCATTCTAAGGGGAAGGGAAGTCTGAGCGGTACTGCTGGACGCAGATCGGTTGGATGGCTCTGGGCAAGTCACTTAACCTCTGTGCCCCTGTCTTTCTGCACCCAGCTGTGCATGAGGATTGGGCCCCTTGGGGGATCAGGAGGAATTCCAGGAGGCAGAATCCACTTCTCAGTTTCGTGCAATGTTCACTCAGCCGCTTATTTCTTTATTTCTTTAATATATTTTTTTCAGGCCTTTCACATCGCTCGGCTGTTCTGAGCCAGGCGACAATTGCATGTGTGAGAAAACGTGGGAAATCAGCTACAGTTATTTATTTCTTTTTATATATATACATTTTTATTGATTTTTAACATATTAATTAACATTCATACAACAGAACCTCTCATACAATTTTTTTTGGACTTCCGTCAGAACCTCTGACGATTTTCCGTTCTTATCATTTATTATGCATTTCTTAATTTCATATTACCTTTAATTATCTTTAACTAATAATTCTCATTGTCTTTTTTGCAATATTTCAAATAATTCACCTTACAAAACTTCTTGCAAACCTACTAGCGCAATCTGTTCATCACAATTACTTTTCAAATAATCCGTAAATTTACTCCAGTCTTCTGAGAAGAAGAAGAAGAGTTTGGATTTGATATCCCGCCTTTCACTCCCCTTCAGGAGTCTCAAAGCGGCTAACATTCTCCTTTCCCTTCCTCCCCCACAACAAACACTCTGTGAGGTGAGTGGGGCTGAGAGACTTCAAAGAAGTGTGACTGGCCCAAGGTCACCCAGCAGCTGCATGTGTAGGAGCGGGGAAGCGAACCCGGGTCCCCAGATTACGAGACTACCGCTCTTAACCACTACACCACACTGGCTCTCACTGGCGGAATCTCTGGTCCCGCAGGTTTCGAATCCTTCCTGTTAGTTTATCTAATTCTGCATAGTCCAGCAGTTTCATCCTCCATTCTTCTTTCATCGGTAATACTTCTTGCTTCCAATTTTGTGCCAATAGTATTCTTGCTGCCGTCGTCACGTATGAAAATAACTTACAATCCTTTCTGTTTATATTATCACCTGCAATGTCAAGTAAAAATGCTTCTGGTTTCTTAATAAATGTATATTTCAACATCTTTTTCATCTCATTATATATCATTTCCCAGAAGTTTTTCACTTTTTTACATTCCCACCACATGTGATAAAATGTTCCTTCCTCAGCTGCAGTTATTTACATGGCATTCCGAACGCCGCTTGCAGCTCCAGCCCTGCAAGTCCCTCTCTCCTAACACTGGACCAGCGAAGCTGCAGGTTGGAAGGCTCAGGGTCGACAAAAGGATAGACTCCTTCATCCAGTGCGTAGTTTGACTGTGGAACTCACTTCCACAGGAAGCAGTGAGGGCCAGTAACTTAAATTTATGGAGGAGAGGGCTATAGGTTGACTACTCTGCCTCCTCGGTCAAAGACAGCAACACTTCTGAATACCAGTTGCTGGAAAGCACAGGAAGGGAGACCGCTCCTGTGTTCGAATCCTGCTTACTGGGTTCCCATGGTGGGCATCTGGTCAGCCACTGTGAGAACATGATCCTGGACTAGATGGGCCATTGGCCTCATCCAGCCGGCTCTTTATAGTTTACGCTGCCTCCTAGTATCTTACACGGCTATCTGGCAGAATTTGTCCTGCCCAGAAATCAAGCTCAACTCCCAGGATCTCGTTTTGCATACAAAATCAGTTTGCAAAATGCAGAGTCAGGGTCGGCACAGATGGAGAAGACTTGTTTGCGTGATTAAGGGGAAGCCACAAGCGGTTGAGTCGTTTCATGTTTGGAATGGGGGTCTCTGCTCTTCAAATCCAGCGGTTGGGGCAGGGAGGAATCCTGGCTTTCTCTCCCCCTGGCTCCATGTTTGGCTTGTAATCCCCTCAAAGGGCAAGGCGTGCGAGTGTGTATTTGTTTACAAATGGTTCCAGATCCTACATGATCTTTTCTCTGGGCAGGGATAGTGGGTGAGTAATACAGAGCAATAAATATTGAAGAGTTGTAAAAACGTCAGGAGTTGCATGTGAAATGGAGCTGACATGCTCTGAGATTGTGTGTTTGTTTGTGTGTGTATGTGTTTGTGTGTGTGTGTGTGTGTGAGAGAGAGAGAGAGAGAGAGAGAGAGAGAGAGAGAATGAGAGAGAGATTCAGAATGACAGCCAGAGTGAGGACCACAAGCAACATCTTTTATAACCAAGGAAAAGTCAAGAAACAGACATTTGTAATAGGGTGGGATTTGTATTTTTTTATTCTTGCTAATGGAGGACCACTTTTATCATCTATTATTCTTATGCTTTATTCTGTGTTGTGTGTTTTGAATGTCTCACATGTTCATTAAAGGTAAAGGTAAAAGGACCCCTGACCATTAGGTCCAGTCGTGGCCGACTCTGGGGTTGCGGCGCTCATCTCGCTTTATTGGCCGAGGGAGCCAGCGTTCAGCTTCCGGGTCATGTGGCCAGCATGACTAAGCCGCTTCTGGTGAACCAGAGCAGCGCACGGAAACGCCGTTTACCTTCCCGCCAGAGCGGTACCTATTTATCTACTTGCACTTTGACGTGCTTTCGAACTGCTAGGTTGGCAGGAGCAGGGACCGAACAACAGGAGCTCACCCCATCGCAAGGATTCGAACCACTGACCTTCTGATCGGCAAGTCCTAGGCTCTGTGGTTTAGCCCACACTGCCACCCGCGTCCCTTTCCTTTTCCATACTCCCCCCAAACCGCAATCTGTTTCCAAAGTCCTGTTGGTTTTCAGTTAACAGGGGAAGGACAGCATGGAGGGAGCTAATCTAGTGTGTGTGTGTGTGTGTAAACTTATTGGCTTCCTAAGCCCACATATCAACGGCGAGTGAGGTGCTGACTTCATTCTTTTACGCAGTAAGGGAAACAGATACATTCTGCGCATATCGCGTGCAACAGCCGGGTGAAAAGTGCCTCTGGGCGTGGGCAGGGCGCAAACCCTTCGCCAGGGAGAAAATGCAACCGGGCCTTTATTTTGAAAACTTCCACGTCAAGAGGGCACAGCGCCCACAATTCAGACACTGGTGGCTGGAGTGTGAGCTGGCATTTCACTGAGATCCAGGAGGTGCAGAAAGGGGGGGAGAGATCCTCGCCCGAAAACGCAGGCGTCCTTTCCCCCCACCCTCCCAACCCTGTTTCTGCCTTTGCAGCCATTTTCTGAGGAGTAGCCAGGAAGGCTGAGCAGGAGAGGCATAGCCGCACGTCCTCTCTGGTTCCCTGGCAGTGATGGTGCTTGATGCAAATGTGCTCTGCTCTCTGTGGATCCAGAAGGGGAGGCGGCCCCTTCGCTTATCGAGGCAGTGCTCCTGAGGAGCTAAAAATAGCAGCGATCAGAGGCTGCGGTGTCCAGATCCCTCGCAGCCACCTCCCCGCTGGTTATTCCTGTACCTACCGCAACATTGATTTTAGTGGTGCGAGGGACCAAAGGAAGGGGGCTTCATCGCTTAACGCCCACCCTTTGGCTTGCCATCTGCTCTGAGGTCAAAAGAGGGTCACGGCATGGCTGTACTTCCCCATCACGACAACCCTGCGAGGCTGGATCACCAGCACCCTCCAAACCAAAAGCATGGGTCTTCCTGAAATCATGTGTCTTTGGAATGTGGACAGCTGCCTGGCTGAATGCTCCCCGTGTCCAACACACACAGAGAGAGAGAGAGAGACTAGTGCGTGGAAAGGCAGCATATCGGAGAGAAAGTACGTTTCCGAGCACAATTCAAAGTGTTGGTGCTGACCTTTCAGGCCCTAAACGGCCTCGGCCCAGTATACCTGAAGGAGCGTGTCCACCCCCATTGTTCTGCCCGGATGCTGAGGTCCAGCGCCGAGGGCCTTCTGGCAGTTCCCTCACTGCAAGAAGCCAAGTTACAGGGAACCAGGCAAAGGGCCTTCTCAGTGGTGGCACCCGCCTGTGGAATGCCCTCCCATCAGATGTCTAAAAGAACAACAACTACCAGACTTTTAGAAGACATCTGAAGGCAGCCCTGTTTAGGGAAGCTTTTAATGTTTGATGCATTACTGTATTTTAATATTCTGGACGGGGTATAAATAATAAAAGATGATGATGATTATTATTATTATTATTATTATTATTATTATTCTCCACGATGCTCCGGCTTCGCAGGATCATGAGAGCAGAAGGATTCCTGCATTGCAGGGGGTTGGACTGGATGACCCTCGGGGTCCCTTCCAACACTACAATTCTGTGGTTCTGTAAAGAGCCCTGCTGGGACAGGACATGGGACAGAGGACAGGCTGAGGCTAGTCAGTGTGGACAATACCGAAGGGGCACTGGTGGCGCTGTGGTCTAAACCACTGTGCCTCTTGAGCTTGCCAATCAGAAAGTCAGCGGTTCGAATCCCCGCAACGGAGTGAGCTCCTGTTGCTCTGTCCCAGCTCCTGTCAACCTAGCAGTTCGAAAGCACACCAGTGCAAGTAGATAAATAGGTACCACTGTGGCAGGAACGTAAACGGTGTTTCCATGCGCTCTGGTTTCCGTCACGGTGTCCCATTGCACCAGAAGTGGTTTACTCATGCTGGCCACATGACCCGGAAAACTGTCTGTGGACAAACGCCGGCTCCCTCGGCCTGAAAGCGAGATGAGCGCCACAACCCCATAGTCGCCTCTGAAGGACTTAACCGTCCAGGGATCCTTTACCTTTACAATACTGAGCCCAATGCTTCAGCCTAGTACAGGAGAAGAAGTGGTAAGTGAACATCTAGCTACTTTAAACAAATTCAGATCTCCAGGGCCTGATGAGCTGCATCCGAGGGTCTACTCAGAGATTAAGATGTCTCCTGAGAACACCTTGGCGTTGGGCCTCTCAAAACTATGGAGGAAGAACATAGCCATTGACGGCCCTCCACGAATTTGTCTAATCCTCTTTTTAAGGCCATCTAGGTTGGTGGCCATCACTGCAATAAGGAAAAATCCTGGGGTGCAGATTTGCTCCACTGCCCACTGTCCTTCCAGTGAGCACTCAGGGCTTATTTCCTTTGGAATGGAGAGGTTTGATCTTCTTGCAGTCCATGGGACTCTCAAGAGTCTCCTCCAGCACTTGTTACAATTTTATAGACTGCTTTTCTGAGCCTCTTTGCTGTTGTGTATGTATGGTGTCTGTGTCGACGGTCATTGTCCTGGCCTTAGTTAGAGAATGTGGTGGGGACTTGGGATTTTGGGAGTCGTTTAACTGCCCCCCCCCCCCACAATTCCTGGTTTTAACAACTGCCTCTTGTGGCAGGGAGTTCCATAGTTCAATTATGCATTGCATGTAGAAGTGTTTGCTGTTTTTTTAACTCTGTCCTGAATCTTCCAACCTTCCACTTCACTGGAAGACCATCAAGGTCCTTTTCATATTCTACAATTCTAGGATTCTGTGCCTTTGAGTTCTGATGTTATGGCCTCTTACCGTATTCCTTCATATGTTGTTAGGCTGCTCTGCATGGTGCCCAGAAACCTGGCAAACCCAGGGATTAGGTCCTAAGGCTTCCTGGTCTTCATTCAGCAGACCATGCTCAGACTGCAGGACCATCCTGTGGATTAGATCGCCTGTCCTGAACATGGTTCGCTCCACATTCTACTTTTACTTTCTTTAAAAAAACAAAAACAAACAGGGTAGGTCAAGGGCTTCCTTGCAGCAGCTAGAGCAGGGGTCAGCAAACTGTTTCAGCAGTGGGCCAGTCCACTGTCCCTCAGACCTTGTTGGGGGCTGGACTATATTTTGGAAAAATAACATGAACAAATTCCTATGCCCCACAAATAACCCAGAGATGCATGTTACATAAAAGGAAACATTTTACTCATGTAAAAACATGCTGATTCCCGGACCCTCCATGGGCTGGATTGAGAAGGCAATTGGGCCAGATCCGGCCCTCGGGCCTTAGCCTACCCTGCAATGGGGTGAGCTCCCGTTGCTCGGTCTCTGCTCCTGCCAACCTAGCAGTTCAAAAGCACATCAAAGTGCAAGTAGATAAATAGGTACCACTCCGGCAGGAAGGTAAACAGCGTTTCCGTGCACTGCTCTGGTTCACCAGAAGCGGCTTAGTCATGCTGGCCACATGACCCAGAAGCTGTAGGCCAGCTCCCTCGGCCAGTAAAGCGAGATGAGCGCCGCAACCCCAGAGTCGGTCACGACTGGACCTGATGGTCAGGGGTCCCTTTACCTTTACCTTTAGCCTAGCCTACCTCACAGGGTTGTTGTGGGTAGCTACCTTGAGCTCCCTGGATATAAATGCAATAAGTAATAAATAGTTTTCGCAGGACTGGTGGACAAGCATGGGGGTGAGCAAGCAAAGATTGCGATTTCAGCTCCCATTTCTTGCTGGCTTACTTGCTTCTCCCCTGCTTGCTGGTCTACTCATGGGCTAAGACTGGAGGGTTGGATCGAGACTGCTCCGTCCCTTCCCTGGGCCTCCTAGTGCTGAATCCCTTGACGGCTTACGCTAAAATAAGTGTGCTAATTTCCCTCCTACAAAACGCTGCTGCTGCAGTACGTCTTTCCTCCTAAGGCAGCCACCTAGGGCTACGTAAGTGGGCAGGTTGTCCGGCCCGATCAGTATCTGCGGCCTGACACAGCTGTCAGCGAATGCACAGCGCAACTCTTGTGGGTTTTCTTTGAACTCTGGGGTCATGCTTCCCCAACAGGACTCTCAACCTCAGCAGGAGAAGAAATATGATGGACAAGCATGTTCTCCTCCGCCCTCTAGTGGACTCTCCAGAACAAGACACTTGGCTCACAAACTCAGTCGATTCCCTTCTCTTTCCCCCCTCACCCTTTCTTCCTTTTTGGATAGGATAGCAGCTGATCTGGTTTCTCCAGCCCTTCCTCCACCTGGTTTCCTCCTCCAACCATTTTGCACTACAACTTCCATCGCCCCCAGCACAGGCATATGACTCTGATGGGAGTTGTAGTCCCAAACAACTGGACAGCATCAGTTTTGGGGAGGATGGCTTGGATAAATATGTATTAAAATTCCCCATATTTTATTTTATTTGCATTCAGGAGAAGAAAATCATCATCATCATCATCATCAATTTATTTATATCCCGCCCTCCCCAGCCGAAGCCGGGCTCGGAGCGGATAACAACAGTAAAATAATACAGCATTCTAAAATCAATTCATTATAAAATCAGTTTAAATCAAATTAATGGCAACTATTGGGCTAGAGTTCTGTGAGGATTACCGAAGGAGGGGGTCAGGCTGTGCCTTGGCCAAAGGCCTGGTGGAACAGCTCTGTCTTGCAAGCCCTGTGGAAAGATGTCAAGTCCCGCAGAGCCCTGGTCTCTTGTGACAGAGCGTTCCACCAGATCGGAGCCACAGCCGAAAAAGCCCTGGCTCTGGTTGAGGCCAGCCTAACCTCCCTGTGGCCCGGGACCTCCGAGATGTTTTTATTTGCAGACCTTGGATCAAATCTATGCTTCCAGGTGCCATAAGAAAGCTGCAGAGATAGCGCAGGATAGTGCGCACCCTGGAAATGATCTCTTTAAGCTTCTGCCTTCTGGAAGAAGGTACAGGGTTATAAAGACTAGGACTAGCCACCTGAGAAACCGTTTCTACCCAAATGCGATTTGGGTTTTCAACTGAGTGTAAAGTAGTCTCTATGGGAGTATATTGTATTTAATTGTGGGGTATCAGAGTTTTTGGGACGTGGGTGGCGCTGTGGGTTAAACCACAGAGCCTAGGACTTGCCGATCAGAAAGTTGGCGGTTCAAATCCCTGCGACGGGGTGAGCTCCCGTTGCTCGGTCCTTGCTCCTGCCAACCTAGCAGTTCGAAAGCACGTCAAAGTGCAAGTAGATAAATAGGTACCGCTCCGGTGGGAAGATAAACAGCATTTCCATGCGCTGCTCTGGTTCGCCAGAAGTGGCTTAGTCATGCTGGCCACATGACCTGGAAGCTGTACGCCGGCTCCCTTGGCCAGTAAAGAGAGATGAGCGCCGCAACCCCAGAATTGGCCATGGCTGGACCTAATGGTCAGGGGTCCCTTTACCTTTACCTTTAAGGAGTCTCTATGGAAGTATATTGTATTTAAAAATGGGGTATCAGAGTTTTTAGGGGGCTAACCAGGTTGGGATAGGTAAGATAGCAGGCTTGTTGGTTTTTGAATGTCTTATGTAGATATTTCAATTTTGTTGTTTTGTATGGGACAATGACAATATTGTATCGTATTGTATCTCACAACGGATGTGCCAGAATTGGAGATGGCTTTCTGGGTTTTCTTCCCCTTCAGTCCTGGCTCTGAGCTCCCCTCCAGTTTTTCCTCTCTCATTGATTGCTAACCAATCCACTCAAGTTTACCTGCACATTTGTCAAGCCAAGTCTAGACATTCCGCAAACATTTGTTCCGGGACACGGACATTTGCCATTCCCTGCAAACTGCTGAGGAACAAGGTTAGCTCACATTTAGAAGCGCGTCCACTAACTCGAGTTAATCAGCCATTAATTAACCCAAGTGCAAACGGAAGCAGGAATCATAATGCAAAAAATGTCCTCCTGAAAAGCTGGACCTACGCAAGTAGCAGAGTGAAGTGGTACGGTCTGGAGGCAGGTGAGAGGGACCGTACCACTTCAGACTGCAAGTGTTTGTGGCTGGGGAGGGGAAATCAAAATTTTGAAAGCTTAATAATAATAATAATAATTTTTTATTATTTATACCCCGCCCATCTGGCTGGGTGTCCCCAGTCACTCTGGGCAGCTTCCAACAGAATATTAAAATACAATAGTCTATTACACATTAAAAGCATCCCTAAACAGGGCTGCCTTCAGATGTCTTCTAAAAGTCTGGTAGTTGTTTTTCTCTTTGACATCTGGTGGGAGGGCGTTCCACAGGGCAGGTGCCACCACCGAGAAGGCCCTCTGCCTGCTTCCCTGTGTAGATAAGTTTTTAATGTTTGGTGTTTCATGATGCTTTTATTTTTGGGGGGAAGCTGCCCGGAATGACACGGGTAACCCAGTCAGATGGGCAGGGTACAAAATGTTTAGTCATTTAGTCATGTCCAGCTCTTCGTGACCCCGTGGACCAGAGTACACCAGGCACTCCTGTCTTCCACTGCCTCCCGCAGTTTGGTCAAACTCATGCTGGTAGCTTCAAGAACACTGCCCCACCATCTCGTCCTCTGCCGTCCCCTTCTCCTTGTGCCCTCCATCTTTCCCGACATCAGGGTCTTTTCCAGGGAGTCTTCTCTTCTCATGAGGAGGCCAAAGTCTTGGAGCCTCAGCTTCAGGATCTGTCCTTCCAGTGAACACTCAGGGCTGAGTTCCTTCAGAATGGAGAGGTTTGATCTTCTTGCAGTCCATGGGACTCTCAAGAGTCTCCTCCAGCACCATAATTCAAAAGCATCAATTCTTCGGCAATCAGCCTTCTTTATGGTCCAGCTCTCACTTATTAGCATTATCATTATTATCATCATTATTATTATTATTATCATTATCATCACTACTACTACTAGCCACAATGCCTATGCCTCCATGGTCAAAGACAGTAATGCTTTTCATAGAATCATAGAATCATAGAGTTGGAAGAGACCACAAGGGCCATCGAGTCCAACCCCCTGCCAAGCAGGAAACACCATCAGAGCACTCCTGACATATGGTTGTCAAGCCTCTGCTTAAAGACCTCCAAAGAAGGAGACTCCACCACACTCCTTGGCAGCAAATTCCACTGTCGAACAGCTCTTACTGTCAGGAAGTTCTTCCTAATGTTTAGGTGGAATCTTCTTTCTTGTAGTTTGGATCCATTGCTCTGTGTCTGCTTCTCTGGAGCAGCAGAAAACAACCTTTCTCCCTCCTCTATGTGACATCCTTTTATATATTTGAACATGGCTATCATATCACCCCTTAACCTCCTCTTCTCCAGGCTAAACATGCCCAGCTCCCTTAGCTGTTCCTCATAAGGCATCGTTTCCAGGCCTTTGACCATTTTGGTTGCCCTCCTTTGGACACGTTCCAGTTTGTCAGTGTCCTTCTTGAAGTGTGGTGCCCAGAACTGGACACAGTACTACTCCAGGTGAGGTCTGACCAGAGCAGAATACAGTGGCACTATTGAATACCAGTTGCTAGAAACAGCTAAAGGGGACAGTGCTGTTGCATTTGTGTCCTGTTACAGCGTTGGGCCTCTTGCCAGCCACTGTGACAATAGGATGCTGGACCAGAAGGACCATTGGCCTCATCCAGCAGTTTCTTCTTGTGTTCTTACATTATGTTCTTCAGAATTCTGGTGTCCTTTTCTCTTTTGCTCTGCCTCTTCTGCAAGCCTCCCCTACCTTCCGAAAACCCATGTCCCTGGCTTTGTTCGAGAGCTTCTGTAACGTAGTTGCTAAGAGACTGATCATGTACAAGTTCCCCACGGCTCGCCTTGTAATTAGCTCAGTTTTCCCGAGCTTTCGTGGAGAACTCCCAGAGAAACTTCTCTGGGAAAAAAGCTCAGAAGGATTGAGGCTGGGGAAACTGCTGTGTGTCTCCTGCCCATCCGATTTCCTAGCCAAATGTACTTTCAGGAAGGGGGCTACAAAACGGGTTGGCTGGTAACGATAAAGACCTTGTAGGTTTCAGCATTGAAACTGGGACAGAAGTGTAGCCCATTTCAGTGACCCAAAAGGCACCAGAAGGTCCAGTTCCTGTGCATAAAAAGGTAAAGGGACCCCCTGACCACTAGGTCCAGTCTCAGACAACTCTGGGAATGCAGCGCTCATCTCACTTTACTGGCTGAGGGAGCCGGCGTACAGCTTCCGGGTCATGTGGCCAGCATGACTAAGCCGCTTCTGGAGAACCAGAGCAGCGCACAGAAATGCTGTTTACCTTCCTGCTGGTGCGGTACCTATTTATCTACTTGCACTTTGTGCTTTCGACCTGCTAGGATGGCAGGCAGTTCATAAAGGTAAAGGTAAAGGGACCCCTGACCATTAGGTCCAGTCATGACCGACTCTGGGGTTGCAGCGCTCATCTTGCTTTATTGGCTGAGGGAGCCAGCATTCAGCTTCCGGGTCGTGTGGTCAGCCTGACTAAGCCACTTCTGGCGAACCAGAGCAGCACACGGAAACACCGTTTACCTTCCCGCCGGAGTGGTACCTATTTATCTACTTGCACTTTGATGTGCTTTCGAACTGCTAGGTTGGCAGGAGAAGGACCCAGCAACGGGAGCTCACCCCGTCACGGGGATTCAAACTGCCGACCTTCTGATCGGCTGTCTCTTTTGGTTTCGCTCAGCTTTTCCATCATCCACATTGGTTTCCATCGCTGCTTTCTGCCGGAGTGAGTTCCGTAGTTTAACAAGATTTGCTGCATGGAGAAGGCCTTCCTTTTCTTTGTCCTCCATCTTCCAACATGCTAATAAATGCTAGCCCCCAAAGTTCTCCAGCGACTCACTGCATGCTGAGAAAGACTTCTCAGAGAGAAGCTTAAGATCAGCTCCTCGCCCCACTCCAAGTCCGTTGCTGCTCAAGCAACCATGGTGCTCTGATAGCCAGCGCCATCAGAGCTGGCCAGAGGCTCTGCAAATATCATTATCTTTATCCAATTTGATTTATAGTTCAACTGTGCAACGAGAGGCCTATGCGAATTTGCTCGGAGGTCATCAATCTGGCGTTCATTGCCTGGTTATTATAATGTAGCAAGCTTGTGGCTGCAGGGCCTTTGCACTACCAAACGCTGAGCCCAAACTGGAGCAGGGTTATTGAACGGGGGGGTGGGGGTGCACTTCCGCTTTTAGCAGGGGTTTGCGGCGCTTTGCAAAAGGTGGTGCAAGCGTTTCTGAAACACCGGCAGGAATAGCGTGCCGTCCATACATGATGTTGGTGTTAAAGGGGCTCGCACCAGCTTCCTGTCTTTTGCCAGGACAAGTTCGTGGTTCTTGCACAAGTGTGTGCAAAGTGCTGAATAACTCAGGCACAGGATACCTTAAGGAGTACCTTACCCGGTGCATCCCAAGTCCATTCCTAAGATTGTCCAGGGAAGCACTACAGTGGTACCTCGGGTTACAGACGTTTCAGGTTACAGACGCTTCAGGTTACAGACTCTGCTAACCCAGAAATAGTACCTTGGTTTAAGAACTTTGCTTCAGGATGAGAACAGAAATTGCGCGGTGGCAGCACGGCGGCAGCAGGAGGCCCCATTAGCTAAAGTGGTGCTTCAGGTTAAGAACAGTTTCAGGTTAAGAACGGACCTCCGGAACGAATTAAGTACTTAACCCGAGGTACCACTGTATTCGTGTTTCCCTATGAGCCAGAAGCACGACTCCTGTCCATGAGCAATCATGCCTTCCATGGTGTGGGTTCAGATCTGTGGAACTCTCTCCCACAAGACGCATTTCACGCACCACATAGTTAAAACTATGGAACATGCTTCCACCAGTGGCAGAGGAAGGGGGGTGCGGGGGGTGCGTGCTGCTGTGGGTGTCATCACTGAGGTGGGTGACAAAATGACAAAAATATGAGTTTAAAAAAACAAAATTGGGCTCATGAAACTTTTTAGTTCAGTCAACAAATGTAACAAATGCGGCTGGCACTGGGCACCACACCATAGGGGCCAGCACTTACCATGGGATTTCCATGTACCCAAGCCACACATCTCGCCTGAGAATGACGTAGTGGCTTGGGTGCATGAAGGCTCTGGTCTGCCTGAAATGGCAGTGTGGGACTTGCGTCCGCCCTCCGCCTCTTCCTCAGCCACCCTACAGCTGAGAGGGGGCAGCGGAGAGGCTCCACACAGCACATCCCACCCCCATGGGCAGCTCGCCCACCTGCCAGCTGCAGGGTGCGCACTGGGCACCCAAGCAGCTAGCAAACCGCTAGCTTCCACAAGAGGTGGTGGTAGCCACCAGCTTAAAAAGGTAAAGATAAAGGGACCCCTGACCATTAGGTCCAGTCGTGGCCGACTCTGGGGTTGTGGCGCTCATCTCGCTTTATTGGCGGAGGAAGCCGGCGTACAGCTTCCGGGTCATGTGGCCAGCATGACTAAGCTGCTTCTGGCGAACCAGAGCAGCGCACGGAAATGCCGTTTACCTTCCCGCCGGAGCGGTACCTATTTATCTACTTGCACTTTGACGTGCTCTCGAACTGCTAGGTTGGCAGGAGCTGGGACCGAGCAATGGGAGCTCACCCCATTGCGGGGATTCGAACCACAGACCTTCTGATTGGCAAGTCCTAGGCTCTGTGGTTTAACCCACAGCGCCACCGGCATCCTGTGGCCACCAGCTTAGATGGCTTTAAAAGAAAGAAAGAAGATTCCACCTAAACATTAGGAAGAACTTCCTGACAGTAAGAGCTGTTCGACAGTGGAATTTGCTGCCAAGGTATGTGGTGGAGTCTCCTTCTTTGGAGGTCTTTAAGCAGAGGCTTGACAACCATATGTCAGGAGTGCTCTGATGGTGTTTCCTGCTTGGCAGGGGGTTGGACTCGATGGCCCTTGTGGTCTCTTCCAACTCTATGATTCTAGGATTCTAAGAGGACTGGCAAATTCATGGCTTGGCAATGGCTACTAGCCACTGTGGCTGTCCTCTGCCTCCACCATTGGCTCCCAGTATGTTTCCGAGCACAATTCAAAGTGTTAGTGCTGACCTTTAAAGCCCTAAATGGCCTCGGTCCAGTATACCTGAAGTAGCTTCTCTACCCCCATCGTTCTGCCCAGACACTGAGGTCCAGCTCCGAGGGCCTTCTGGTGGTTCCCTCCCTGTGAGAAGTGAGGTTACAGGGAACCAGGCAGAGGGCCTTCTTGGTAGTGGCACCCGCCCTGTGGAATGCCCTCCTATCAGATGTCAAAGAGAAGAACAACTACCAGACTTTTAGAAGACATCTGATGGCAGCCTTGTTTAGGGGAGCTTTTAATGTTTAACAGACCACTGTATTTTAATACTTTGTTGGGGTATAAATCATAAGTTCTTCTTCTTCTTCTTCTTCTTCTTCTTCTTATTATTATTATTATTATTATAGCTGCAGCAATGCTTCTGAAAACCAGTTGCTGGAAACCACAGGAGGGGCGAGTTTCTCTTGTGCTCAAATCCTGATTACAGGTTTCCCACAGGGATCTGGTTGTCAACTGCGAGAACAGGATGCTGGACTACACGGGCCATTGGCCTCATCCAGCAGGCTCTTCTCTTGTGTATGGATATGAAACCATGAAACCGCGAAAACAGCACTGCAACATAATGTCCCCTCTCCCTCTTCTCCTCTTGGTTTGCTCTCAGTGATGTCACAGAACCAAAACTGATTGCCTGTGTGGCACAATGATGTCATCACGGTCCCCGTGTACGTTCCCCGATTAACAGGGATAGAGCCGTTTAAAATGCCCTTTTCAGGTTTGGGTTGTGTTTTCTGAAGCGTGGAACCCGAACAGCGGCAGATGTGGGGGATGGTGGAGGGTCATTGGCTGCAAACAAATACATGAAATGAATGCAGGAGTGGAAAGAAAGGTTTGGGGGTGGCAATTTGCAATCATTCCTTCCTTTCCCCCCACCAGCACAGCCACTACTCCATCGCGGCAACTTCCACAGCGAAAATCAAACCTCATGAAAATTCAGTGCAGCGTGAAAGCGGAATTTAAGAAAATGAGTTTTCACCCAAGCCACCGTCTCTCTCTCTCTCTCTCTCCATCTACATTTCTGAATGCCCTCTTTGATTAGATCAGATCGCCACCTTGCGGAAAATCTGAGTCATTTCCTGTTTGTGAGGGAACGCTCCACAAACCAGCTCCTCCTCTCTCCCACTTCAGCCTCCTCCAAAGTAGGCTTTGTTTTGCTGCTGCTCTATTGCAGCTGTTTTCAAAACATCAGGGATGATTCCATTTGGACACAATACCGAATATTCAGTATCAAGGCAGAGAAATATGGGGCGTGCTTTGCATGTTCTGCAGCATTTCACTGATGAAAAAATAGTACCGTAAGACGCTGCCCCATATTAAATGGAGGTTGAAAACCACCTTGATTTTTTTGTGTGCCCTGTGAAAGGGCAGTGATTCTTATGAGGTCAGATGAGATTTCCCTGAAATTTTCAGGATGTGTAGGGTTTCCTGTTTGCTTTAACTTTGAAAGATACTTCTTCCACCACTTGTTTTTAAAACTTTCTTTTTTAAAAAAAGACATCATGTCTGCTTGCAAGAGCCCAAAGCTTCCTCTAGTCTTCTGGCTCAGCTGTACTCCCTTGAATGCCCACATAAAATAGACTACATCCACTCTGTGCATTTGAAGCAGTCTCATATCATTTATGGGGACGCGAGTGGCACTGTGGGTTAAACCACAGAGCCTAGGACTTGCCGATCAGGAGGTCGGTGGTTCAAATCCCCGCGACGGGGTGAGCTCCCATTGCTCAGTCCCTGCTCCTGCCAACCTAGCAGTTCCAAAGCATACCAGCGCAAGTAGATAAATAGGTACCGCTCCAGTGGGAAGGTAAATGGCGTTTTCGTGCGCTGCACTGGTTCGCCAGAAGTGGCTTAGTCATGCTGGCCACATGACCCGGAAGCTGTATGCCGGCTCCCTCGGCCAATAAAGCGAGATGAGCGCCGCAACCCCAGAGTCGGCCACAACCGGACCTAATGGTCAGGGGTCCCTTTACCTTTACCTTTTACATATCATTTTAAACAGTCAAACCTTCCCCCCAAAAAAGATCCTGGTCATTGTAGTCTGCATGCAATATTAGGGGAAATCAGTTTGCAAAAAATGTGTATATATCGGGCAGAAACACATACAAACGTTTGTATATTAGGACAGATTTGCATTAAAATAAACCAATCTTTTGCTGAATTTCCATGAGGACTTAAAAAAATAAATGCAGGATTCTCAAACTGATGTGAATTGAAGCTCGGAAAAATGAGAAACTGAAACTTGCCCATCCCTTAACTTAAGGTGTAGATCCAAAATGAGTGAGAGGGAAGGAAACTCCATTAAATTGGCACGGATATACACTGGAATTAAATGCAATTTTGGAAACAGCAGACGTAAAATTCAGAAAATCTTTTTCCCCGCCTCCAACACCTAGTTTCTCCCTTTTCCATCTCATTTTGCCCTGACTCCTCCTAGCATATAAGGTGAACAGTTATTCATTTATCAGGAAAACATGGAATTAGGCTGGTGCTGTATAGTGCTTAGAGTATCAGGCTAGGACCTGGGAGAGATCTGGGTTCAAATCTTTACTCACTAGGTGACCTTGTGCCAGTCATAGCCTCTCAGCCTAACCTACCCCACAGGGTTGTTGTAGAAATTGAACGAGGAGGGGTGGACAATGTATACCATACATACGTACTATTCCTCTTAGTATTTCATAATAACAAAGATTCTACTTCTGAACTTTAAGCCCAAACATTTGTCTAACGCAGGGAATTGCAGGAACCCAGCTATTA
Organism: Podarcis pityusensis; assembly: GCF_964106645.2. Classification (NCBI taxonomy): domain Eukaryota; kingdom Metazoa; phylum Chordata; class Lepidosauria; order Squamata; family Lacertidae; genus Podarcis; species Podarcis pityusensis. The sequence goes on from NC_138026.1 coordinate 118,213,939, forward strand.
AAAAAATTCTGTGCGCTTTTCGGAACCTTTCTTAAGGGCAGCCAATTTGATAGCTCCTGCCTGCTCATGTCTTCCCCGTATCAGTCCCATCTTAGAGGCACTGTGATTACTTCCCCGCAATCTCACATATGGGATCATTGCGATGGTAATAAGGAATAGCACTGGGATGAGTTTTTGCACAGTTTCCACTGGCCCTAACGAAATTTAGCAAGCATGCAAGTGGGTTAGGAACATAAGAAGTCGCCCCATAGCGAGGGCAGACCCTTGGTCAGTCCAACACATTGTTATCTACTGTCTGGCAGAGGCTCTCCAGTTTCCTTTTTTTTTTTTTATAATTTTTTATTAAAGTTTTGAACAACAAAAGAAAAAGAAAACAACACACACAAAAAACAGTACAAAACTCAACAATAAAAAACACAAAGCTTAACAATTAAAAACAAACTCTCTTTTCCATTTCCAAATTTAAAATACTTATTTTCTAGACTTCCTCATACCTCCCTCTTTTGTATTCCAATCTACATTATTTGTCCAGCAGTTTCTTTTCCACTTTTTTAATCCCAATCTTTAACTTAATAAAATGTTAAAATATATACCTTCAACTTTTTTAAACCTAATCCTTGATCTTAATGTCATATAACTTTAAAATTTTCCCTTTTAATATCAAATTTCCATTTCTTTAAACATCTTTAATCTTGATCTTTAATCTTGATCTATCATTAACTTTAACCTGTGCAGCTGGAAACCACTTACTTTCAGTCCAACATCCCTTTAACATTCCTTAATTTTGCAATGTTTCCGAAGATAGTCTTTGAATTTCTTCCAGTCTTCCTCCATCGACTCTTCTCCCTGGTCACGGATTCTACCAGTCATTTCCGCCAATTCCATATAGTCCATAAGTTTCATCTGCCATGAGGCTCTCCAGTTTCAAATTGGGCTGGCTATTTCTAGGTCTAGTGGCAGATTCTGCTGGATTGAGCCTGGGAATTTCTATATGCACAGCAGATGCTCCACCACTGATCAGAGGCCCTCTATTTTTATTCATCCATTCATTTTATTTACCGCTTCCTTCTTTGAAACTCCAGGACACTTAGCAATGTTTTAAGCAAATGAGAGCATGCATACAGGTCACCTGGGCTTCGAGTGGCAAAGATGGGTCCAGAAGCACTCCCAGGCTATGAACATGCTCTTCCGAGGGCCTTCTAGCAGTTCCCTCCCTGTGAGAAGTGAGGTGACAGGGAACCAGGCAGAGGGCCTTCTCGGTGTTGGCGCCCGCCCTGTGGAACACCCTCCCACCAGATGTCAAAGGAAAAACCAACTACCAGACTTTTAGGAGACATCTGAAGGCAGCCCTGTTTAGGGAAGCTTTTAATATCTGAAGGACTATTGTATTTTAATATTTTGTTGGAAGCCATCCAGAGTGGCTACGGGAGACCCAGCCAAATCAGCCGGGTCTAAATAATAAATGATGATGATGATGATGTCCTTTGGTCACGAGCTCACCTTCTCCCTCCCTTCTTTCTCCCCTTGTCTCCAGGTATATCCGAACCATGTACCTGGGGATCCAAAGCCAGAGGCAAAAGGAACACCAGCGGCGCTTTTACTGGGCTATGATGTACGAGTATGCAGACGTCAACATGTTGCGCCTCTTGGAGACTTTCCTCGAGAGCGCCCCACAATTGGTGCTACAGCTCTGCATAATGATCCAAAAGAACCGTGCAGAAACCTTACCATGTAAGTTGCCCCACCTGGGTGGGGAGAGACACTGTGTATGGGGAGGGGGGATATACCTCCATGTCGGCAGTGACTGCTCCCCTTGATCCATCGCCAGGCCCTTGATCCATCACCATGTCGGCAGTGACTGCTCCCCTTGATCCATCGCCAGGTAGCAAACAAAGCCCTGCCTTCTTTGTGGCAAAGCCTCTGCCCATTTCCGCTCGCTGTGTTTCCTGTGGGAGATGGGCCAATTGAGGGGCCAATTGAGGCACAAATGCCGTGCCCATTGCCCGCTTTCAGTGTGGCTTTGGGCTCCAGTTACCAAACCTTTCGAAGCCACTGTCCCCTCGGTTCCATAAACTCCTCCCCATTGCCCCTTACCCTGCCCTACAGAAAGCATTATTCAGATGAGCGGTTTTCACAACCCACTGATAACACAATAAAATTCAAAACAGCGACAATTAATTGCACGTTGGTGCAAAACCCAGTTGAAACTTGTTTTGTTTAATTACGGTATTTTTTGCTCTATAGGATGCACCCGACCATAGGACGCACCTTGTTTTAGAGGGGGAGAACAAGAAAAAAAAATTCTCCCCCTCTCTGCCCCTTCCATTTCTCCTCCCACTTCACTGAAGCGGCGCTGCACAGAGAGGGAAAGCTGTGCAGCGCCTCTCCAGCGAAGCGAAGCCAGGAGAGCAAGAGGGATTGGTGCACACTGACCCCTTTCACTCTCCAGGCTTCAGTGAAGGCAACCCGAAGCCTCCGGAGCGCAGCGGGAGCTCCTGCTGCGCTCCAGAGGCTTCAGGTGGCTATCCCTGAAGCCAAGTAGCCTGCATTTGCTCCATATGACGCACACACATTTCCCCTTAATTTTTGAAGGGGAAAAAGTGTGTCTTATAGAGCGAAAAATACGGTACTTCAATGAGATTGATTGACTTGATCCAGTGATACCAGTTGTTCAAAGTCTGATATTCATTGGCAAGTCCAGTGCCGCCGCCACCCCACAGCCGCCCCCTTGCCCCTAAGCACTGCCACCACCACCCAGCAGGTGATCCTAGTGCCATGGCTTTGGGAACCATGGCTCAGAAGCGTACTCAAGACTTGGAAAACCACAGTCAATGTAACCGACGGCAATGATACCATTACAGAAGGGAGGAGATTGTACTGTAGCTAAATCTGATGGAGTTCAGTGGATGATGGACCATTAGAGTGAATGGGACACTGCCCCACCAACTTCCATCTGTCCTCAGCTAGCTCCCACCTGCCTGCCTTCTTACAACTATTCCAGGGGTTGGCACTGCCCGCTGGCATAGTCTCAATGCTGCCGTTGTAGAAATCAGCAGGAAGAAGGATGAGGATGCCTGTCTTTGGCCCTCTGCCTCCACTTGCTGCCTTCCAATCTGAGCATTACTCCCTTCACATTTTGCACTAGTATCATTATCAAATTACCCTTTTAATTTTGTTGGTGCTAGCCAGCAACAGACCAAAATTTGTGTGCATGCACACATACACCACTCTTTCACACGCAAGCCATAAATCACAATAACATCTGTGCGAAGTCAGAGATTGTGTTCCTCCGTAGCTCAGTCAGTACAGGATGAGTCTCTTAATCTCAGGGTCATGGGTTGGAGCCTCATGTTGGGCGAAAGATTCCTGCATTGCAGGGGGTCTGACTAGGTGATCCTTGTGGTCCCTTCTGTGATTCCTCCAGAAATTTTTACTGATGAAGATTGAAGGAGCAATGCTCTTTAGGGGCAGTCCCTCGTGAGTCTGCCGGGGGGTCTAGTGGGAACCTGTTCTTCCACCATTCAATGCTAGAGGGCCTATCTTTGCTTGCAGAAGGTCCCAGGTTCAATCCTGGACATGTCCAGTTTAAAAGGGTCAGGTAACAGGTGATTTAAAGGGACACGGGTGGCACTGTGGGTTAAACCACAAGGCCTAGGACTTAGAATCATAGAATCATAGAGTTGGAATAGACCACAAGGGCCATCGAGTCCAACCCCCTGCCAAGCAGGAAACACCATCAGAGCACTCCTGACATATGGTTGTCAAGCCTCTGCTTAAAGACCTCCAAAGAAGGAGACTCCACCACACTCCTTGGCAGCAAATTCCACTGTCGAACAGCTCTTACTGTCAGGAAGTTCTTGCCGATCAGAAGGTCAGCGGTTCGAATCCCTGCGACGGAGTGAGCTCCCGTTGCTCAGTCCCTGCTCATGCCAACCTAGCAGTTTGAAAGCACATCAAAGTGCAAGTAGATAAATAGGTACCGCTCCGGCGGGAAGGTAAACGGCGTTTCCGTGCGCTGCTCTGGTTCGCCAGAAGCGGCTTAGTCATGCTGGCCACATGACCCGGAAGCTGTACGCCGGCTCCCTCGGCCAATAAAGCGAGATGAGCGCCACAACCCCAGAGTCAGCCACGACTGGACCTAATGGTCAAGGGTCCCTTTACCTTTAACAGGTGATTTAGAAAGTTCCCAAATAGACAACAGCCATGCTAGACTTGACAGAGCAATTGCTTGACTACAGCTTCTCTGTGTACTTGTGGGGTGTTCTGCATGAGCAAATGGGCCACACCTTGCAAAGGCCATTTCGGAGGAATATGAATATAGTTACCAGGAGCTTTGGACTGCAACAGAATGAACACCCTGGGCACAACATTAGCAACCCCTGTCTTAGAGCTTTGTGGGAATAATCAGAACACCAGAGTAGAAAAGCCAATTTAAGGTGGCCTTCCAGACATCATCAGTCATGTCAAATGTTGCACAATCCCCACCTTCCTAGGTCTTCTGACAACGGATGCTTCAAATATTGGGAGCTTCTGACAATGGATGCTTCAGGCTGAGCTATCAGCCTAGATTAGGGAAGGGTTATAGAAGTCCAGTGAGTGGCGCTGTGGTCTAAACCACTGAGCCTCTTGGGCTTGCCAGTCAGAAGGTCAGCGGTTTGAATCCCCGCGACAGGGTGAGCTCCCATTGCTCTGTCCCAGCTCCTGCCAACTTGGCAGTTTGAAAGCACACCAGTGCAAGTAGATAAATAGGTACCGCTGTGGTGGGAAGGTAAACGGCGTTTCTGTGTGCTCTGGTTTCCGTCAGTGTCCTGTTGTGCCAGAAGCAGTTTAGTCCTGCTGGCCACATGACCCAGAAAGCTGTCTGTGGACAAACGCCGGCTCCCTCAGCCTGAAAGCGAGATGAGTGCCACAACCCCATAGTCGCCTTTGACTGGACTTAACCGTCCGGGGTCCTTTACCTTTACCTATAGAAGTCCAATGAGCCATATTCAGACCACCAGTTCTTATATCCCAGCCAAGCTTTTTACACATGAACTCCTAGAAGGTGAGCTGTCATGTCGACGAGTCTGGCAAGCGAGATGCAGCTCATAGGCTTCACCTGTTCATGGGCAGTTTTAATTAACTTGGTCCCTTCTGATTTCACAGTACCATGATCAGTTTTTAAAATCATTGCTATTATTTCATTAGCAAACAAAACTAGCACAGTTTCCCAACAATTCAAAGATAGCCAAGAGCAATTGAGCATGGTCAGGTGTAAAATAAGGAGACAAAAGATATATATAAATAAGTATTAAAAGAAACTTGCACAAAAGAGGCAATATGGCAGTCTTCTAAGATAAGACATAAACAGCTCATCAAAAACTCATATAATCATATAGTGGCAGATGAAATCATATTCCGATGGAATTTGCCACCCATGTGACTGAGTTGTTAAATAAGCTAAATGTCAGGGAACTGACATCGGAGCCTGAGGCAGAGGGAAGGCTCTCAAATGATGCTGGAGAAGGGCCAAGCAGGGAGAGAGGCAGTTCAGCAGAGGGGGAAGCAAATCAACGTTACACCAGGGATAAAGGGGGGCAGATGGGGGAATCGGCGAGAGGGCTCCAGGACTCTTCACTGGACACCAGCGGGGAGAGCACGGGTCCTCCGCTACCCACGCCCTCCCTGCGCAGAAGACTTCCACGCAGGGAGAGTAGGGGGAGACTGGGCGTCAAACAACTTTTATGTTGGAAGAGGTTTAAGAAACGCCCACTGACGGATTCTGCGCGCGACTGAGGCAGCCACGAATTGAAGGGCTGTCCAGACAGAAAGGTTTAACAAGGCAACATAGCCAGGAGAGGCGGCAACTTACGCTCGAGCAACCCCATACCCATTATACTAAACAACAATAACAGTCCAATGGGTCCACGTCCCCTCTTTAGAACCCGGAGTTAGTGGGTTAGTTTCTCCAAGGTGGCTATAAATAAGGCTTTCTTAAACCAGTTCACAACAGAGCACAGTGGTACCTTGGTACTCGAACAGCTTGGCTCCTGAACAAATCGGCTCCCAAACTCCGCAAACACGGAAGTGAGTATTCTGGTTTGTGAACATTTTTCAGAAGCCGAATGTCCAACATGGCTTCCATGGCTTCCAATTGAGTGCAGGAAGCTCCGGCAGCCAATCGGAAGCCGCACCTCAGTTTTTGAACAGTTCTGGGAGTCGAACAGACTCCCAGAACAGATTAAGTTTGAGAACCAAGGTACCACTATACACAGAAGCCTCCCACCAGGGAATTGTTGGTGGACAGTGAGCCTTCGCCATGCACATCCATGCAGATGGTGGCCTGGACGTATTGCAGCGCAGGCATGCTCCCGTAGGAAGTCCTGCTTATTTTACTCTCTCTTCTCTTCCTCCTCTAGATCTTTCTCGCTACCCCGACCCGCATTGTAAACATGCTCCACACCTGCCCCCCGGGGGGACGATGATGTGGGCCACTGCGTCCCTTTTGCCCCGTTTAACTCTGTGGGTTTGTGTGTGTGTGTTCTCCCGGCAGGTGTGTCCTCTGTCGCCTCCCTGATGTCCCTGGCTTGGGTGCTAGCCTCGTATCATAAGCTTCTCCGGGACTCTAGGGATGACAAGAAGAGCATGAGCTACCGAGGGGCCCTTATCCATCTCTTCTGGCGTCTCTTCACCATCTCATCCAGAGTGATCTCTTTTGCCCTCTTTGCTTCCATCTTCCAGCTCTATTTTGGGATCTTTCTGGTGGTCCACTGGTGCGCCATGGCTTTCTGGATCATCCATGGCGGGACAGACTTCTGCATGTCTAAATGGGAGGAGATTCTCTTCAACATGGTGGTAGGAATTGTGTACATTTTTTGCTGGTTTAATGTCAAGGAAGGGCGGACCCGATACCGAATGTTTGCCTATTACACTGTAGTCTTGACAGAGAATGCTGCCTTGACGCTCCTTTGGTATTATTACAGAGACCCCGACACCACTGACTCGTACGCTGTGCCAGCACTCTGTTGCGTCTTTCTTAGCTTTGCCGCCGGGGTAGCACTGATGCTCTTGTACTACGGCATCCTGCATCCCATGGGGCCAAGAGCTAAGATCTTTGCCAGCTCCTGTTGCGCCGAACTGCTCTGGGGCATTCCTTTGCCCCCTGACGTTGAACCCATGGCTCCCCAGACCCCAGGGTACAGGGCGGCCCAGGCAACGCCCACCAGAGCGGCCACGGAGCAACAGGAGGAACTCACGGCTGAGACTTGCTTGCCAGTTTTCCAAGTGAGAGCGATGGTACCCTCGACTCCGTCCGGGAGGCCCTACCACCCAGAAGGCCCTCTCATTAAGATAGACATCCCAAGGAAGAGGTACCCAGCTTGGGACGCCCATTTTGTAGACAGGAGATTAAGAAGGACTATAAACATTCTACAGTACGTCACCCCGACCGCCGTAGGGATTAGATATCGAGACGGACCTCTCTTGTATGAATTGCTACAGTACGAATCTTCACTTTAAAAGCTCCTTTAAACACAAGCACACATACAAACATGCAGACACACACACACACACACACACACACACACGACACACACGACACACACACTGTCACAGACAAACAACAAAAGAATTAAAAGAGGGAAATTGGGGGCGGGGAAAGGCTGGTTAAATGTTTACGGTCATGAACACAGCTCATGAAACTAACCTTCCAATAAGTTTTCTTTCTGGTTGCTGTATGTATTTAACTAATTTTTTATATATATATATATATATATATATATATATATATATATATATATATGAGAATGAGAGATCCTCAATGTTTTGTAAGTAAAAACAAAAAGAAAAACTTTCCTTTTGTTTTTTACGCGCAGGAGAAGAAGAAGAAAAAAACAAAAAAACCAACAACGCAAAACCAACCAGTATTTTCAAACTTCCACGCTTTCAGAGGTCGGAGTAAAGCAAACAAGCTCCGCCTCTGAGTTTTATACCTTACACCAAGTGTAGGACATTATCATAGGGATTGGTGCTGATTGAAAATAATAATAATAATACTAATAATAAAAAATATATATAACAAACAAACAAAAAAACCTACAACTGCCTTATGCCCTTAGGTGCTGAGTTTCATTATGTACTGTCACCTCCCTCATGCAAAACTCTTTGACGGTTTTAATGACAGAAATTATATATATATATCTATATATGTGCACATGTACAAGACAGGTGTGCGCATATACAGTTATGTCTATATATGTATATAAATATATATATATGAAACTAGATTTTTTAAAAGTAAAATCAGATGAAGAGGAAATATAATTGCTCTTATTAGATTGGCACAAAAAGAAAAAAGTGAAAATGCCCACGCTTAAACTTGAAGAGGGTTCATGTTCGTTTTATGATTTGGCATGGGAGTTGTTTTAATTGAACGTATTTCGGTTCCTTTTATGCAGGCCAGTCTGTTTGTAATGTTATAACTGCATTCCTAATGGGGGGTGGGGGGTTAATGGGTGGGGAAGGGGAAGGGGAAGAGGAAGGGGGTGATACTTTATGTTTCGCCATACTGAGCTTGTATCTCAGGGTGTAATCCTATTTCTTTCCAAGCCAATGAAAATCCAGTTTTTGACTTGCACCCGCTGTGCCGCGACTCACCATTTGATACGTCTTTGGGCAGCCAGGCAGTCTTCAGCCAGTCTCTCTTGCGGACCGGGCACCCAGTTCACTCAAATGGTGGAAGCTGGCTCATGGACCCCCCAAAAAAATCCATGTGCACATCAGTTTCTTCCATTGAACTGAATGGGAAACCCATTGCATCAGTAGACTGCAGCTCACCTGCCTGCAGAAAAAAGCTGGAGGGGGGAATCAGTCCCACCCCACCCACAAAACAAGTTATTTCATTGATTTTCATTGCAATTGATATTGGGATCAATACAAAACAAAACAAAAACTTCTCTGATTTGTTTCTGGAAGCAATTTTTTTTAAAAAAGATGGCCTTTAACTCTTAAACTGAGTACCAAATATTAATGATGATCACGGTGAGGATTACGATAACAGAACTTAAGAAGTATTTATTTATTTTTTAAGTTCCATCATGGCTTTCCCCTTCCCCTCCCCCAATCATTCTCAGTCTTAATAAAACTCAGCATAGTAGCAAAAAGAAAGTCAATTTAAAGGCACAGTTCTGGAGCTTTGGCTGGTAATTGGGCTTTGATCTGCAGGCATCATTTTAAGGCTTTAAAGAGGGACACGTCAACTGAACGTTGTAACGGTGCGTCTCGTTTCGTGTCAGCCTTAAAGTGATCTTAAAACGGTATTCTGTGATTTGTTTGTGTTTTTCTATTTTCTGAAGAAGGAAAACAAAAATGAAAAACGAAGGATGGGGATAGCTCATCACTGGCGTGTTTCCGGCAAAAAATTGGTGCTTAACATTTCTGTTGTTTAATCGTTGTGATGGTTTAGCCAAGAATTGCTTGGCTTCGCTCATAGTGCTTTCTGGGGGAGCTGCAGAAACAAACTGGTTTTCTTTCCCTGGTGCTCTTTCCTGTATGTCCGTAGAAGGAAGACAGCATCCAGCAACATAACAGCTTAGCGTAGAGTTCCACCAACCTCAACGTTTTGACCTCGGCTTGCAGGAAAACTGAAAAGCTAGACTCTTCGTTTTAACATGTTTGATGATGTCAGGAGGTTTACATTTGGTTCCTTTCTCCTCTGAATTTGAGTTGCAATGGCAGGCAGTGCGTACGAACCTTCCACTGAAAGAATGTTGCTTCTATAAATGAATTCTTCTCTCATCTAGGGCAATCTCTCTCCGGCCCCCCAAGGGGAAAAGGTGGGGGGCACACAAGCAACCCACCAGAAGCTCGTTTCAGTTCAGTGGATATGACTGCATTTTCCGTGTATCTGTGCAAATTAAAAAAACAAAACAATAATTCAGAAATACTGTTACATGTTTGAAATTGCAGCAGCAGCAACAAAGAACCCACAAAATTGATTGCGTTCAAAAGAGAAGATCAAAATGGGGGCACCTGGGCGTGAACTGTGGCGAAATATGTGTAACCACTTTTTAAAATATAATTTGTGAAAGGGTTTTGAAAGCAATCATCCCAACTTTGTATTCTTATGTTTTTAAAGCTGAAAGTTTTTTCCCACCTGAATATACCTGAGCAGAGAAATAACTTTTACAAAGGAGATGTGCACTGCTGTGGTCTGGGCAATATTACTACTATTATTATCATCATCCTCATGATTAATTATTTCAATTGTTAAACATTTCTCAGTGTAATGTCTGAAGAGGTTCAAGGGTGTTATTGTCAAAAACAGACACATTTTCTTTTCTTTTCTTTTTTTTAAAAAAGAGCCACATTTTTACTGGTCTCAGGACAATTAATAATTATTTTGCATCTTGCACCTCTGGGCTTCATGTTGCTGTTCGTCCTGTGATGATATTTTTATAAGAAAAGTGGTGCCTGTATTTCCTATCCTTGTTTTACATTTTATTCTCTCCCACTGCCATCTACTCCAGTTGCCAGGGACAGTCTCTTCATTTTATGCCCCAGATAAAACATTGCCTTGATTTTCTCCCTGTTTCGCCCATGGGGGGATGTAAGGTGCAGCTTCCTAAAATATTATTAAATTACGCCCATCTGCCTAGAGTTTTTTAGGTTTCTTAAAACCTAGGCTGCTCCAGTCTGCCTCTTTATTGATCATCCATCCTGATTTGCTTGTACAAAGCTTAAGCTATTCCACCTTTCCTCCAAAAGGAGCTCCAGGGCAAATAATTCTTCTCCTCCCCATTATTTTCTGCAAAACAACCCTGCAAGGGAGGCTAGGCTGAGAGGGAATGACTGGCCCACGGTCATCCCAGTGGGGATTCCAACACAGGTCTCTCGGGCCTTGGTGCAAAACTAACCACTACACCAAACTTGTTTGATTATATCCATTCTTTATTGAGCATTCGTTCTGGTTTGTTTGTGGGGCAGGGGTGTTGTTAATGCATTTCCCCCTGTCAATTTCCTACCCACAAAAAGTCCATTTTCTTTCTTTCTTTTGAAGTGCGTTGGTTTGTTCCAGGGCAACTGAGTGCTTTAATGTACATTAATTTTGCATTTCCTAGATTCTCACTCGTGTTCTCTCTTTAAGAGCCAAGATGACCTGTTTGTTGAGCGTTCATCCCGGTTTGCTTGCACAAAGCTTACACGGAGGTTAGATTAAACACAGTATTCGTTGAGCATTTGTTATGGTTTGTTTATGGGGAAGTTATACGATAATGAGCATTCATCCTGATTCCCTTGCAGGGTGTTTACATGTCTTCCTGTTAGTCATTCATTCATCCCAGACTTTTCAATACTCTTCTCTGTCCCTTTCCAAACCACAAAAAGTCTGAGTTTTGGTTTTCTTTAACACGCTAGGGCACTTTAATCCATTTTAAATCTGGGAACCTGAGTTTCTGGTATGCAGTTGAATTCCTCCCACACAAAAAAAACCAAACCTGACTGTCTGGAGTTGCAGAATAATGCAGTTGAGGAGAAGCAGGGGACCTCTTTTTAATCTATTTTTATTCTGTCCTGAAGTAGTTTATAGAAAAAAAGAGAAAAAAATCCCTGCAAACAAAAGCTAGCACATCAGGGATAAAATTCCACCTCAGTCATCACCCTGCTGGAGACAACTGAATGAACCAAGGGCTCTCTATCTTGGCAGCTGCCAATCTGTAAGACTTCAGGTCTCTCTGTTTCTCTGTCTCTTGATTGTATCTCTCTCTTTCTCTTGAATGTTCTGCAATGGGAAAAGCGTCCCATAAGTAGAATACTAGCAGTGAAGAGGTTGGACCGGAATCTTTCTCCCTGATATGCTTGTCTTCTACTTGCAAGGTGAATGCTTCTTTGTTTTCAAAATGGGTTAGAAGGGAGAATTCCCGCAGAAGAAAGGGCTGTATTTGTGGGGAGCATCAGCCCGGCTTCTGGTAAGGGAGGCATCAGGCACAGGACCCTGTTAGAAAAAATATAAAATGCCAGAAGGCTCATGCGGAAGGTGCTGTTTAAATTACCCCAGTTTTGCATGTGAGCGTCGACACCAGCGCTTTGAATTCAGCCTAGACACTAACTGGATTCTTCTTTCAACACTGGTTTGAAAACCACATGGAGTGTGTGGGGAGAAAATAGCCCTGATTGAGAAGCCCCGCATCATGAAATCTAGCATGTCAGGGAAATTAGTGTGACTGGAGAACCAAAAGTTAGCAAGATGGATACAAGGCAGCCGGCTGGGGTTGAGGGAACTTGTTGTCCAGAATGTTTCAAAGGAAAGAAAGTTGGGGGAGACTGGTTTGGAGTCCATATTTTAAGCCATTAAGGGTTCCCGTTTAAAATGAAGGCTTCGAGGAACCGTTGCGAGGCTTCCCAAATCGTTTCCATTCACTTTGCTGTGTGGAGGTTTTCAACCAGGGTTGCTGTTGTTGTTATTTGGATTTCTTACACAAACACACTCCATAACATCCCGGGGTAGGCAACAAAATGAAAGAATAAAACCATTTAAATAATGGTAGTAATAATGGTAATTTTAGTATTTATACCCCACCCATCTGGTTGGGTTTCCCCAGCCACGATTTACAATTTTTAAAAAATACAATTTACAATTTAAAAACAACAACATAGGGCAGAAGAAGCCAGTCAGCTTTCCTTCGTTTTTGCCTTCGTCTTAGTTCTCCCCTCTTTGACTTTCCCTCAACTCAAACTTCTTCCTCACACCACAAATATACTTATATATTTATATTCAAACTTCCATCCTGCCTGTTCTCCAGGAAGCTAACAAGGCACAGAAAACACTATTTCAAAAATACGAAGTACTCCCAAAATCGCCATCATAAAAACTATTTCCTTCTCAGATTGCCCAGCAATTGGGGGGGGGGGTGGAGTTTCCCTCAGAAATGCCACCGAATGTTCTCCTCAGAAAAAAACCAGGATCTGGTGAGGGCTCTAAACGTACAATATTATTTTTTTCAGGTACAATATATTTCAGCTTATTTCACAACTTGCTTACAGGAGTAATTTGATATTTTGACTGTGGCTGGTCAGTCACTGATGTCCCCTTAACAAACATCCGTGTTTAGATTTTGAGGTGAAAATTTCGGTTTTGAGGTGCTGGGGGTCACACTTTTTGAACCTAAAGCCATCATGTTTCTTTCCCCTCAGATTTTTCCCCCGTCACATTTTTTCTTTCCCCCCAAAATTTTCTGTCAGAGCTCACCCTTCCCTCTTGTTGGCCTTATATCCAGCAGTCCCAAATTCTACTGTCAAATTCTATTCAGCGAGCCCCATGGGTTTATTCAGGCGGTTCCTCTGTAGAAGCTTTATAAAATATATGCTTCCTAAATAGCTGGTATCCTGTACCTTCTTCATCGAAAAGTTTAAATGCAAACATCGAAACAATTTAAATGCAAAAGGAGCAGGTCTCATTGTAGGGGTGTTTCTGTGGGAGACGCCAGGCTTGCTTAGAGCAACCACCCTAACTGGGTCTACTCAAAAGTAAGCCCCATTGCATTCAATGGGTCTTATTCCCAAGTAAGGGTATATAGGATTGCGGCCCAAATGTTCCAGGCAAGAAGGGATGGAAATTGGCAAACTCAAGGCTCTGGTGATGATGGTGGTGGTGACCCCTCCTTTCTATTCAATATTCAAGTGGTGTCTTTGTTGCCTATCTTAAATCAGGAATGGGCCCAAGCGGACCTCCCTTGGGAAGCTGTTCCAAATCTTGGGTGCCACACCCGAAAAGGACCTGTCTGGAGTACCTGCCCACTCTATTTCAAATGGCGCAAGGGGCCCCAGAAGACAAGTTTTTTCAAAAATTTTATTAATTTTCCAAATTTTTAAACAAACAAACAAACAAACAAACATAAATCATAACTGAACTTGGTCCAATCTTCATACCATTCTTAAATGACTTCCTCAAATTCCCTTGACTGAATTTCATTATATATCATTGTAACGGTTTTCCAAGTTAATATCTCATACAATTTACTTAATCCTCTTAACATCTTTATCTCTTTTCATCTTCACTTAAACATGCTGTTTTATAATTTCACATATTTAAATCCTTAGCCTATCTGTTATTTTGCAAGTATTTCTATTTATTTTATCTTAGCATATTTGGATAAATAGTCTTTGTTGGGTCGATTCGTAGGTAGGAAGGTCGTTCTGGTCCCACACACACCCTTCAAGTTACCCTTTGAAATCATGCCCTCCAACATTTCTCTGATGAAAACAGGGACACCCTATTCCCTTAGTGCCCCAGAGCACCTGGCATTTTCATGTAAATAAAAGTCACGTTTGGGCTGAAGGCCACATTACATTCGTATGGATTCAAACCGGTTCAGCCACACTCATTGCTCCCATCAAATTGCAAGTCCTCATGTTTTCACCAGCTTGCCAACATTAGATGATGGCATGCGGTAAGGCGTTCTCGAAACAGGAGCCAAGGTGGCGTTCATTCGCTGTTTCCAGTAGCACCTGGGCAGCAAATATCATGCACAGTCCATCCTTAAAATTGTCCGGAAACATCCCTTTGACTTCTTCTGGGATGAAGCAGGGCTTAGAGTGTCAGAGCCAGACCTGAGAGACCTGGGACTCTGCCACATTAGTCAAAAAACAGTGTTTTGAATGCATTATAAACATGCAACACCAGATGGTGCTGGAGAGCAAAGAAAAAAATTCTAAATGGTTTTCCATAGCATTTTTTTCCTTTTGTTATAACGATTGAATTTCTGAGTTATTCATAGCGGCTTTCCCCCCCTGTGTGTAGATCCACGCCTGGTTATGAATCCCTGCTTCCCTATTGAGCTTAGCATGTGACCTTGAGACAGTCACCGTCTCTTAACCTAACCTACCTCCCAGGATTGTTGTGAGGCTGAAATGGAAGGAAAGAGAGAGAGAGAGAGGGCTCTTGCACAGCACCTATGCATACTGCCCGGAGCTCCATGCAGGAAATTTGGAATAGAAATTTAAGAAATAAATAACACAAGAGCCGGTTCCAGTTATGGGGGTTTCTTCCTTCTGGAAACATACCAAAGTCTGAGCATAAGCAGAGCTGGTCTGCATATTGGGGGTAGAATTTCAAAAACTCAGCCACTACTTCTCAGCTTTATTTATAGGAGTATTGTGAGGGAGAGCTGGGAGTGCTGCCTGGAGGTCTTTGAGGAACAGTGGAAAGATAAAGAGAAGCGGGTGGTGCAATAGATGTGCAACTCTTCCCTTTGAACGGTGAAAGCCAAGGGTTTCTGAATAGAGATACACTCCAAGCTCATCTCCTGGTCCTCTACCCAGGCAAACGAAGAAGAATTATCACAGTTCAAGGACACATTCTCTCCCAGGGAAAATGTGCACTTGATCTGGGTGGTTGAAGCTGGGTGTTGCCTAGGGGTAGGGGGGTATGGACCAAGAAGGGGTATGTCAACATGGGAAGAGTCCCAGGGGCCAGGCAGAGAGGGCTAGAGGGCCACATTTGACCGTGAAACCTGAGGTTCTCCACCCCATGCCAAGTCGACACCCACCCACCCCACTGCATGCCTGAAAGTTTGGTGCTAAGTCAACATTCCCCCCTGGCATGCTTGATAGGCTTGAAAGTCTGGTGCTAAGCTAACGTTCCCGCCCGCCCCTGCCCTGGCACATTTCAGCAGAAGCCCAGAGGTGCACTGGGGTAGCAGGGAGGAAGTCTTAATACTGCAAACTGCCAAAGCACACGTGCGACTCTTAGTACTCCTGGCACAACACACTCGCTTTGGAGTCAGTGGTTTGGCCTGGCTTGCAACTTATTCTACTGCAAAAACTTTCTCGTGCCTATTCTGCCGTGCCACTTTTGGGCAGAAGATTCTGTTTTCCGGTTTATGTTTTTATTTATTTTTTTGGTCAGGAGGCCCTATCAGCGGGTCAGTGGGAAATTGCTGGTGGTTCCTCCCCCCACCCCCCACCCCCGGGCAACAACCCCCCCAAATTTCGCAAAATTGAACCGCGGGTGGCCTATTTGGAATACTTCCGTTTCACACAGGGAAAGCGCTTCTGTTCCCGAAGGCTGTGTGATGGTGCTTCCACAGTTGCCTGTTGCTCCAGGACTCCTTGAAAGAATGGCCTATGACTGTTCTATTTGGGGGGGGTAGGGGGGGTTGGGGGGGTTGACAGGGGTCAGCGTTCCTCTTCACGTCTCAGGTATATTCTGGTGCAGAGAACCTCAGCTGATGGTGAGAGCATGTCAAGGCTAACCCCAAAGAAACATGGGCAAATGTTTCATTGGTCCATTCTGTCACAGACACTTTCGGTATTCTTTCTCTTCCCTTTGCTGGTATCTTAGCACAGAATGGGGGGGGGGGAGAGACTTTCCTGCAGAGTCATTGCTAAATGCTAATCCAGTATCAAGGTACTTTGCACAAGGACAGTCTGTGGAATCCAACAAGAGCTCTCCAAGAAGGGAATGACCACTGTGTGTTTTCCCACTGGATCCTCTTTGAACTGTGGGCTGGTTCATTCGGCATTGTGCATCACTTAATGGGCTCTGCACTTAATTAAATTGGGTGACCTGGAACTACAATGGGCAGGTGGGAAATTTGAAATGGCTCCTGCACCTTTAACGTGTAGCTGCCCTTGCAGAAATTCCCTCATCTAAACAATTATTAAAGGCTTCTCCCTAACTGAAGCTGAACGTGTGAATTTTTTTAATTGTATGGTTGGATCCTTTTGGAACACACACGGACCTTCTGAGGGCTCCACAGCCTGTATCACGGGGAATGATATATATATATATAGGATTTGAGGCTGTGTTTGCTTCCATGATAAGACAATGTTGAGGTTGTGAGGGAAACCACTCTGACATTTAACGAATGGGAAATGGCAAGTTCTCTGTCCCCAACTATGCTCTGGAGGTCTTTGCACGATGTGGCGTCTGCCCTCTAACCTTTCTGTGTCTTCAATATACCTATCTGTAAATGATGTGTTATCACCTTGACCTACCTCACAGGGGTGTTGTGAGGCCCAGTTGACCACCTGCCAAGCACGTGGGTGAAAGGTGCTAAACAGTATTGAGACGTTCTTTGCCTTTGTCGTTTGTTGTTAATTTTATACTACCGCATGCCGCAGGAGTGCTTTGTGAACCAGGAACTGGAAAGAACAACAACAAGGTCTCCGCTAGCATCGGAGGGTCCCACCTACCCCATGTACGTTTCTGCAAAACGGTATTTCCCTTTGCGTAAAGTCAAGGCAAAAGGTTTTCATGAGGCTGGTTCACGCCTGCATGTGATCACTTGTTTACCTGATGAGTCCCAGCTTGAATGTGTGAAGAGGCCTCTGTTGAAAAGCTTTGGGTCTGGCATGATACAAACGTTCTGACTACTGTGTATGATCTGGGACAGCACGTTCACAGGTACCGTCGCTTGATGGTGCACTCGTCACGGTGGAGATGTGTAGGCGAACAGATCCCATATCGAACCTCCTGCTTCCACCTTCCCCCTGTTAATGCCTTTCAGTGTACGACGCATGCCATTTTCTAAATGTTTAATAAGTGATTCTCTTCCTGACCTGACCAGCTTCCTAGCCAATACTCCACGGCAGTTGTGTTAGTCTTAGGCTCGCCATCTTCCTGTTGAAACACAGTGAAATGCTTGCTCATACTTTGGGGACTAGCCTTGATTCAATATGGGGGGAAACCAGCCTATAGCTGCAGGCAATGGAGAAACCCCTCTTTGCTTGACTCAGATAGGTTTATTTGATTGCCTTTGTGATTCCTCATTGCCTAGCATATGAACCTTTGTTGAATTCATTATACGGGAGCTATAATTTTTTTATATATAAAAATGTTACTTGTTCTTGTTAATCTTTCAATTGCATTACCTTACGCGAAAGAGCGGTGGCAATGGCAACGAACGAGTGAAAGCAACATAAAATCTTGTTCAACGTTTCCTATCTAATTCCTCCCAAGACATTGGCTATGATGCAACAAACCATGGGACTAGTTCTGTGAACTCAGTGGGCTTTAGGCATGGGTCCCCCCCCCCCAGAAAAAAACGTTGCATGGCAAATTGCATTCGAAACTGGGGGAAGCAACCTACAACATAGCATGGATTTAACGTTCAAAGGGATTTGCTCTTCAAAAAAAAAGAAAAGTCAGAGTGCCCACCAGGCATGCCCAAAGTGGATCATTGGATCTGGGCCTTTGCCACCAAGTGAATGAGGTATGGTGGAGAGAACAGGGATTGTTCCAGCAACAGGTCAACTCTCGTTGCCATCCGGTCTTCCTATTGAAACATAGAGGCGTCATTAACTGAAATGCAGGCAATGGTCTTATTCCTGGGTCACCCAAACAAGGCTTACCAAAAACTAACAAAATTCTCATCCTTTTTTCTTTTTTTGATGGGGGAGGAGTGGTGATGATAACCTCTGTCTTTGTTTAAGCAGAAATTTGGTGGCATTGTTACCGTGGTCCAAATGAGGTTGTCTAGGGAAACCTTCTTTGATGCTAGGTTTTTGCTTGAGTTTATCATCATGATCCCCTTGTGGCAACCACCCGTCCCGCTCCCCCAGGGAAAAAATTGGTGCCAGAAAAATAACTTTCTCTGGAAACAGAGAATGGCCGAAACATTTTAGTTTGTGAATACCATATGACTGACCACCCTTCCCTACTTTCTGATTTCCCTGTTGCATTAGGATCTTGTCAAGGCTTGCGTATGATGCCAAAATTACAAATTGTGAGGAATCTGTTTCCGTGCCACACAAAGCTGTGTCTACACTGGTGCCTGACAGCGTAGAATGGACCCTGCTGGTCTCTGTTGAAAGAGCAACAAAGTGGTAGAGAAAATCATGCTTTTCTCAGCACAGCTGACGGCACGCAGGCACTAATGCTTCAACGACTGCAAGAACTGCATCCGTCTGCAGTGCTGTACATCTCAACGCATCACCAGCCCATGGCGTGGTACGCATATTTTATGTGCAGCTAGCTTGCCTGTTCGTGCCAGTGCAGACACAGCTCAAAACACTGGGCCCCCAAGAGCGACAAGAGCCTGGTGGGACACCCGTCCTTTCCCCCCCATGCTAGTCCTTCTCTGTCGCACTGCTCTTATTAAACACCTGTGCCTTTAAAAGGCGTGGCCTCGGCTGGGCTGTTTTGAGGTGCAGTGCATGAGGCGCTAAAATGGCGAGCTTTTGCAGATAGATGGTAAATGCTACCTGCTTCTCAAGTCTACTTGCAAACATCCTTTTCAGAGGAGTCATCTGCAAGGACTGCACCACTTTGGACTGCAGATGGACTAACATGATTCAGTGGTTCCTTGCCCATAGAACGCTAGCATGTCAGGGAGATTGCTAGGCTAAAACCCATATTCTTGATCTTTTCTAAACAGAGGATGGTTCTGTTCCTCTGACCCAGTCTGGATGCTTCTTATGGATGCTAGAAGAAGAAGAAGAGTTTGGATTTGATATCCCGCCTTTCACTCCCTTTAAGGAATCTCAAAGCAGCTAACATTCTCCTTTCCCTTCCTCCCCCACAACAAACACTCTGTGAGGTGAGTGGGGCTGCGAGACTTCAAAGAAGTGTGACTGGCCCAAGGTCACCCAGCAGCTGCATGTGGAGAAGCGGAGACGCGAACCCGGTTCCCCAGATTACGTGACTACCGCTCTTAACCACTACACCATACTGGCTCTCAGTATGCTACGGGTGTTGTGACCTAGAGAAGAGAGGGAGTGGGGTGTGGGGGTTCCAAATGAGGGGGAAAGGTAATGGCACAGTTGACAAGTGAGAAAAAGAGAATTTCAGATGTGATCATGTTCCAAAATACCTGTGGCCAGCTCCACACTGGGGATCTGAGGGACAGTTGTCCTTAAAGCATGTAGCATGGATGTGGGCACTGGTTTGCTTGCTTTTCACCAGCACATCTTCTTAACTTATGGCTCCCACGTGGGAGGATGGTTAGAAGGCTTCAGAATTAACCTTCAGCATTGGCACAGTGAAGTCATGTGCATGGGCAGCGGACAACCATGCACACAGCCCAAGATTCCATGGTGGCTCCTTGCATTGCTGAAGAGGCAAGCCCCTCTTTGGGAGAAAAAAAGGTAAACGGAAAAGTAGGCTTGCCTCTTCAGCCTGTGGTGGAAACATCAAAAAAACCTCTTCAGTATTTTCCGCTTTTATTTTTCCCTTGGGACCACTGAAACACCACTGTCCCCATACTGCAGCTGAAGACGGGGTGTGCAATAGAAATAGCAATCACAGAAAAACTGTCTTAGGGTTCTATTATGTTTCCATCAACCTTTGCCGTTCCTCCGTCTTCTAAACAACTGGGAGGAGGGGGGATGTTAAACGTGAAAGGAAGGAAAGTAGAGACTGGTCTGGTGTCAATGTTTCACATTCTAGGGCATCTGCCAGGCTTCCATCATGCCAGCAGGGCCACTACTGATACCTGCCCTGGGTCCTTTTATATTTTTTCCCTTGCTAACATCTCTAGGTTATCCTGTGGATAGGAGGTTTCAATAGTGCCAACAGTCCCTGCAAGGCTGGAACCAGCCCTGGCAGGGATTGCTTTCTATATTCAAGGCATAACCCACCACAAAGTTCTTCCATGGTGAGCTCCATTGAAATGAACACTGGATCTATGTTGAGAGTTCAGCAGCTAGACCAGGCATAGGCAAACTCAGGCCTCCAGATGTTTTGGGACTACAACTCCCATCATCCTGACCACTGGTCCTGTTAGCTAGGGATGATGGGAGTTCTAGCCCCAAAACATCTGGAGGGCCGAGTTTGCCTATGCCTGAGTTAGACTTCATGGTGGATCTTTCTTTATCTACATCAGTATTTCCCAAACTCAGGTCTCCAGCTGTTTTTGGACTACAGTTACCATCACCCCAAGCCACTGGTCCTGCTAGCTAGGGATGATGGGAGTTGTAGTCCAAAAACAGCTGGAGACCCAAGTTTGGGAAATGCTGGACATGAACGTTTTGAGACTGAAGTGTTAAACACAGAGGAGACCATGGTGAAGCTTGGTGTTAACAAATATTATGGAGATGGTGAGGATTCACAGATCATGTCTACTGAGGGCTGTGGGGAGGGGGCAGGGAAAGCCCCAAGGGCCTGATAGAAGAGTTTGGAGGGCCACATTCAGCCCTCAGTCTCGGCATTCATAACAGAACAATGTAGGCAGAAACTGTGAAGTTGTTTCATACTGGTACCCAACGGACCGCCATTGGTGTAATGCAAAGGCAGTAGGAAAACAAAGAGTCATTTCAGTCATGTTTACATACCCACATGGCAAATTTCCTACACGGATATCACCTCTGCAGGGGAAACTGCATGCACACAATCATGCACAATGTGTGTGTGTGAAGCCTCAGTTGGTGGAGTATTCCCGCAATACCTGTATTACGTACGTGTGTGTGTGTGTGTGTGTATATATATATATATGAGAAAGAGCTGAATGAGGGCTATAAAAGTGAGGAGCAGGTTTCTTTTCAAAGGGCAACCAAAGCAGAAAAGTTTCCAAAAAGTTAGCAAGCAGGAGGCCAAATGGGTAGAGAGTTCCATAACATTGAGGCCACCACCAAGGAGACTCTGCTGCTAATGGAGGCTTACATAGCCTTATAGTATAGAATTTGGAGCAGGGCTTCATCAGAAGAACTCAGGTATGTGGGGTGGGCAGGCTCATTAGGAAGAAAGTGTTCCACATGCAGATGTCATCATTTATTTTTATTTATTTAACAAAATGTATAGGCTACTTCATAAATAAAAACTGTAAGCAGTTTACATAATATTATTTATATAATTTATATAGAAAGCCACAAAATAAAATTTAGAAACAAGTAGACAAAATAAGATTACATGCCTGGTTAGGCTTGGGGGGTGTGTGTGAAGGTTTTAGTAGGTGTTAGAAACATATGTAGTCATCTACACGTAGGATACATACAATTTTCAACACAGAAGTGGTACCCATGTAGAAAATTCATCATGTGTGAAGAAGCCCTTGGGAATAAGCAGTCTTTGCTAACATTGATTGAGAGACACTATGGCGGATTGGGGTGTCATCATCTTTCCAGCTTTTCTCCCAATTAAATCATTCCCATTCTCCCATTATATTTTACTGCACTGGGTTAGGAAACATGAAATCCTGGGTGGAAACGAAAGATTGCTCCAAAACTCTTTGAAGCCAATGAAAAGATCGCTGTTTAAATCTCAACAGATTAGTAACCGTATTGACTTTGATTGACGCAAAGTCAACACCACTTCTGATTATATAGCAATGTAAACGCCCAACTTGGCCACTCTAACATAGACCTCATTGGGTCTGTTTTCACATTTGAAAAACAAAAAAGCCTCTCTCTTTCATGGATAAATTTTTGGTGCTAGGTGGAGATTTTGCCAGAAACAAATTCCATATGGTTTTTGAGGTAGCCAAGAGAACATTCCAGTCTCCAGCCAACCAGCATGCTGTATGCTGATTTCAGGACAGTTCTGCTAGTGACTTGCTTGAGAGAAGAAGGAAGCTGAGTTTGGAAAGGAATGTGTCTTTAATCTGAGCCAAAATTTCAAAGGTCTTAAGTTGTTTGGATGGACTGGGCAAAAAACAACACCAATGCCAACAAACAATTGGTGCTATATATATATATTTGGCCAAAATGGTGCCTGTAACTTTCTTATTTTATTTTATTTTTTACTTTTAAATTGCAGTGCAGTTGCCTTGCACAGAAGAAAGCAGCTATTTATACACTTTTTTGCATAAATAACTATGGTGCATATGTTGTGGCGTGTTGGACTCCCTCGTTTCCATAGCACGGCGTTGAGTGTGTTTCTCGTGATCTTAGCCTGGCTGACATGCTTCTCCTCCTGTGCAGATGTATTGATAAATAAGTCCCACTGAGTTCAGCAGGGCTTACTCCCAAGTAACCGTGCACAGGATTGCAGGCCTTAACTTGGCTTCCTCGTCCCCCACTCTAGGACATGAGTTTGGTTGCAAAAGCTTAGTCTTGGTTCCAGCGGAAGCACATACTAACGATTTAGAAGAGATTTAGTGTTGCAATATATAAATGTGAAAGTCGTTGTTTTCTGAAGGACCTGTTCAGTTGGTTCGTTTTAGTTGCATGATCTCTGCAAAGTTCCTGAATGATAGACATGAATACGGGGCCGACCCAGAACGTTTTGACACCTGAGGCAAACCACATAGTGGTGCCCTCCTGCCCAGTGAAGGTCAACATCAGGAACGAGGCGGGGAATTAAATCAAGATTCCCCGACAGGGTTGAAGTGGGAATCAAAGGCTGTCATGGGGGGAAGGGGCTCGCTTTGGATCACGCCAGGCAAGTACAGAGCCCAGGAGACCCCCAAAGGGCAGCCCTCCCATTTTCTTCCCAGGGTGGGAGGACACCAGCAGCACATCCTATTCACCAAGAGATCACTGTAGAGGCAGTGTGTGGAAACTGCTGAGCAGGTAGCAGATCCGGCCTCCAAGGAGCATGCCACAGCCCTTACTATTACCAAGTGCCAGCGTCAGCAGTGGGCCATGCATTCCTTGGAGGCTGGATCTTCAGATCCTGCCGCCTGAGGCAGTCGCCTCATGGGTGGGCCAGCCCTACATTAATAGGTACCTCTGTGACCTGTGATCCAAACCCAGAATGCCATTCCATGTTTTACGGACTACCGGTCTATATAGAGGGTGACAAGGTTCCAGACCTCATTACTGCCTGGACTTGCTGAACCTTTGTTGCCCTGACTTGAAATATAGGAGACGAAGAGACAGCTGGATCTGGTGTCTGATAGAAAATGACTGAGGGTATGGTAAGGTAAAATTAGAACAATATTCCTCTGTTGGTTTTAGCCCTTTTCATTTAAGTTGAGAGTACCATATTTTCCGGCGTATAAGACGACTGGTTGTATAAGACGACCCCCAACTTTTCCAGTTAAAATACAAAGTTTGGGATATACTCGCCGTATAAGGCTACCCCTCTTCCAACGCACACCAAATAAAAATTAAAAAAACCAGTCTCCAGTCCGGCTTGGAAATCCGCTCCGTGTCTAGTTGCTGGGGCAATGTGAGGCCACGTGGTCTACTACCGGGAGCGGTTAGGGTCATTCTGTTGCTGGTGATTGGGGGGGGGGCTTCTGGGGCCAATTTTCAAGCATATTTCTGCTTCATCTAGAGAGCTTGGTGTCCTCTGATTTAATTTGCTGTTGTTTTGTCCATTGGTAGGGAGTTGCTGCAGGAGCTGCTGCTGTAGCCAACGTATAAGATGACCCCCGACTTTTGAGAAGATTTTCCTGGGTTAAAAAGTAGTCTTATACACCAGAAAATACAGTAGTTGCGCATAATGTTGAAATGGTAGCTGTGCTTGCAAGACCAGATAATAGGTATAGAACTTAGGTGACAGGGGGTTGGGTTGGGTTGAAATGGCATGCTCTGCCCCCAACCCCAGCTTCCATAGTATACATCTTCTGTACAGACTCAATACAGTCTATAGACAGACAGACAAATAGATGCAGGCATTGCCTCTTCACAGAGGGACGTAGGTCTGGGTGGGAGCAATCAAAGGCCACCACTCTGATGTCTTCCTCTCCATGTGTTCAGTATTCCAATATTCAGTCATGTGATCAGAGCTGTGGTTTAGGTTGCGCATGCTGAGAAGCCATAGCCGGTCCATCTTCCGGGTATCCCGCTATGGTGTCCCGGCAGCCAAGAGAAGGGCAACTTGGACGAAACTGAGGGCAGGGATGGGGACAACAGGGAAGGTGTCCCATGGGTTATATGGCAGAGCAAAGCTGACATTCAGTGGGAATGACCTTAGAGGAGCTGTCAGATATGGAAGGGCAGACCAGACTTCAAAGTGGAGACACAGGGCTGTATCCAACATCAGTCATATTCAGAGCAGACCCATTGAAATTAATAGATACGTTCATTGATTTCAATGGGTTTCCTCTGAGCAGAACTGAGCTGGGTACAATCCACAGATCTTTGCCTTAACACCCTAGTAGGAGCTCAGATAAAGCACCCTCAGGCAATTATTCCATAACAATTTGGAGGTTGCTCAGTCAATTATTCCATATTTATGAGCAAACACAGAAGAACAAAGTGGATTATCCCCTTAGATGATATTTCCTTCTTTTAAATAATAATATTATTATTTTTAAGTCATTGCATGACCACTGCAATGCATGCTGCTTTTTCTCCCCATCCCCAGTGAACGTTGTGCTTCCCCCATTTTCTACAACAGTGCTAAGATTTCTTTTCCTGGTAGTGCCAAATTCTACTCTCTGGGGGTCAGCCTCAATGAACTGCCACCAAAGTTGAACGGCTTATCTATGTCATACTGAATGTCCAAAATTTGAAGATGGCTGACAATCCCATAATTGTTTTGGGAATGTCCAGAAGCTCAAGGATACACAATTAGTGACCCAAATTCACTTGTATATGTCTAGAAAGCAGAACATGGATATATTCTGGCATTCAGAGAATTCACCTGGAACTTCCAACATTCACATGAAGATGTCAACCTTCCATGAATTTTGGACGTTCACTGTAACATCTGAAGCACAGGGAAGCCTGGGAACTGTGGTTCTTTGAGGAGGACATGGGAAGTCTAGCACAGAATTCTCTTCGCCCTCAACCAAACTCCAGTTCCCAGAATCCTGTGGAGGAAACCATAGCAGGAATGACACCAATATTTGTGATATAGATATGACTGAAGAGCCTGCTTGATGCCGGCCTTGATATGACCAGAATTTGAACTGCCTCCAAGACATCCCCATGGAGTCTTCAACGCCTTTGGTCCATTTCTTCCAGCCTGTGAGGGCAGGATGAGAGGGAAGATGCCAACGAAACTTCGCTTCTCCAAATCCCATGGTGCCTTTTCCAGTGGTGCTCCCTATTTCACATAACCCAAGGCAAATGCTTGCTGTGGCCACAGAGAATGCCAGTATTTCCTCTCTTTTATCATATGCCAGTGCAATATAAGACTTCCGTGCATAAACATAGATAGATAGATATAGCTATAAGTACATCCAATTAGAAAGTAGGTGTGCGTCTATCTCTGCACACAATAAACTCAAACACAACTTTGAAGGAGATGTCAGTTGCCATTCTTGCCAAACAGAACACTCTCCTTTTTCCAAAGCCTGGCAAGATGCCTCCTTGGAAAGCAGGAGGCGTGAACTGATGCAAAACTACAATGGCCAGATTATTTTATTTATTAAACTTATATTCCACCTTTCCTCCCAAAGAGGCCCAGGGTGGCAATGAAGAGGGAGGACATTGGAGATACATCTTTGAGAAAATGGAGAAGTTTCAGAGAGGCCTCTTTATTTACATACTGACGCCAACATTTTATTTTTAGTAAGATAAGTCCCCAGTGTGAGTCTTAATTGTCATGGTGGAGACAGGATCTTCTCCACTGCAGTCCCAAAAACTGGAACGGCCACATCCATCTCACGCCGACAATTTAAATCTTCCATTGGCTACTTAAGACAGTTTACTCTGGCCTTTGGAAGTGAAATGTGTCTTTTGGCCATCCTCCCTGTAAATGGAATTATTCATCGTATCTCTTCTGTGCTTCTTATCACTTTTGCTTTATGCATTATTCTGAGAATGTGTTATTCTGCCATTGTGTTTTTAGCTTATGTAACTCTCCCCGGGACCTTTGGGGGGAACGGCAGGTATGAAATACTAGAAATAGATAAGTGAATGGCTTCTTTTCAAGAGGTGCCAGAAGCTAATTCTGGTGAGGGGGAAATGAAGACCCTCACTTCTTCAGTCTGCTCCTGTGAACTGCAGCGAGGAGAAGCCATGACAGTTTAGGTCTGTGGTTCCCAACATGGGGCGCAATTTGATTTTTAAGGGGGGCGATTCGAGAATTGAGTTATTAACAGTTAACGGCCTTTTAGGCTTCCTCCATGTGAACAGGAGTTCACTTTTTTGAATAATAAGAATTATATGTCACCGGGGGGGGGGGGGTCATCAGGATTTTAGAGATGTTTAGGTGGAGCTTGGCCAAAAAAAGTTTGGGAACCTCTGGTCTAGGCGAATTGGGGGTGCTTTCTCTTGCCATGTTCTGAAAAGGCTGACAAAAGACAGAGCCCCCCCCCCCAAATGGTGCTGTTACATAAGTTTCACTTATTTTAAAGTGAGCTCAGCGGGGGCTAGTTGGATCTATGCTATGATAATAATAATAATAATAATAATAATAATAATAAATGCACTTTTCTATTCCAAAAGTGCATTAGAGTCCTTCACATGATTGAACTCGTTGAGGTGGATTGCTACGAGGACCGTGGCAGGCGACTGCGACTTGCCTCAGGGCTGCTTCGTCGGCCAAGGGGGATGATCTGGCATTTGACACCCCACCCCCAAAGATCCTGGCCCTTTCTATGGATTATGAACTCTTAGTGACCCAAATAATGTAATATATTTCATCATACGGGAGTGTTTGGAGAGAACGTTTGGGTCTTGTTGGCTCCCTGCTTTCGTCTGCTCTGTGGAACTAGTTCATCCGACACCTGTCTTGAACCCAACATGGCAGCCATAGCTCTCTGACATGTGATTCCCATGTTGTCTTTCTGTAGTAAAGAAAGGCAGCTCTGGGTTGGTCCTCCTCAGAGGGAGAGTCCAGCCCGTCTTATAATAATACTATTATCACAATAGTATTTTTCTAGAAAAAGAGGTGCCAGAACTCACCACGAACGCCTCTCTTTCTTCTCTTATAATGGCAATGGCACCCACCTGAGAGGTGCCAGAACTGAGCATAGCTGTCAACTGTTCCCTTTTTTAAAGGGAAATTCCCTTATTCTGAATAGGATTCCTCACAAGAAAAGGGAAAAGTTGACAGCTATGGAACTGAGTCCTGGTGAGTTCCGGCTGAAAAGTGGGGGAAAGTCCTGATTGGAATAGCGAGGGCAGTATTCTTCGATCAGCTATAACCTCCCCGCAGCCCTTTTTAATTTGTCTCTGTGCCCCCATGTTGCCCCAAGTGATTGCCCCACCTTTGCCCAACTGGTGCCATCCTGGAGGTGGCAGTTGTGGTTTGATGCCCCTGAAGGGCACCAGGTTGGTTAAGACCAGTTTAAAGAGTTGCTGTACCCTGTGCTAAAATTTCTGGCAAATTTGAGGCCGGGTGGGGTGGCGGCAGGAGGCGGGGGGGAGAGAATGGCCCTGAATAATGTCATTTTATACGAAAAGTAGGAACGCCGGTAATTATTATGTACAAAAGGTGCTAGAATCCAATTTCATTTTATAGGCTTTGGTTTGTGGGGCCGATGAGTGTGTTTGTGTGTGCGCTCGTGTACATGAGTTACGCAGAATTCTCGGTGTTCATCCTTTTCTGTTGGTTGCTAAAACCCTGTGTTGGTTCGAAAACAAACATTTTTTTATTTTATTTTATTTCTTGTGACGAGCTTTTAAAAAGTATTTTTAAAAAATGCACAGCTCCTGCAACTTATGTAACCAGAAAGGATGGTTCCCTCCTCATGCTCTTAAATATAAACGGTTGGACTTATATTAACAGAACTTGAGGCGGAGAGCAAAGCACAAGAAGATTCTGAAATAGATATATATTTTTAAAGAACTGCCTTTCAATTGGGCAAAGGATAGAGGGGTATATAAATATAAATATATATATATATATATGAGAAACGTTCATTATTCCATTCTGACAGGAAATAACAGCAGTGCTCAGCTAACAAGCTACTTGGGGGGAAGAGAAAGTTTGTTTCTGAAAAGTTTTTATATTTATGAGGACTTATTGGTGATAAATATTTATGCTTTAATTTCTCAATTGCTTAAAAAAACAAAACCTGGCTGTTTCACATAGAATTCTTACCTCAAGGTAGCTTTTAAAAGAAAAGGGGGAGAAAAATAGTTTTTTGTGTTCTCTCCCCCCATTTTTTATTTTTAAAGAAACAAAACCATGAATGAGCAAAGGGGGTGGGGATAATTCAAAGTTTTTTGGTTTTCCCCAAAAAAATTTATTAATTTTCCCATAATTATAAACAAACAAGCACAAAAACCGCAAACAAACATCAATCATAACCTTATTAAAAATTACACTTATTAACATTGTTAAGTGACTTCCTCGCTTCGCCTCGGTTGAATTTCAGTGTATATCCTTTTAACGGTTTTCCAAATCACATTTCTTATAAAATTTCACTTGAAGATTAACATCCTTAAATCTTTTCATTTTGAAATTAAATATATTAATTCATCACTTAACTTATATAAAATCCTAAGCCAATTAAGTATCTGCAAGCTGTTTCCAATTAATTTAACTTAACATATTTAAGTAAATAATCATTAAATTTTGTCCATTCTTCCTGATAGGGGATAATTCAAAGTTTGGTGCTGACACCCAACCATTTCTGGTGCTTATCTTTCTCCACACTAGTGGTGTCACAATGGGGGGCGTGACAAGAAGGTACTCCGCGGTGGCTCGCGGTGGCAGGAGCAGCCATATGTGGAGGATCCTCCATTCGCAGAGGATCCCGGCGCCGGCAGCAAACCGCTATGTACAGCACATGTGCGGCGTCACACACATGTGCTGTACATAATGCCACCGCACATGCACTGTACATAGCAATTTGACGTCGGCGCTGCTTGAGCGCGGTATGGACAGCGGTGGGATCCCTCCGTCGCCACTACAGCCGCATGTAGAGGATCCTCCGTTCGCGTCTGTACGGCGCTGGAGCGGAGGCGCCGCCAAACCACTATGTACAGCGCATGTGCGGCATCACTACGTATGGCGCATGCGTCGTACGTAGCGATGCTGCACATGCATCCCACACAGCTACGCCGCGCCTCGGGTGTCACGACGCCTTCGTTCGCCCCTGTTCCACTCTTCCCTATAATATGTTTTCCCCTTGTTGTCTTATTTTATTGTTGTTAGCCGCCCTGAGCCCGGCTTCGGCTGGGGAGGGCGGGATATAAATAAAAATTTATTATTATTATTATTGGTTTTTTATGTTGCTCTGAAAACTAAATTGCATAAGATGAGGGTTTTCTTTTCTTTTTAAGGTCTTAGGAAGTAGCAAAAAAAAAAAGTATTTAAAAGAATACCGATTTGCATGGGGGAGAAAACCCCGAGGCGGAACATACAAGAAAGAATGGATATGGAATTAATGTCATGTGTTAACTACCAAGCTTGTGTGGTTGTGTGACTGTGGATATGTGGCTGTAAATATATTTTCATGTGTGACGTGTAGCAGTTGATGAAGGGCACAAATATATAGCTGTGTGAGTGACGTGTGTGTGTGTGTGTGTGTGTGTGTGTGTGTGTAATTGAACAATGACACAAGGAGATCCCAATGCTATTTTATCAGAAGTTGCACTTTTTCACCTTGATGAAAAGCCACTGTTCACAACTATGCAATCTTTCCGTCTCGCTCTCTCTCTGTCTCTCTCCCCTCTCCAACCTCAATCCATTTTTTTTCATATGGAGGCACACACACACACACACACACACACACACACACACACGTGTTTGTTTGTTTTCCTTTTCGTACAAACAAAACACACACACACACAAAGTTCCAAACCCTGGTTCAAGGTGAGACTACTACAGTGACTTTTCTCAAAATTATAAGAGCTAACAAATAAAGAGACGAAACAAAAGGGATTTTTTTTCCTGTTGCATATTTTTAAGAGGAGGGAGGAAAAAGGAGATTTTAAGTACTTCTCTATATGTTCTACTTGATGTCTTCTTCGAGTTTCTGTTGAATGGGTTTTTTAAAAATATATAGAGATATATATATATAAATATTATTTTGTACCATTCTTTTTCTTTCTTTCCTTCTTCTGGCTTAGATTTTTTTTTTATACCCCCCTCCCTCCAAAAAAAAAAACAAATCTCATTTTGTACTTGTAGGTATTAGGGATGTGAAAACTTGGGCAAAATTTGGCTTTACTTCAAATCCTGTGTCACGTGTATGTTTTCTTAAATATATTAAGATGTTTCACGCCGTTTAAGATGCACTTTACAGTTCACATTTCTGAAAACAATGTCTATATACAATATGCCTCCATTTAGATATATTAACTGGCCTTCGTTTAAGGTTTTCTGTTACACGGACCTCAGACCCAGGCTGTATCTACCTTTGTGCGTGATAAATTAATTTAGATAAATTTAATTTAGTTTCTGGCTCTACATAACCTCTCATCTGCTACCATGCATAGACAGGGATCTCCTGTGCATTTAAGGTTCCCCATCCGCTCCAATGGACAGAGCCATTCAGTGCGCTCCAGAAGTTGAGCAGGAGTTCTCAGGCTAGTGAGGGTCAAGGGTAGACTTTGGTAATTTTTGGTAGTATAGTGTCCTGAGTGAGCCCAAAATTTGGTGGCCCCCCTCACCACAAATCTACTCGATTATAGATCTCGATTTTGAGCCCTCTCGGCTCAAAAGACCAGTGACAGATATCTCTCCCCTCCAGGGCCGGATTTAGGTTTGATGAGGCCCTCAGCTACTGAAGGTCATGGGGCCCTTTATATGTCCAGCTGTCCTTTGTCAACAACAAATTGTCACTGTTTTTTGTATTGAATATATGCTGTATGGTGAATCATGGACCTAATAGGTATCTCAAGCCATTTGCACATAACAAAATATGTATTTTAATATTAGATAACAGGTACAACAGCTTGACCTACATTCAAGTGTGCTGCAGTCTACAGCTGTGTGCTACATGTTGCCATGCAAACAGTCCATTCAGAATGTAGGCACCCTATATATAGAAAAGAGCAAACCAGTGATATTATAGGGAGCAGGCTAGCAGGCGGGGCCCATGACTTACATCATAGGAGCCTACACAAAAAGAAAACACCTTTGCTGTATGTAGGTTTTATTTTAATTGTTTTTTATCTTATATTTTGGAAATGTGCATCCAGTGTTTTCTTTCCTTTAAATTTTTTTGGGAGCCCCAAGAGAGTGGGGCCCTAAGCTATAGCTTGTTTAGCTTATACGTAAATCTGGCACTGCTCCCTCCATAGCTAGCGGTGGGTCTGCCTCAAAAGATTGTCATCCCCCGTGTTCTTTAGATTTGAGGCATCTTCATGCACCTCATAGAGTCGTCAGAGAATTCAGACGGGAACAGAAATGGGAGTGGGAATCTCCAATGTCCACTGCTTCATCATTCCAGTGAACGTGCTGTTGTCACTTTCGGCCAGTGTGCATGTGCGCTGGGCTTCCTTCGCACTGAAATAAATGGGGTAATGGCAATGTAACTTACATAATTAATTACATAACTTAAGCAATTTCACCAACAGAAACCCTACTGAGGATATTTGGCAAGTTAATAATAATAATAATAATAATAATAATAATAATAATATATTTATACCCCACCCACTCTGGGCAGCTTCCAGCAAAATATTAAAATACAATAATTTGTCAAATATTAAAAGCTTCCCTAAACAGGGCTGCCTTCAGATGTCTTCTAAAGGATAGTTTAGTCAGATAGTCAGATAGTTGTTTCATTGACAGTGGTCCAACATGGCAGTGATGTGGAATTAAGAATTGGAGTGATCATTCTGCGATATTATGGCAGTGGACAAAGCTGTATTGTAACTTTTGAATAAATTGTTATATTATTATTATTATTATTATTATTATTATTATTAAAAGTAATTTCACCACACCAGACAGTTTCCCACAATGCCCCCAACAAATCATCACTCTGGGGCATTGTGGTGAATTAAAATGGCCACTCCCACTGAGGCCTGCCATTTTAATTTCCCACAATGCCCCAGAGCAATGTTCCATTGGAGCATTGTAGGGAATTCAAGTACCGTAAATCCACCCGCCTTTGTGCTGGTGGGCCCTGCAGCTGTGTGAGGATGCCAAGGGTTGATGCCCACCCTGATGATCTCTCAGGCTTCCACACAGCTGTCAGACCCAGCCGCAGGCAGGTCCAGTGTGGATCACAGACTCTTCATTGCCACATCTCTGCCATCCAAGGGGGAATTGGTGGCTGCCCTTTTCAGGCTTCTGGCTTTTTAGTGCAGCAACTAAGATGAATGAATCTGAAATATACACAGCTAAAAATGGAGCAGAAGGAGGTGCCTTATTTCTCGGGCGCTCCCAGGCATTTCATGTAGTGCTGAACAACTACAGTCCTACCTTGGTTTTCGACTTCCGAAACGTTCAGAAAACAAGGCGCAGCTTCCGATTGGCTGCAGGAACATCCTGCAGCCAATCGGAAGCCGTGTCGGACGTTCGGCTTCCAAGGCACAATTTGCAAACCAGAACACCTCCTCCCAGGTTTGCGACATTCGAGTTCCAAGTTGTTCGTGAACTAAGCGGTTCAAAAACCAAGGTATGACTGCATGGCTAAAAATAAACAACCATCAGAAGGGAGAGCAGAGGGGACCACAAAATAGCCTATAAACAGTTCGCAGCTGGACTGAACAGGTGAACGGGTCACCTGGCCTCAGTCTTGCCCACCCCTACCCCCCAGGCAAGATGTATTTTTATTTTTGTTTAAATTATAGTATTCCCCCTCCCCAGATTTGCATCTACATGTAAATAAACCAGCATGTGCAAAGTTTCTGCGAATTTTATTTGTTTGTTTCATAAAATTTACATACCACCTAATGGTAAAAACCCTCAAAGCTAGTTGACACAAAAAAGATAAAGTTATCGCTGAGAAAAATAATAATGTAAGAGTTTAGAAAAGTGATGTGAAAATGTGGAGAACCAAACTTAAAAAGGTGAGGAAGTGAAACTGGCAGATTTCTAGTCTGGACCTGGGAACCTGTGCATTCAGAATACATGCTCCTCCACAACACGCTTCTAATATTGAGTCAGGCCACTTCTTTCTTCTTCTTTGGCGATCCCTCGTAGCCGAGTAAGATTGTCTTCCATAAATACGGTTTTGACAATGAGTCTGTAAGTGACTGTGGAGGCCAATTCTGGATCCACACGTCCTTCCACAGTGGGGACATTGATTTCCGGGCAGGAGCTGATCATAGTGTGGATTTGCCAAGCATGCCTTCCTCTTAGCACGTTTCTCCCTTCCGTCCTGAGTTCAAGTGTCTTCAAAGCCCATGACACCTTTGGTAAAGGCTGTTCTCCAGCTGGAGCATTCGCAGGCCACTAGGGAGGACTAGTCAGGCCACTATTCCACCCAGCTGAGGTTTATCATCTCTGCCTGGCTGGGGTCTCTCTTGAGTTCTCACCTACCCATGCTGCTTGAGAGCCTTGAAGCTGGAGAAGGAAGACTTTGAACCCGGGACTTGACAAAGGCATTGCAAAGCATCTCAAGGATGCTCAGCGCCCTGGGCATTCCAACCTTCGAAAGATGCTGATTTCCTTGAGCGTCCGCGTTAGATCCCCTGCGTCGCTTCGGCTGGGGCTGTCAGAATGATGAGGCATCCCAAATCACGAGCCACTTCCCTCTGTCAAGGCCAGGGCATTGCTCACAGAGCGTTACTTTAAGGGTCACGCCACGCCACGATGCATGATGTCTCTGTGCTCACTCATCTCGCCTTGGTGAGGCTGGGCTCTGTACGTCCAGCGCTCCCGATCCACCTCGCCCCTTTCCACCCCATTGCAGGAGGCTTGGGATGATCATCCCTCTGAAATTTCCTGTGCTTCAGTTGGCAATTTTTCCACTGAAGCCTTAAGGAACACTCAGAACCTTCATTTTATTTTAATAGCTCCTTGCAGCTTGAGTGAAGGAAGCCTCAACCTTTTAACCCTCTAATTAATCAAACAACTTTTCTCTTTTTCCATTTCTGAATTCGTACCTTTTTTCTTTGGCTTGGGACACTACGATTTGCTCAGTTTATAAAGAAAGGCATCTGGTTGGCCAATGTGGCTGCTGGACTAGATAGCTGGATCCTTCCTCTTATGATTGTTACAAGACGCTCACCATTCTCTAGAACGCCTGTTGGAGTACAGCAATGTGTATTGGGCAGTAGAGAAAGTTGCCATCTAATCTGGCCCCTGTGTCAGTGTATTTCTGTGGGTAAAATAAGAAGGTCAGCAACTTCAAACCTAAAAAAAAAAAGGTCAACAACATTGGGGGGGGAATGCAAAAAAAGCTCAATAACTTTGGGGCAAAATCGTAAAAAAAAAGAAAAGCTGAACAACTTCAATCCCAAAAAAAGGACAACAACTGTGGTCGGCCGTCACTTCATCAAATCTGAAAAACGTTTGGACACCCTGATTAAGCGGATCTTTCTTTTTTTGGAAAAATCACTCTGGTGCTGTTTCTCACCGATTTCACTTAGGGTTGGTTGGCCATTTCCAAACTAAATTCAAAAGGGTTCTGCGGTTCCTCGGGTGGAGATGATCAGGAGTTCCCCACTGAGGAGGGGAATAGTGGGAGACATGCTCTCCTGAACAAACAGTGACCCAGCACTGTTCACCTTCCATCCCTGGACTGGAACAGGAGAGGTGACTGTGTTTCAGGACTTACTCTCAGTTCGTTCTAGAAAAGAGAGACTTTCTGGCCTTCCAGGTCAGCCATGGGCCATTCCAGACTGACATAATCTGCAGTGTGTCATTGATGCAATAATAGCACATTAGTGATGGATTGGGGCAACCCAGTCAGATGGGCGAGCTAAAAAGTATTATTATTATTATTATTATTATTATTATTATTGCAGTGGTACCTTGGTACTCGGATGGCTTGGCTCCCGAACAAATCAGCTCCCAGACACTGCAAACCCGGAAGTAAGTGTTCCAGTTTGCGAACGTTTTTCGGAAGCCGAACGTCCGACGCAGGAAGCTCCTGCAGCCAATCAGAAGCTGAGCCTTTGTTTTCGAATGGTTTCAGGAGTTATACAGACTCCCAGAACGGATTAAGTTCCACAACCAAGGTTGTTGTTGTTTAGTCGTTTAGTCGTGTCCGACTCTTCGTGACCCCATGGACCAGAGCACGCCAGGCACTTCTGTCTTCCACTGCCTCCCGCAGTTGGGTCAAACTCATGCTGGTAGCTTCAAGAACACTGTCCAACCATCTCGTCCTCTGTCGTCCCCTTCCCCTTGTGCCCTCCATCTTTCCCAACATCAGGGTCTTTTCCAGGGAGCCTTCTCTTCTCATGAGGTGGCCAGAGTATTGGAGCCTCAGCTTCAGGATCTGTCCTTCCAGGGAGCACTCAGGGCTGATTTCCTTCAGAATGGAGAGGTTTGATCTTCTTGCAGTCCATGGGACTCTCAAGAGTCTCCTCCAGCACCAGAATTCAAAAGCATCAATTCTTTGGCGATCAGCCTTCTTTATGGTCCATCTCTCACTTCTGTTCATCACTACTGGGAAAACCATAGCTTTAACTATAAGGGGCCTTTGTCGGCAAGGTGATGTCTCTGCCTTTTAAGACAACCAAGGTACCACTGTATTATTATTGTTGTTATTAATCGTGGGATTTCCACACATCACTTCCCCAAGGTTGCTGTATTATTGTCATCTGGAGGGGCACTTTTGCACCATAGCTCAACAGAAGGCGAGCAAAAAATTTTTAAGAAACAATAAAGCAGAAATTTGTGACGTGAAAAAGATGCAGGATTTCAGAAGGAAGTAACAGGACGTGCACAGACTGGAAGTGAAGCAGTGTGTCCATCGCTGAAACAGCACAAAGAGTACTGAATGCAGAACTGCATATAACTGCCCCAATACCACAATGAGCACAAATAATTATAAAGGCACAACAAAAAGATACCTCAAGTGCACAGGAGGTTACTGGTGGTCTTCAGCAGACACGCTGATGCAGAAAGCATCTCAAAAAGAAAAAGAAAGGGGATAGCTTGAAATCTGCTGAGGTAGGCTCTGATTCTTTTCTGCTTCTCTCCATCTCTCTCTTCCCCCTCACCTACCCCGGTTAAGCCAATTTTTGCTCCAGGAGTTTCCCATCACCCCAGTGTTTTGTAGCTACCTCACTATGATTTATTTTCTTTCCTGTGCTTTTGGTTGTGTTGGAGGTGACCTGTAGATAATGTATATATATATATAAAATATATATATATACACAAATATATATTTTTTGCTTTGCAATAAAACTCAAAGCTATAACACAGAAATATCCACCAGATGTCATAACCTTTATCGTCGTGGTGACCTTTATTGTTGTAAAAAAAGTATCTGAACCCTGTGTCCCCCCCTCTCCCGCCTTTCCTATACTCCAGAGTCAATATTCTTGCTATTTCTTCACTTGTCAGTATCATTCCTTTGTCAAAATGATATTGTATTTTAGGGATGTTGACTAGATACCAGAGTTTTCAGATCAGAGTACAAGGTTGAATTCCAAAAGGTGCTTCCCTTTGTGACGTTTTGTAATGGAAAGGACTTGATTTTCCAGTGTTGGTCAACCAGAGAACATCTTAGACACAATAAGCAGCCCCCGTTGAAACCCATGGGCGTTCCAAGCTTAAAAGGATTTAATTTTAAAACCCAACTTTGTTTTCATTAACTTTGGAAGGCGGGGGAGCTTTGTGCTGCTAATCTAAATACAGTGTTACCTCAAGTTAAGAACTTAATTCGTTCCAGAAGTCCATTCTTAACCTGAAACGGTTCTTAACCTAAGGTACCACTTTAGCTAATGGGGCCTCCTGCTGCCGCTGCGCCACTGGCATGCGATTTCTGTTCTTATCCTGGGGCAAAGTTCTTAACCTGGAGCAACCACTTCCTGCTTAGTGGAGTTTGTATCCCAAAGCGTCTGTAACCCGAAGCATCCGTAACCCGAGGTACCACTGTACATCTTTGGAACGTTATCAGTGGGACTTGCTTCCAAGGAAACATGCTTAGGTCTGCAGGAATAAGCCAGCGACAGATCCAGAAAATCAAGTGGGGTAGCTCTTCTGGGTGAATACAGTGGACGCTCGGGTTGCAAATGCGATCCGTGTGGGATGCACGTTCACAACCCGCAGCGTTCGCAACCCGATTCACAATTCGGCACTTCTGCGCATGCGCAAAGCTCAGTTTAGCACTTCTGCGCATGCACGACCGCCAAAACCCGCAAGTAACCCGTTCCGGTACTTCCGGGTTTCGGCGGGTGCGTAACCCGAAAAAACGCAACCTGGAGTGGCTGTAACCCGAGGTATGACTGTACCTCAAAAGAATGTGGAACAATTCAAGTCTTCCTCACGTTTTTTAAAGGTGTTGGGGGGAGGGAGATCAGGTCCGGGAGAATATTAGAATGGAAACCTTCTCCCTGAGTTGTGCACTTCCTTCACACAGGGAGTTTTTGCCTTCATCCTGAAATGGCACAGTCCCCCAAAGCCTGTCTGTGCAGATGGTTCCTAACACAATTGGAAGCAGCTTCCATTGGGTGCTAGGTTGGCGTTATCGTGAATGTTAGTTAAAGACATTTGTTTAAGGCAGGGGGCAGATTTAGGTTACAGGCAGGGCGTTATGATTTCTAAAAACGGAGAGCAGCCAGTGCTTCTTGATCCCAGAATGCTAGGTGTGTGGCCTGATGTCTAGGGCACCCGGAAGGGATATGTTCAGCTAGTCGTCTCCATCTCGGGACTGCCTATAACAAGGGTAGGCAACCTAAGGCCCAGGGGCCAGATGCGGCCCAATCGCCTTCTCAATCCGGCCCAAGGACGGCCCGGGAATCAGCATGTTTTTACATGAGTAGAATGTGTCCTTTTATTTAAAATGCATCTCTGGGTTATTTGTGGGGCATAGGAACTCATTCATTATTTTTCCTTTAAAAATATAGTCCGGCCCACCACATGGTCTGAGGGACGGTGGACCGGCCCCCTGCTGAAAAAGGTTGCTGACCCCTGGCCTATAAGTTGACCTGACAGTTAGAGTTTCAGGTAGGTAGCCGTGTTGGTCTGACGCAGTCAAAATAAAAATATACAAAGTTTAAAATTGTCCAGTAGCACCTTATAGACCAACTAAGTTTGTTCTGGTATAAGCGCACGCACACGAAAGCTTATACCAGAACAAACTTAGTTGGTCTATAAGGTGCTACTGGACAATTTTTTATTTTGTATATTTTTATTTTGGCAGTTATAGTGTCCAGCATAATCTCTGTACTTTGTTCTGGGTTTTCCCCCCCTCATTCCCCACCCACCTCACCTGCCCCCTGTTTCATGCGACATCTTTCCTGCTGAAGGGTTTTGGGTGGACTCAGAAGTTTGATGCGGTTTCGCGACGTTTCGGTCGGTCCTAATAAGTGAATGCCATAGTTAGAGCACTTGAAAGGTACCAAACAGTTATGCTGAAGAGGAAGCTATGGTGTGGTTGCTGTATGTTATTTGTACCACTGACTTCTGACTTAGAGACTGCCGCAGGTGGAGGGTTGAGGATGCAGGGAGTGGGTCTTGGGTTCAAGTTCTCTCCCAGGGAGTCCATCGTTTTTCTCAAGGAACGTTGGAAGAAGGCTATGATTGTTCCCATTTTACAAATAATAGCAAAGTGAGGGCGGGTGAGAGAGAAAATGGATAACAATTAGCTCAGAAATCTACTCCTTGAGACCTTGGTGAAGTGGGACATGAATCGCTAGGACTACTGACCACTTATATGTACATCTTTGAATCTACAAAGGGCTTTAGAACATTGCGAGAGAAGTTGCTATTATTGAGGCTTGGAAGGCAGTGACTTGCTCCGGCAGATGTGGGTCTTCTAAGGTGCATCTCGCTTCCCCTGAATGGGGAAGAAATTTAGGAGTCCAGAACAAGAACACTGTGGGATTTGGGTAAAAGAGCCGCAACAATGATATAAAGCATTGGTTGAAATGGCTGTCAGGGCTGCATCATCTTAGACTCGATTTCATGAGGCGTCTGCCTCAACATTATTATAATTACCGCATTTATATTGGTTGCAATCCTGGGAGCTTTTAAGGCCGCTTAAACCTCGCTGACTTCAGCTGGATTTCAGCAGTCGAACCGCACAGGATCGCAGCCGTGGTGCGTGAAGTGTTTCACAAGCTTTGGTAGGGGCGGGGGCGTCATGAAATAAAAGCTGGTTTAGTCCCCAAAGTGGCTTTACAACCCAAGAACAGTTCTTTTGCGACTTATGCAACGGTTCAACAAAGAAAGATCCTTTTCTTCAGGATCTGAACTGGTGTCTCTGCAATTCTGGCTTGATTCATTATTATGGTCTATTCTTAGCTATGTCTAATTTTTTCCCCCTTCAGGGTGGTATTGAAATGTGGAAACCAATATATCTAAATAAGGCATCACCTTTTGCAGGTCGAGTGTGGATTTGAAATGGTTTTGAAGTGGGGGCGGGGGCAAGAATCTTGTTGTATTGATGACGAAGATGTGTTATTTTTCCCAATGATGTATGTTTGAGTCCAAGGGCTTTGTCGCTCCATCGAGCTTTCTGAGGGTATTCTGGTGTGTTTCTGGGGTTTCTGCACGTAGCCAAAAAAAAAAGAACAGAAAAGAAAAGAAAGCCAAATGACTTCATCACCTGCCCACCCTCCCTCCCTCCTGATCTGAGCATTCATATGCCCATTACTTTGTTTTCCTTTTTTCTGACTAGTTTTGGCCCTGCATTCTTCTTTAAAGACATATCTACATTACAAATTGACGCTGCTTCCAGCCCTGCTGGAAAAAAACAGGTCTCAGAGCAAAAAGGACTGGAAGATACTGTATTTTTCACTCCATAAGACGCACCTGACCATAACACGCACCTAGTTTTTAGAGGAGGAAAACAAGGAAAAAAATATTCTGAACAAAACAGTGGGTGAGTGATTTTTTTGGTGCAGGCTGTAGCCATGGACATGC
Source organism: Podarcis pityusensis (assembly GCF_964106645.2). Classification (NCBI taxonomy): domain Eukaryota; kingdom Metazoa; phylum Chordata; class Lepidosauria; order Squamata; family Lacertidae; genus Podarcis; species Podarcis pityusensis. The sequence continues at coordinate 118,254,578 of NC_138026.1, forward strand.
TATGTGATCTGATGGTGAATTTGGGGTGACCCAATGCAAAAATCCTGAGGATCCATGGGCCTCCCCCCTCCCAGGCAGCCTCCTTTATCGCTAGCCTCCCTTATCTCTCTCCCCGATTGCTTACCGATCAGCTGTTTCCTTTCAACACTCCCTTCCCTCTTGTTTGCCTTAGTGTCTCTTCCTTAGCTGGAGCAGTTTTTTGCTCCTCCTTTTCTTCTAATTTCTCTCATCATTGCCTTAGTCTTCCTGTCTCCTCTCCTTCAAAGTTCGCTGTCTTTACCTCCCCCCTCCCAGGCAGCCTCCTTTATCTCTAGCATCCCTTATCTCTCTCCCCGATCAGCAAACGATCAGCAGCTTTGTTTAAACACCCACTTCCCTTTTCAAAAAAAAAAAAAAAGCATGATCTGCTTTTCTCCCCTGGGCAATTCGGCTCCAGGAACCACACATTCGCTCCATAAGACGCACAGACATTTCCCCTTACTTTTTAGGAAGAAAAAAGTGCGTCTTATGGAGCGTAAAATGCTGTAATTATTAAGTTCCAGCTTTCAGACTGTACTGGAAGGGGGACAGGACAGGACGGGACGCACAAATATCTGAATGCTTTCCCATATAAAAATCACACTGTCTGTTGAAAACAAGGGTTGTTTGTAGCCTGTCCTCCTGCTTGACAAGCTGGACAAGCAAGAACACAAGATGAGCCCCCGCTGGATCAAACCAGCAGCCCATCTAGTCCAGCATTCTGTTCTCACTGGCAAGCCAATGAGCAGGATTCGAACACAACAGCACTTCCCCACCTGCGGCATCCTGATATTCAGGAATATCGCTGCCTCTGACCACAGAGGCAGAGCATAGACATCATGGCTAGCTTGTGTGTGTAAAGTATACACACACACACAATAATTTGATTTTAAATAAATTAACTGAAAGTTAATAAATGCCTAAAGATTTCAGTTGTTTCCTGCTAACACAAGGAAAAGACCAAATGCTAAGAAGTAAAAGATAAATACTGAGACATCAGTATAATGATTTTATGGTCTGGGTTCACTTTAAAACTACCCTCCAAACACCCTGAATTCCACCTGTGTGGAGAGGCCAGTTACCTGGAAGATGCTCCAAGCTGTAGTTCTGATAGCTCACCACACTGGGTAGCCATAAATGCTCCGCTCGTGACATAACAAGGCATGAACCTGTTTCTATTTCTCAGTGAAAACAGGGGCATTCGTAGAATCATGGAGTTGTAGAGTTGGAAGGGACCCACAATGCAATGCAGAAATCCCAACTAAAGCATCCATGACTGATGGCCACCCAACCTCCAAGGAAGGAGAGTCCAACTCCTTCCGAAGGAGTCTGTTCCACTGTTGAACAGCTCTTACTGTCAGAAAGTTTTTCCTGATGTTTAGTCGGAATCTGCTTTCTTGTAGCTTGAAGCCATTGGTTCGAGTCCTCCCCTCCAGAGCGGGAGAAACCAAGCTTGTTCCCTCTTCCATGTGACAGCCCTTGAGATATTTGGAATACGGCTACTGTATCTCCTCTCAGTCTCCTCTTTTCCAGGCCAAACATACCCATCTCCTTCAACTTTTCCTCATAAGGCTTGGCTTGTAGAAGGCTTGGCATTCCTGAATGTGAAGCCAAGTTTTTTTGAGGGAGTTGAAGGCTGATGTCGACATCATCTTTCAGTAATATCAAAACTGGGCAGCTGACAGTGGTGCCCATCACTTGAGCATCCCCAGCTACAAGACATGTACTGAACATGCAAAGCAGCTCCATTGAAATGTCTTAGGTTTGCAGCGATACGAAAGTTCTGCCTGGTGTGGTTGACCTACAGCAGCTCATTCGCACATGCCAGCCCTTGCTGTGTGTGGCTGTCATTCGCAAGATGCTTGCATGTGCGAACAAGCCACAGCACGTGGCATGACTTCACGTCCTGCCCTTCTTGTTGACAGTGTACCTTTTCAAGTTCTTGATCTTCATACACTTGAGGGTGGCCTCTTGTAGACGAGCAACTCATTGTTCCCACAACCCTCTCACCTTCAGGCTGAAGTCATCCATTTGTTTCTGGGCTGCCAAAATTAATGCTACTCTCAGCCTAACTTCAAGCACCTTTTGCAGGTGACCAGTTCAGTTCTGCTGAGCTGGTTTAAATCTCCCCCCAGTCTGGAGACACGTCAGGGGACCAGGACGGCTTTAGATCCTTAGGATCCATACCATTTCTTGGTCCTTCTCCAGCATGCCCCCAGTAGATCCTTTTTGGATCTACTGACATCAGAGCCCTGGGGAATGGGGACCTGGCTTAAGATCTCTGACATCAGAGCTCTGCCTCTGGTGTCAAAAGAAGGAGAGACCACATAACCTATTGGTTGTATTCAACTGAATTTTACCCACAGTTAACCCCTTGAAATTAATGCACCTAGGCCATATTCATTAATTTCAGTGGGTCTTCTCTGGATAGGACTGTAATTGAATACATAGTTCCTGGGATACCCTCCCAGAAGCTATATAAATGCTCTGTAGGTTTTCTTTAAAAAAGAAAATAAATGTTTTTTAAAATATTATTTGCTGCTTTTTTGAGTTGCAAAGCAATCGATCAATCTCCATATATATATATTTAACCTATAGAGGCTGCTTAACCTATAGAGGCTACTTACCATGTAATGATTTCTTGAAAGCTGGAGGAAGTCTTGTTTGGCAGTCTAGTCCAAACCATGTTTGAAAGTACCTTAAATGGCTTTTACCATCAAGAACTTTCTCTTCAAAGAACTTTCTCAATCAAAATCTACCCACCTGTAACTTAAACTCATTAGAGCTCACCCCTGCCTTGTCGGCCATTAGAAGACAAGTATTTGCCGTCTTCTGTTTGAAAGTCTTTTGGGTGAGTAGACTAAGTTTGCATCATCACCTTCATCCCTCTCCTTTGTCGCTTGCTTCGGTGTATGTTTCGAATCATTTCCCTGCCCTTTGTGCATCAACTCACTACCTTCTCTTTTTCTCATCCAACACTCTCCCAAAACCTCTGTGAGTACCCTTACATCAATATCTTTTTTTAAAAAATAAAGTTTTTTATTTATACAAGAAGAAAAAAGGGGAAAAAACACAAAGACCAAATTACACACAAATTACAAAAATAACCATAGACACATAATTTTCTTAGCAAACAATAAAACATCTATTGGTCTTAACACTAAAGACCCAACCTCCCGTCTATTCCATATTTCAAATTCATATTACTTTTTGCCAATACACACTTTTATCATAATTAAACTTATTCTCAATAAATCTAATTTCTTATATCTACCTTGCAACTATTACTGAAGTTCCTCAAATGCTGCAACATAATTTAAACTACTATATTTATTTTTCAGATAATCTTTGAAAACCTCCCATTTTGAAACAAATTCCTGTTTTGATTTATTCTTTATTTTTTCTGATAAACCATCTAATTCAGCATATTCTGTCAGCTTTTGGATCCAATCTTGTATAGAGGGGATTTCATTACTCTTCCATTTTGCTGCGATCAAAACTCTTTGTAAAGAGTTTTTACATCAATATCTCTCTATCGCCCTCTTTGACAGTCAGTCAACACCTTCCCATACCTTTGATACATCTGCCCGAATTAAGTCTCTTTGAGAAGGGACCCTGCTATTTCAGTGTGCATACAATCGGTGCTTTTAAAATGTTACATGGTGGCTGCAGTGGAAAGGCAGCACACACTCCCTTTGGTGTGTTGATTGGGCAATGGAACCATCGGGGGGGGGGGGTTGGAGGAAAATTTAAACTTGCCATTATTGGCAGCAATTGTGCTCAGATCTAGAGAAATGTGAGAAGAGGTGGGTGTGGAGCTGACTATTGGGTTGCGATTCATGGTAAATTGGTGCCCTGGCTCCTTAATATATACCCCCCCCACACACACATATACACATACACACACAAACAAACATTGCTTACCCAAAGTGGTGCTTAACATTTTCCAAGAAGTCTGGTGGAAGGACAAAGCCCTAGAAGCAAATAACACATGTGACCATGTCCTCATGTATATCCAACTTTTACATTTTCTTTCAGTGTTGAAAGTTTAAAAACAAAAAAACAAAAAACAAAAAACCACAAAAAAACAGATTACATGCTTTTTATTAAGGCAAAACAATGTGCTTGTGAATTTGTGATATTGCTGTTATTTTGTAAATGTTTAAGAAAAAATGTATTTAAAGTTGGATAGCCATTCTGTGCTGGGTTTTTAACTCTGACTGGTGCATACACTCTAAACATCAGGGACCTACTGTACATACAAAACAAACAGCTACAATCTACAGCTACTGTAAAACCTAGATTCACAACTTTTACTGTAATTGAAAACCTTGCACTGTAATGGTTATTGTTTAAAAAAAACCTTGTCAGAAATGATTTTGTATCTTTGATTATTATATATCTGAAATTTTAACATATTTGTATACTTGCCATGATAAACCAGGGGGAAAGCATTTGACACAGTCGAATTTCCTTTGTCTGATCCAATGCATGCATTGCTTTAAGATGTGGGTGGGAGGGAGATGGGTGGAGACGATAAATTAAAAAGGTGACCCAATTCATCAGCTTAAAAAAGAAAAAAGAGAAGCTTAAATTCCAAGCCACACACTGGTTCAACTGACGCTACATCTGAAAAGATGAACCACCAACAACAGTAAACACATCATGTTATCCTTGCAATTCCTTATCAGTGTGGTATTGTCTAGCTATATTTCCCAACAGTGTATCATGGGTAGCTAAAAAAAAATAAAATTCAAGCCGATATGAGATCTTTGAAATCACACACGACCACAAATTGATTTCCTTTGTCTTCCCAAGCCAACTTTTGATTTTGAATAAAAGGACTTGGAATCAACATGATGTCATAGTTCTTCCTGCTTTTCAATACCAATACACTCTGCGTCCAAGCATCTTGTTTCGTAGTGAAGAGAATTTTTGACGTGGAGACAATTTTGAGACGATTTTCTTCTTGCTTTCCTTTCCTTCTTTTCTTTTACCCTACTGTGGATTAGGTATTATTTCCATATGATCTTACGCATTTCGTAGAAAATACCGTTTTCCCCTCCCTCGGCCTGCTTCCCTCCTTCCTCATGTCATTCCATCTTTTTTACAAAAGAAAAAAAATATATATACAAACAAAGGAACAAATACTCTTTTTCTTTTCTCTCTTTCTCTCTCTCTAGGATGTGTAATGTTGTGTTGTCCGGATTCTGTATAAAAAAAAATATGTATATGATGATGTATCTGATATTTGGCAGCTCCTGGCTGCAACTTTAACCAATATAATTAACAAAGAAATGCATAATGTTGGTGTTTTAAAAAGTTTAAAAAAAAACCTAGTTAAGATGTTTGTGTAAAATTGCATGGTTTAAAATGTACTTAGTGCATTGAGAAATGTTGTTGAGTTCCTTGGTGAAGGATGGTTTGCTTTTTGATTCTAATGGTGGTTGGTTTGTTGATCAGAGTATCCTCTATACTGTATGTCTTGCTTTATTTCACATCTTCCCCCCCTTTCTTTCATTTTGTGTCCCTCAAGACCTTGCATAGCATTTATCTATCAATATATGTAATACTGTTCCTTAAAACCAGGTTGTGGAAACATTTCGTCTGGGGAAAAAAAGGATTTCGCATCATGCTTTGAATTAAGTTGCATTGGGGTTGTTGTTTTTCTGTAACAAAGATTCAGGTCTGAAGCACCTAGCTACTTCAATAAGCTCCTTTAGCTTTGGAAGGAGTGCACATTATTATATTTATGTATTCATTAATTCAAAAATGTTTTTGTGCCACTGGCCTGCCAGAATATCCAAAGCAGGTTACAGCTGTAAATATTCTTCGTACAGCATTAGAAAGCACAACAACGCCATTTGGGCAGTAGCAACAATGGGAAACAGCTTATAAACATCTCATAAACAGACGAGGAAAATTGACCAATAGAAACAGCAACTACCTATCACTAACACACCCAGAGAATACAACCTCTTAACGTCATCGAAACAATAAGGATTGGTGCCTGTCCAACATGGCTGAAAACAGTTTCCCATAACCAGGGCAATATCACCCCTTGAACATCACCCAGCTAATCTCGGAAGGTGTGAGCCTTTTGAGGAGGATCTCCTCACTGCATAACCTCACTTTCATGGGCACCATGTATCTGTGATCCTGATAGCGGACCACAACTAAACAGATGCCATTTTTAGAGGCAATGAACAAGATTTCCACACTGGGGTTAATTCTATCCATTCGTCCTTGCAATTTCCCTTAGACTGTGATAATGACCTGGCATGGGCAGGCAGACTCCTACCTATCCACCCCAGAAATAAGATGAAGCAGATGGAATAACTTCCCAAATGTCCATGGAGCACCTGAGAACTAATTCTGACACTCCAGTAGCTCTCCTGGCCAGAACCAAGACTCTGGCCTATGAGATTTTTTTTTTTTTATTCTGGGGCCAGAAGGTCTCAGAACTTGCTTCGGTATTTAATTTGCCCAAAATGTGGTCCTTGCTGGTGCAAACAGACACACATACTTTGTGTCATGTGCTGGGGGTGTAGACTCCCCAAATCCACTTTAAAACCTTGGGTTTTTCAGAATTATCACACCACTCTACCAGGAACCTTTGTGAAAGGAGACTGCACCAATTGAAAAGAGTCTGTGTCTAAGCCACAAAAGGAAGGCAGTTTTAAATTTGTTGAAACACCACAGAATTGTCCTCAAACCCAAATAATCCCTGGTTTTGGATGATTGGTTTCGATCGCAGATAATTCTATAATGTCAATATTAAGAAACAAATGTCATCGCAGGGAACAGGATAAAGTTAGCAATAAAACTACATCCATAAAACAAAAAACAAAAAAAAATCATTTTAGGAGTTCAGCAAAGAGTTATCTGTAATCCAAGGAAAGCTGTAATTCCAAGGGTTCCTAAGAAGCGTCTTTGATGGGTAAATTGTTTTCCAAAAGTTGTTTATTTTTAATGGCAGTGCAGGGATTGCCAGATTTTAACACTGATCCAAGATATAAGGGTAATGATCTGGCCCTGGGGTGAATTCCTGGGGTTTACATGATGAGAGTACCTACCCTGAGATAGTTCCTTCAAAGGTTGCTTTCCTGAATCAACAAAATATTTATAAAAGCCGCAGGGGATCCCAAAAGGTGGACAGTTAATAAAACAATGACTTACTGAGTAAAACGAATAGTAAAACAATTAATTGGGGGAAGGGCAGAGATGTTTAAAAGCAGCATAAAATATCACAGAGAATGTAAAAGCTCAATCTGACTCAGGTAGTTTCCTATATAACCAGAGATAAAAGATCATGACACTAATGTAACTCTCTTGATTCACAATCATATGGTAGAGAATGAAGTTCTGTCTCAGGGTGTTCATCATAACATGGTCTCCTGAGATCAGAATAGTTTAAACTCTCCAACTAGCATGCACTATCCAAAGATGAATGGCGCTGAGGCTAGGGACATAGGATTCTGCCTTCTACCAAATCAGACCATTGGCCCATCTTGCTCACTATGGTCTACAGTTACAGGCAGAGACTCTCCATGGTTTCAGAAAAGGAGTTTCTCTCACCTGAAGACACCAGGGAATGAACCTGGGACCTCCATTCCAGGCAGCTGTGGTGTAGTGGTTAAGAGCAGTAGACTCGTAATCTGGTGAACCAGGTTTGCCTCCTCCTCCCACTGAGTTACAACTTTCCCCCAAGGAAGAAGCGCAAGTGGTGCAGGAGCATAAAGAATCCCCAAGGCCTAAAACTGAAAGCTTGCAGGGGTTAGACATCAGTTCCTCAGGGAAGGAACGAAGGAAAGCTATCTCTGGTTCCTTCCCAGCTCCCTGGTCATTTTTCTTCCATTCATGACTCCTAGAAAGAGGCTGGCTACTCAAGAAGAAGAAGAAGAGTTTGGATTTGATATCCCGCTTTATCACTACCCGAAGGAGTCTCAAAGTGGCTCACAATCTCCTTTCCCTTCCTCCCCTACAACAAACACTCTGTGAGGTGAGTGGGGCAGAGAGACTTCAAAGAAGTGTGACTAGCCCAAAGTCACCCAGCAGCTGCATGTGGAGGAGCGGGGAAGTGAACCCGGTTCACCAGATTACGAGTCTACCGCTCTTAACCACTGCACCACACTGGCTCTCACAACAATTATTGGTGCTTTCTGGACCTCCTCAGCTTTTTATGTCAATGAAGGTTCAGAAAGCAGTTGGGGGCTGGAAAGGACATTGGGTGGCTGCTGCTACTACTCTGAATTCTTCTCATACAGCTATTGATCCCTGATCCTCCAGATTATGTGATCTTCCCCTATTGCCCTGCTGTATCCCAACAGCGTGAGAAGATTGGGAAGGTTGGAAATGATAGATAGATAGATAGATAGATAGATAGATAGATAGACAGATAGATATGATAATACAGCTCTCTTGTGGAACTTTCAGAAGACGTTCCCTCTGCTGGAATCAACTTAGAAGGCCACGTGATAATACACTTTACAAGCTCACCTGTGAGAGATGCTCTATAAGGAACGTTCTGTCTTTTCAGAGACATCTCTTTGTGACAGGGAGGAAGAAAGGAAAGGTGAATTTATTTATTTGGACATCATTGTATACTGCCCAATAGCTAACATTCTAATGTTAATTTATAAGCCATAAAGGAAATTAAAACAAACAAGGAACACATAAGCACCCACACCAAACAGGTAAACCATATAAAACAGCATGAATAGCACTAAAAGTTCTGTAAGATAATAGAAGGCTCTTCATCCAGTGCCCAAGGACTGTAGCAAGGGCAGCAGGCGAGCCTCTGTGAAGTCCCGTAACTGGTTTGTAACTCTTTTCCAGTTCGTTTATGAGAAATGTGCTTTTGCCACAGCTGGGGAAGAGTTAGCTTACTAGTTTCAGAACCACGGACAGCAGATTGCAGCCTCCCTGTTTAAATTGTTGAGTCCGCTGTTTCCTCTGCCGGATTTACAGGGTAGCCAGCTCTACATATCACAAACAGTTCTGCAACCACTAACAAGAGTTGAAAAAAGCTTTATTTCATGCCAGCCCCTGGTGAAATTCAGGTAACTGGAGCAGTTTGGTGCTGCATCTACCAAAAGTTATCACATCCTGAGAATGTGTGGTGCGGTTAAGCAGTTGCTGAGCTTCCGTCCTGCAAGATAAATAGTAATAATGACGACTCTTCCAAATGCCCAACCAGTAGTTCATGCAAAAGCCCTTTAAGATAGGCCAATATTATTTCCCACTCGTTTCAGATTTGAGTTTTCCCTCAGGCCGCTTAGATGGATTTCCCTGCTCAGTGCTATTTTCCTGGAAAAAGAGGTACCAGAACTCACCATCAGCGCCTCCCTTGTTGTCTTGTAATGGCAGTGGTGAGTTCTGCCTGGAAAAAGGCCTTGCCTCTACTTATGGCTCACAAAATAAGTCACATCATGGTGTACAAGCTCTTAAAAAAACAACAACTCTACAGTCCCTGGCATGGAGTAAGATGGGAGGAGGGATTGCTCATTTTCTGTTATTAAATAGTGTGTAAACAAGTTATTACATGTGATGTGTTGTTGAGATGTTTTCAGAATATAATATAAAATATTTATATTTATAAAATATAAAAGTGCAGGAAGTCAGGACTGTAAACGGTGAAGGAAAGCACGATTTTGAAAGAGAATGGAGGGCCGGAGTTTGAGATTTGATCCCTCCACACCATGGAACAATCGGACAGGAACCTCTGGGGCTAAATCAGAGAGCCACCTCAGCACACATGCAGTGCATCTGAACATCCCAAATCGGCCACTATCCTTCAAAATTGGCCACTGTCCTTCAAAAGGGTGCTGCCTGCCTGCCCACAACACTTCAGGCTGAGGCTGAAATATAAAAGTCTGCAAAATAAGTTCTGAAAGATAAGGACATTTGGAACAGTCTGCTCATCTAGTTCAGCATTCTGTACTCCCAAGACTTCACTGTTCAATAAAACCCATCACTGTCTACAGGCTAGTCCAGATGTTGGTAAGCTTGTGTTATTACAGTTTATTGCACATACCACCCCACCCCCCAATTTCATGCAGGAATTCATGCATGAGTCAAATAGCTTGATTTCCACAACTTATTTAAAAGGGGGGAGGAGTGGAGCAGTCAGAAATCCTGTGAGCCACACTTGTGTGCTCACACAACCTACAACATGCTGGAAAACAACAGACACAACAGCATCTGAACTGACCCTAAACTTTGACTATTATTGGAACATGCAGGTAGATAAATGCACATCTAAAATGTCAGGTGAGTGAGACAAATGCAGGTTTGGAAATTCATATCAAACAGGTATAGTCGAGTTCACTCTCGGGAACAAACCCGGTTTTTCTGCTACATCCCATGAGAAATGCCCATAGATAGGTACATGGTCATATGAATGCCTTCTCTGATACAAATAGGATTGTGGTCTTATTTGGGGAAACAGAAAAAAGCCCTGATACAGGTTGGTGTGAAAGTTGTCCTCCACATCTGTAACCTCAATCCCAAATGCTTTATCTATTTTCTTTTAAGAATTTTTTTAAAGACCCAGAACTTGAAAATATTTGTGGTGCTGCACAAATGAATAAAAACAAAATGCGAAGTCTAAGCTATAAGAATGCTTTGTGAAACCAGCCTGAACAATATTTATCCAATAACACTATCTTGAAAAAAGCTGGTGGGGGGAAATATTGCTTTAAAAAAGTCTTAATGAGGCACCTAAGAGAAGAAATTGTTAGTGCCATAGTAATTTCTTGGGGAAAGTGTATCCCAAAGTGTAGGTTTGCTACAATGCTAATACCCTAGGGACTTGCTAAATGGACCTCTGGGGAAATGTGGTACCCACAGGATGACATCACTTGATCTCTCACTCATTGCTTGGAGGTAAGAACCATTGGGTTAGATCCAGGTGGGACTCATAACATTGGAAGGATTTTCAAGGTCATCTAGTTCAACATCAATGCAGGGAATCCAGAGGTCAACCATCCCCAGTAGGGGACTGACCAGTCTCTGTGCTTGAAGACCTCCAGTGAGTTAGAGCCCACGACCACTTGTCAGAATTGATTCCATTCTCAAATTACTCAAACTAATTCATTTAACATAGCCTCCCCCTAAAATCAATAGAAGTTAGCTCTGTCTTTACTGAAGTCCCTCTGATTTCATTGGGAACTAAGATGCACTAACTAATCCTGAATTCCAACAATTGTTTTCCATGGAACCAGTCAGGGGCTGCCAACCATTTTGGGCCCAGGGAGCCTCAAACTGGATGAATTATTGTGGACACCACACATGCTGCAACTCTTCTCTCCTAGCTTTAGCCCCCTTGCTCCCCCCAGCCCCCCAAAATCACAACGCGACAATTAGGCTGGAAAAAAAGCTTTTGACTGGGTAGAGTCTTCTTTCATTGGATTAAAAAAAAAAATCCCCTCCATTTAGCTAACTATAGCTTCTTGCTTCAGACCTTCACTTCCATAAATGCCTCTTTCCCTGTTCCATGTGTAAGGTGTTTTAATTTTCTTTTGATTTCTTTTTCTGCACTGCCGAGACTAGTCCTTTTTAAAAAATGCAAAGTGTGAATTGTTGTCATCAGCTTCATAATGTTCATTGGGTTTTATCTTTTTTTTTCTGCTCTCCACCAAGTTATTTTCAATGAAAGTCAGTGGCTGTCTTCCCTTGGACACTAATGAATGTATATATCGTTAAGTGGCAGAATACACAGGAGAGTGGTTGAGTTAAGGATTAGAGGGGATTTGGTAAAGCCTGTTTATTTTTTTAAAATGAGTTAAAGCATTTAATATTTTACCACCATTTACGTGGTTTTGGGGAACCAAGATTATGTCAAGATCTCATACCAAAACAAGCCAAAATCTGTCTGAGTTGAGCGTCTCTTCTTCCACAAACCATATTTTAGATGATACTTTAAATGTCATTTTAAATGTTTTATTGAAACATGTACTGATGAAAAAAAGAAACAAACACAAAAAACACAAAAAAACAAAATGTCATCTTGACAAAAGATTTATACATGACTCAGAAAGTATTTATTTCAATTTTGTACCTTTCCATTTTAATACATTATACTGTATTGACTCAACTGAGATAATATAAACAGTTCATTTTAATAATATCATTGTGTGTGGCTGATTATTTCTCTCCACCTGGTTCTTCCCGTGAATGCTGATAAGCTTCACAAGCCTCAGATGGGAACAAGTTCATTGCAGGTAAGGGGGGGAAAGGATATTAACCAAGAGGGGGGGATGAATCTGTAAATTTTGATTTCTCTCTGCTTCTCATTTTCCCAGTCTCAGATTCAGTTCTCTACATTTCTGTAGCATTTTGCCTTACAGACTTAACAATCTCATGAAAATTCATAAGCATTTCAATACAAATGTCTCCTAATAAACACACTTAGCGTTTGTATTAATAATAACGTAGAACGCCCTTCCACCAGATGTCAGGGAGATAAACAACAATACAATTTTTAGAAGACATCTGAAGGCAGCCTTGTATGGGGAAGTTTTTAAATGTTTGATGTTTTACTGTGTAGCGTATTTTGTTGGAAACCGCCCAGAGTAGCTGGGGCAACCCAGTCAGATGGGCAGAATACAGATAATAAAAATAGTAGTAGTAGTGTTTAGCAGCCACTGAGCGCCTTATGCTCCATGAAATAACACCCCTTTTAAGCTAAATTGGTGGCCATCACTACTTCTTGTTGGAACAGAGTGTTTAACTAAAATACGGTGGGGCAAAGTACTTTCTTTTTGTCGATTCTGAATCATGCAACACTCAGCTTTATTGAATAATCCGGAGTTCTGGTATCACGAAAGAGGGAGAAAAGTTTCCCACTATCCAATTGCTTTAAAAAGGTAAAGGGACCCCTGCCCATTAGGTCCAGTCGCGGACGTCTCTGGGGTTGTGGCGCTCATCTTGCTTTATTGGCCGAGGGAGCCAGCGTACAGCTTCTGGGTCATGTGGCCAGCATGACTAAGCCGCTTCTGGCGAACCAGAGCAGCGCACGGAAACGCCGTTTACCTTCCCGATGGAGCAGTACCTATTTATCTACTTGCACTTTGACGTGCTTTCGAACTGCTAGGTGGGCAGGAGCAGGGACCGAGCAACAGGAGCTCACCCCATCGCGGGGATTCGAACCGCCGACCTTCTGATCAGCAAGTCCTAGGCTCTGTGGTTTAACCCACAGCGCCACTCGTGTCCCTCCAATTACTTTACACAATGCATAGTTTTATGCACCTCTATCAGGTCCTCCTCTGATTCACTTTTCTAAACAAACAAACAAAAAAAAATCACCCTGATAATTCCAGTTGTCCTTTTCTGTACCTTTTCCAGCTCCACAATTTCTGTTTTGAGATGGGGTGACCAGAAGTGTAGGAAAAACCCAAGTGCAGTCACACAATGGCGTTGCATAAGGACATTATGATAACGGTACAGTGGTTACATACGCTTCAGGTTACAGACTCCGCTAACCCAGAAATAGTACCTCGGGTTAAGAACTTTGCTTCAGGATGAGAACAGAAATCGCGCAGGGGAAGCAGTGGGAGGCCCCATTAGCTAAAGCGGTGCCTCAGGTTAAGAACAGTTTCAGGTTACAAACAGACCTCTGGAACAAATTAAGTACGTAACCAGAGGTACCACTGTATTTTCAGTTCCTTCCCCAGGTGAAATCCTTACTGGAGGATTTGCCTTTTCCCACAGTTGGGCGCACAATGAATTCATGTTTTTATTGAGCTATCAGCTATGAAGGTCTTCTTTTCCTTGTCCAGTGAAAATAGGGTCAGCCTATTCCATAATTATATTTTTATTTCTACTCTGCCCATTTGACTGGTTTGCCCCATCCACTCTGGGTGGCTTCCAACATATATAAAAACATAACTAAACATTTTTTTAAAAAAACTTTCCTATACAGGGTAGCGCTGGGAGATATATCAATATATCGTCCAAAACTTGTTTCAAGTTCACATCGTGATAGTTGTTTCATAATATTTGAGCTGGCTAAATATATTGTGAATCACAATGTGTGTAAGGGCTAGGCAATATCTGGTTTTCAACATCGCGATAATTCGCCAGCTAAACATCATGGAAACTCACCAGCTGAACATCATAACTCACCAGCTAAATGTTGCAATGTTATCAGCAGCTAAAACCTCACAATGTCACCAGCTAAACACTGCAATATCTTCTTTCGCGGTCACTCGTAGCCGAGTAAGATTGTCTTCCATAAACACAGTTTTAACGAGTCCGTAAGTGACTGTGGAGGCCAATTCTGGATCCACACATCCTTCCACAGTGGGGACATAGGTTTCTGGGTGGGAGTTGATCACGGTGTGGATTTGCAATACGATCACCAGCTAAACATTGCAATCTGCCACAATGTAATAAGGATGGAACTATACAGAGGGGAACAGGACAATGTCCTGGCAACTGCTACTACAGTACATGGGGTCTAAAGCAGATAAATGACAATATTATCAATCTTCACATACACAGTTTTATCAGCAGGCAAGCCAAAATGCCTCCCAACAGGACTTTGGGTTTGGGGCTTGGCTACCAAATGGTGGTATTCAGGACAATCCAAAGTATGGTGATTGTTGTTTAGTCGTTTAGTCGTGTCCGACTCTTCATGACCCCATGGACCAGAGCACGCCAGGCACTCCTGTCTTCCACTGCCTCCCGCAGTTTGGTCAAACTCATGCTGGTAGCTTCAACAACACTGTCCAACCATCTCGTCCTCTGTCGTCCCCTTCTCCTTGTGCCCTCCATCTTTCCCAGCACCTTTACCTGAGGATTCTCCCAGCCCCAAAATGGAAAGACGACAAGATACCAACCTAAGAAGAATGGCAAGCCAAGCTTATGGAATATGCAGAAATGGCAAAACTTACGGGAAGAATCAGAGACAATGACAAGGAAAGTTTTTTAAAAGACTGGGAACCCTTCATGTTCTACCTACAGAAATACTGTAAAGAAATGGACTCACTAGGAGGGTTTGATTGAACACTTACAACTAAGAAAACAAGGCTCAAGGGTTAAGAAACAATAATATGAGATGCAATTGAGGGTAAGAGGTAACTGTGAAAGAAAATTTGGTATAAAATTGATATGGAAATAAGAGCATTTAGATCATAAAAATAAGAGAACAATTAAGCAGTAGTAGTAGTAGTAAATATTTTAAGAAGCAGAAGAGGGGGGATTATATATATATATATATATATATATATGAATGATAAATGTTATATTGTGTTATATAGTTGAATATTAAATTGTAAAATTCAATTAAAAATGTTTTTAAAGGAAAATGTTTATTGAACATCTTCTCAGAGGAGAAGATGGTGAAATGCAAACAGGGGACACAGAAAGGGCTGAACTCCTCAATGCCTTCTTTGCCTCAGTCTTCTCCGATAAAGAAAACAATGCCCGACCTGAAGAATTTGGAGCAAATGATTCAGCAGAGGAAACACAGCCCAGAATAACTAAGGAGATAGTACAAGAATACTTGGCTAGTCTAGATGTATTCAAGTCTCCAGGGCCAGATGAACTGCATCCAAGAGTATTAAAAGAACTGGCAGATGTGATCTCAGAACCACTGGCAGTCATCTTTGAGAATTCCTGGAGAACAGGCAAAGTCCCGGCAGACTGGAGGAGGGCAAATGTTGTCCCTATTTTCAAAAAGGGGGAAAGAGAGGACCCAAATAATTACCGCCCAGTCAGTCTGACATCAATACCAGGGAAGATTCTGGAGCAGATCATTAAGCAAACAGTCTGTGAGCACCTAGAAAGGAATGCTGTGATCACCAATAGTCAGCATGGATTTCTGAAAAATAAGTCATGTCAGACTAACCCGATCTCGTTTTTTGACAGAATTACAAGCCTGGTAGATGAAGGGAACGCAGTGGATGTAGCCTACCTTGATTTCAGCAAGGCATTTGACAAGGTGCCCCATGATATTCTTGTAAAGAAGCTGGTAAAATGCGGTCTTGACTATGCTACCACTCAGTGGATTTGTAACTGGCTGACTGACCGAACCCAAAGGGTGCTCATCAATGGTTCCTCTTCATCCTGGAGAAGAGTGACTAGTGGGGTGCCACAGGGTTCTGTCTTGGGCCCGGTCTTATTCAACATCTTTATCAACGACTTGGATGATGGACTCAAGGGCATCCTGATCAAATTTGCAGATGACACCAAACTGAGAGGGGTGGCTAACACCCCGGGGGCCAGGATCACACTTCAAAACGACCTTGACAGATTAGAGAACTGGGCCAAAACAAACAAGATGAATTTTAACAGGGAGAAATGTAAAGTATTGCACTTGGGCAAAAAAAAATGAGAGGCACAAATACAAGATGGGTGACACCTGGCAGTACATGTGAAAAGGATCTAGGAGTCTTGGTTGACCACAAACTTGACATGAGCCAACAGTGTGACGCGGCAGCTAAAAAAGCCAATGCAATTCTGGGCTGCATCAATAGGAGTATAGCATCTAGATCAAGGGAAGTAATAGTGCCACTGTATTCTGCTCTGGTCAGACCTCACCTGGAGTACTACTGTGTCCAGTTCTGGGCACCACAGTTCACGAAGGACGCTGACAAACTGGAACGTGTCCAGAGGAGGGCAACCAAAATGGTCAAAGGCCTGGAAACGATGCCTTATGAGGAACGGCTAAGGGAGCTGGGCATGTTTAGCCTGGAGAAGAGGAGGTTAAGGGGTGATATGATAGCCATGTTCAAAGATATAAAAGGATGTCACATAGAGGAGGGAGAAAGGTTGTTTTCTGCTGCTCCAGAGAAGCGGACACGGAGCAATGGATCCAAACTACAAGAAAGAAGATTCCACCTAAACATTAGGAAGAACTTCCTGACAGTAAGAGCTGTTCGACAGTGGAATTTGCTGCCAAGGAGTGTGGTGGAGTCTCCTTCTTTGGAGGTCTTTAAGCAGAGGCTTGACAACCATATGTCCGGAGTGCTCTGATGGTGTTTCCTGCTTGGCAGGGGGTTGGACTCGATGGCCCTTGTGGTCTCTTCCAACTCTATGATTCTATGATTCTATGAATAAATGGGGGAAATTGTGTACACTTGAAAACATTGGCAGCAGTAAGATAAATTAAACAGTGTAAATAAAGTTTTGATGGATGGAATAATGGTATACCGAATGGTTTAGTTTATGTAAAATATGCAGGGATTTCAGATATGCAAAATAAACCGTGGAAAGAGAGGAAGGGAAGTCATTGATATTTTAAGGATGTTTAAATGAGTATTTTAAATTGTAAAACAGAAAAATTAATAAACAATATATATATATATATATATATATATATATATATGTCTCATTTGGATTCATTTTGGCTTGCCAGCTGCTGAAAGTGACCATGAGGTAATTGACAATATCATCATTTATCTGTTTTAGACACTTAAGTAGTAGCAGTTGTCATTGTCCTGTTCGCCTCCGCGTAGCTCCATCTCTATTATTGATACATCGCAATGTTTAGCTGGTGATACATCGCGATACTGAAAACCAGTTATTGCCCAGCCCTAATACAGGGCTACCTTCAGATTTCTTCTAAAAGTTGTATAGTTACTTATTTCCTTTCCTCGGGGGTCACATAATTCCATATCCTCCAACATTTTTCCTATGGAAATCGGGACATTCCAGAATCAAATCAGAAACCGGGATGGCTTCTATAAATCCAGGACTGTCCCTGGAAAATAGGTCTGTGATGTTAGGATCGCAGCAGAGAGCACCGATTTACCTTTAGTTCTCCAGTTCTTCTCAGTAGTTCCACAGAACTGGTGAGTATTTACTCATCGCACAATGCAAGGATGTGGGCTCATTGCTTACAGGCTAACAGATTGAGGTTGAATCCTGACAAGACAGAAGTACTGTTATGGGGGGACAGGGGGCGGGCAGGTGTGGGGGACTCCCAGGTCCTGAATGGGGTAACTGTGCCCCTGAAGGACGAGGTGCGCAGCCTGGGAGTCATTTTGGACTCACAGCTATCCATGGAGGTGCAGGTCAATTGTGTGTCAAGGGCAGCTGTTTACCAGCTCCATCTGGTATGCAGACTGAGACCCTCCCTGCCCACAGACTGTCTCGCCAGAATGGTGCATGCTCTATTTATCTCCTGCTTAGACTACTGCAAAGCACTCTATGTGGGGCTACCTTTGAAGGTGACCCGGAAACTACAACTAATCCAGAATGCGGCAGCTAGACTGGTGACTGGGAGTGGCCGCCGAGACCACATAACACCGGTCTTGAAAGACCTACATTGGCTCCCAGTACGTTTCCGAGCACAATTCAAAGTGTTGGTGCTGACCTTTAAAGCCCTAAACGGCCTCAGTCCAGTATACCTGAAGGAGCGTCTCCACCCCCATCATTCAGCCCAGCGCCGAGGGTCTTCTTATCTTTAAAAGACATCTGAAGGCAGCCTGTTTAGGGAAGTTTTTAATATTTAATGCTGTGTTGTTTTTAACACTCGATTGGGAGCCGCCCAGAGTGGCTGGGGAAACTCAGCCAGATGGGCGGGGTATAAATAATAAATCATTATCATTATTGTTATTGTTATTATTATTATTATACACTCATAGGGAGCTCTCTAAATCATAAGATGTCAGGGAACACACACCCACACAAATAATTCGTGCAAGGAAATGCCAGTTGTCCAAAGGTCTCTGAAGCGAATGCAGCTGGAATGGTTAGAAGCAAACCAGTACCAGGAGCGAGGAACGCTGCACAGGAATTTTCTAATCCAGCCAATCAGTGATCCAAAAGCTGCACAGCACTGACCTGAAAGAAGAGATGTCATGCATAAAAGGCCACAAGGAAAATTGGAAGTTTTGCAGCATCTAGAGATGAGAGACTGCGCGATGTAGGAAATGAACATCAGAGATACTGGTAAATACTGTTTGCATTTTTGCCAGCCTGGCTAGGGATCTAGCTGGCATTACCACGATTTGTGTTCCTGGCTGCCGCGCGTATCCTCTCTCCCAATCCAAGGTGTGTGAAGAAGGAAATTCCCTCTGCCTCCATCCCACCTGAGGTGTGACTAAATGCTAAAATGATCTGCTAATATTCTGTGGTCACTTTCAAAGCCTTTCTAGTGTCCTGGGCAACTTTCCGGGGTCACGTGTGGGTGGGTGGCAAAGCAGAAAGCAAAAGTGGGTAAAGCAACAAATGTCAATCTTACCTTTGTACATTAGGCTATGCTATAGATACAGATACAGCTATGCGCTGTGGTCTAAACCAATGAGCCTTTGGCTTGCCGATCAGAAGGTTGGCGGTTCGAATCCCCATGACAGGGTGAGCTCCCGTTGTTTAGTCCCAGCTCCTGCCCATCTAGCAGTTCAAATAAATAGGTACCGCTCCAGCGGGAAGGTAAATGGTGTTTCCGTGCGCTGCTCTGGTTCGCCAGAAGCGGCTTAATCATGCTGGCCACATGACCCAGAAGCTGTCTGTGGACAAACGCCAGCTCCCTCGGCCTATAGAGCGAGATGAGTGCCGCAACCCCAGAGTCGTCCGTGACTGGACCTAACAGTCAGAGGTACCTTTACCTTTAGCTTTTTACAGATACCTCACACCTCTGACCTCCAACCAGGCAAGCAAAAGGGATATTGAGTGCTCAAGGACACATTCCAGACAGGCAAAAACACTTTGGTGTTTGTTTGTTATACGTCCTGGGTTGCCTTGGGCAAGATAAAACGACTAAGAAATTAATAATAATAATATCTATCCTATCTAGTGTCCTGCATCCTGACTGCAATGGTGGCCAACGAGATTGGCCTGGGAGCTACAGGGGAGGCGAGGCTTTGGTGAAAGTGCGAGCTTCACCAGTTGGATTTTCAGCTGCCCAGCTGATAGCGAGCCAAGAGATAAGCTCTTGCATGGAGGTGCAGCGATGGAAGCGAAGCACCGCCCGCTGAATGTTAGCAGCGCAGCCGGAGGAAGAAGAGAAATCCAACAGGCAAAGATCAGCCCGGTTGAACTCCAGCCTGTTGAGCAGCAGCCGCTTTGAAACCCCGCAGCCTAACGCTGCGGCCGTCTACGCTACTGCCTGCTCCGCGCTCCGCGCAACAACGAGGGCGTAAGCGCCG
Organism: Podarcis pityusensis; assembly: GCF_964106645.2. NCBI lineage: Eukaryota > Metazoa > Chordata > Lepidosauria > Squamata > Lacertidae > Podarcis > Podarcis pityusensis. Next base: position 118,274,692 of record NC_138026.1, read on the forward strand.
CCGCCCTGTCCCATCCCTCCTTCCCGCCATCCCCGGGCGGCTCTCGTTAAGCTCAGGGGGTCCCTAGTTCTTCCTTCCTCCGCTTTCTTCCAATCAGGCGTCCATTTTAGACGGCCGCGAGGCGCGCCTGGCAGGAGCTAGGCCCCAAACGGCGGCAGATTGGTCGTCATCACCGCGCGCCAGCCTCTCTGGGAGGCCCCCTTCCCCCAAGATGGCGATGCTGGCAGAACGTGAGTATGAAACCGGCTGAAAGGACGGCAGGGAGAGGAATGAAGGCGCGGCGGGGCCCGCTCTTCGTCTCGCGGCCGTTGACGACGCCCCGTCACGCCAGGAGAACCCCACTGGGCCCGGCTTCCCCCCACCCCACCCCACCCCGCCCACCCAAAGGGTCCCGCTCAGCCCCAGTCTCCTGCTCCCGACCGAGGACAGCCAGATGCCTCCGGGGCATAGCTGTCAACGTTTCCCTTTTCCTCATCATCAATCTTTATTACGGTCCAGAAACCCAACAAATCGTTACAAAGCAATGCACAATTCAGACAGCCTACCTCCAGGTTAAACAAGCATTTTGTTCAGACTTAAAGATAGGGATCATTGGTTCTTGCAACCACCGATAAAAACTTTGCCACTGCTAATGTTCTAGCGTTTGTCCGGTCTTCCAATAGGAACCTGACATAGTGAGCCTCTGATTTTCCCAGTTCAGCCCTGGCATGCTCATATTTTGCACAGTGCAACAAAATATGTATTATAGAATCAATGTCTTGAGCACACGAGCAAAGTCTGTCCTGGTAGGGAACTCCTCTCAACCTGCCATCCAACACTGCAGAAGGAAAGACGTTTAGTCTAGCTTTGGTGAAAAGCCTTGGATGGTTTGGTACTGTCAGGTTTTTAATGTAAGATGTTAACTTAAAGACATGCCCATATTGTACTCCTACTGCTAGCGGGTACTCCTACTTTCTTGCGAGTAATCCTATTCGGAATAAGGGAATTTCCCTTTAAAAAAGGGAAAAGTTGACAACTATGCTCCGGGGTCCTCGCTTCCAAGTAGCGTTGCCGCCTGCCCTGCATAACTCAGGACTGCCCCATATTTCAGTATAGAATGCTGTGCGTCCTGTTTTGAGACAAATTTTGTCCTGTATTTCAGGCAGGGTGGATGTGATTTAAATCAAATCTATTGAAATCACTAGTCAGTAAATTTAATTTTTCTTCTTCTTACAGAAATACATTCCTGCTGGTATAATCTTAATACAGTGGTACCTCAGGTTACATACGCTTCAGGTTACAGACACTTCAGGTTACAGACTCCGCTAACCCAGAAATAGTACCTCAGGTTAAGAACATTGCTTCAGGATGAGAACAGAAATCGTGCTCTGGCAGCGCGGCGGCAGCAGGAGGGCCCATTAGCTAAAGTGGTGCTTCAGGTTAAGAACAGTTGCAGGTTAAGTACGGACCTCTGGAATGAATTAAGTACTTAAGCCGAGGTACCACTGTATTTACAACCAGATGAAGGTTTCATTTTTTGAATAATAAATTTCCAGAGTAGTTTTTACAGTTATATCAAAAACTACCGATTTGGTTATACTATTAGAAATATATAGGCAGATAATTATGAAATTATTGTTAACTGTTTATATCTGGACAACTTTTCTGCTGTACTTTATTGAAAGGAGAAGAATAATCATTTCCTTAATAGAAATTTAAACAATTTATTTAACTAAAACAATAACATTATAGCATATGTATCCATGTTTGTTAACTGATGTGATTAAACTTTTTTTAAAAAAAACAAACAAAACCCAACTTAGACTGAGTTTCAGCACACAGGAAAAACTTAAAACAAATCCTTATTTCCTGATGAATAGCCTATGGACTACAATGTAACTTAAATATAAAACTATCTTTGGAAAGATTTTTTTCCTCAAAAAGCATTTTCTTTTTAAAATCCAATTTAATTTTTAAAAAAATCCGATTTAAAGTGATGGATTGCTTTGGAGTCACTTCAGCACCAGATTCGGGGGGGGGGAAATAAATCGTTCACCAACTCCCTACCCCACCCCACCCCGGCCTTGTCCTGTATTTTGCCAGAACAAAGGTGGCAACCCTGCTTCCAAGGAAGGAAGTAGGAAACTGGGAAACAAGGGGAAAGTGGCTCATTGAGGCCTGTGTTTTATGACGTGCTTTTTTGTGTACACTGCTCTGATGTTTACGAGTCTGGTTTAAGAAGATCCCTAAAATTTAACAATTTTTCACGACTTGCTGACAAGCTGAATAGGAGCAGCCCATCCTTGTTGCGGGTTCAGTTCTTCTGGACACGTCAACTGGCAGTCATTGCCACCTTGTGTAAGAGGCTCTGCTGCCTATTCTTACTCTGCTTATTCGTTTGCTCTGCAGTGCCCTGGCCCCTGTGTGAATTTAAAAGCCTAGAGGCAGTTAGTGGAAGGGCATCATGGAAGGAGAATGGTTTGTCAGTCCTGGCCAGGAGGGGAGAGGGAAGAGCAAGCCAGAGGGGAAATTTCTTTTCCAACTTTGGGGCTTAAATTAGCTTTCTCTCTCTTCTCAGCACGCAGGAAGCAGAAGTGGTCTGTGGATCCCCGGAACAGCGCTTGGAGTAAAGATGAATCAAAATTTGGCCAAAAGATGTTGGAAAAAATGGGGTGGTCAAAAGGCAAAGTAAGTCTGCATAGCAAAAAAATATATGAACGGTTCAGAAGTGTGTATTTGCCTTGTGCGAGCCAGAAGGAGATGTGTGCTGAAATGGACAACGCTTCTTTCGTAAGGAGAAGGGGTTACCCTGGGATTGTAGAGCCAGTCACCGAGACGTGACTAACCACCTGATCAGTCCCCAGCCAAGCCACTTGCAGCCTTCCCTTCCCTAGCCTTCCATCTCCTCAGATAGAAATTGTGTTTTTCACCTGCTAAGTGAGTAACACAAACTGGTGAATTGTTATTTCCTTCTCTGACACACAGACATATGCATGCACGCACACACACACACACACACACACACACAGGTTTAATGAAATTTCAGCAGCTGGCATTGCTTTGTGTTTATGACTTTAGAAATGCATTTTTTATATTGCATTTTTACACTGCTCCCAGCTCCCATGGGAGGAAGGTCAGTATGGAAATGGAATCCATCATTGAAGGGTAGCTAACTCTGGTTCCATCCATCAACCAGGGGCTTCAGGGATGCTGGTTGATGTCTCTCTCTCTCTCTCTCTCTCTGTGTGTGTATATATATATGAGTTTGGAATGTGGTGTTATCACTGTTACAACCTGTTGTATGCCACCTTGGAAGGAACGCCATTGAAATGCAAGTTGGAAACCTTTTTGAGACAAATAAAATAATTTGCAAGGTGTTTCAGCCTCCCTTGGCTGATTTCATTACTCTGCTTCTCTTTCTCTCCCAGGGACTTGGAGCTCAGGAGCAAGGCAACACTGAACACGTCAAGGTCCAACTGAAGAACAACACTCTGGGATTAGGAGCAACCGCCAACCAAGAGGTGGGTGGAGTGAATGGAACCGAGGTCTACATCTGCTCAAATCGGGCACGAGCATTCAAATCCGCATTTATCTGCCTATCTTGGAATTCATATTGCGAGTTTTCTGTTCTCTGCAGAGCTCCAGATCCTCAGGGTTTGCAGAAGGGGAATCAACCCTGTAAAATTAGCAGATATGCAGACGGGCTTGATTTGTATTTAAAGTTCACAGAAAGAGACTGACTAGTTCTTGTTTTGGGTTTGCACAGAATAATTTGGATTTTTGTGCGAGTGCAGTCTGTCGTTTGGAATTGAATTAGATCGCTTGTCATTTTAGCAACTAGACAAACAGCTCTTTTCCAGCATCATACCAAGCCCAAGGTTACAATTAAGGAACTGTCGCTTGGTGTGATATCTCAGTTGACCAACCATGGTTTGCAGTCATCTGCCAATTTGGTTTTGAAATGATGATGGCTATGCTACCTGCACAGTAAAGGCAGCAACACTCCTGAATACCAGTTGCTGGAAACCACAGGAGGGGAGAGTTGCTCTTGTGCTCGCGTCCTGCTTGTGGGTTTACCTTTGTAGCACCTGCTTCACCATTGTGAGAATGGGATGCTAGACTAGATCACCATTATTGTTGTTGTTTAGTCGTGTCTGACTCTTCGTGGCCCCATGGACCAGAGCATGCCAGGCACTCCTGTCTTCCACTGCCTCCCGCAGTTTGGTCAAACTCATGCTGGTAGCTTCAAGAACACTGTCCCACCATCTCATCCTCTGTTGTCCCCTTCTCCTTGTGCCCTCCATCTTTCCCAACATCAGGGACTTTTCCAGGGGGTCTTCTCTTCTCATGAGGTAGCCAAAGTATTGGAGCCTCAGCTTCAGGATCTGTCCTTCCAGGGAGCACTCAGGGCTGATTTCCTTCAGAATGGAGAGGTTTGATCTTCTTGCAGTCCATGGGACTCTCAAGAGTCTCCTCCAGCACCAGAATTCAGAAGCATCAATTCTTCGGCGATCAGCCTTCTTTATGGTCCAGCTTCATGGATCACTGCCTTGCTGTAGCGAAGGGGCTTGAATAACTCAGAGAAGCTATGAGCTATGCCATGCAGGGCCACCCAAGATGGACAGGTCATAGTGGAGAGTTTTGACCAAACGTGATCCACCTGGAGCAGGAACCGGCAAGCCACTCCAGTATCTCTGCCAAGAAAGCTCCATGGACAAAGACAACAGATCACTGTTAGCCTGATCAAACAGAGCTCTAATCACTTTGTTAGTCATGACTGCCAGTCTGGTACGTGCAAGCAGTCTGGTACCAGAGACCTTCTCTGGTGCTTGTAGCATCTCCTCTACCCCCACAAAAAGGCTTAAGACAGACATATTGTAGCCAGTGGATTAGGTTGTGATATGTGTGTGGTTGTGAGTCCGTGTGGTGCCCACAACAGTTTTCCTGGTTTGCAAGGAAAACTGAACCCCCTCAAAGACCCGTGACCCTCTTGTGTGATATTTTGTAGGACAACTGGATCGCCCATCAGGATGACTTCAACCAGCTTCTGGCAGAGCTGAACAACTGCCACGGACAAGACACCGCAGGTACAGGAGTGAGCTATGAAAGGGCCCTGTGATTTGTTCCCATTGAATCAGCTACCAAATAAACTTATGCAATGCAATCCTTGGCCACACGAGGGCACTGCTGCCACTTGTGTGATTAAAATTGAAACCACAAACTACTCCAGTGGCCAAAATTATGGAAACCTTTTGGGAAAAGTGTATTTTCAAGGTTTGATGGCTCATAACACCTGATTGGCTCTCTAAACGCTCATGCTCACTGGCTACATTCAAATGGAGGAAAGCTACTGCATATCAGCCTAAGCAAGTTGTGCTTCCTTTTTCTGGTTATTTGGCTATAACGTTTGATAGAATATAGATAATTGAATTGAATATAGATAATTGAAGACAGGAGTTCCTGGCGTGCTCTGGTCCATGGGGTCACAAAGAGTCGGACATGACTAAATGACTAAACAACAACAACAAGATAATTGAACAAACTTTGTTGCATCACATTCTTCATTAAATTATCTTTCCATTGATATGTAATTTTATGGTATTACTCCCAAACAAAAGTGGTGTTATGAGCCATCAAACCTCAGAAATACACTTTTCCCAAAAGGTTTCCACAATTTTGGCCACTAGTGTAGACACAGTCTGGCCAAACAGAATGAGAGGTGTGTATTGCTGAAGGTGTGTGGGAGCAACTTTTTAAAAATATTAACATTTGATTTTAAAAAATCTGTTCTAAAGAAATAAAGTAATACAGAGAAAAAAGATGGGAAGTGGTGGTTGGGAGACTAAAGAAGTGTATAATAAAATAAAAACAATTACAAAAAATCAGTGAATATACTCCCATACATCCTTATATAAACTGATACGTTATTATCCAAATATACGGTATATGTAGATGTTAATATTCTACTACATTCTATACAAACTCCTTCCAAACGTCATATTTATCCAAACAAAGTCTACGTCTCTAAGCAGTCCATTCATAAGTTGCAAGCATTGTCCTATTATCAATCCATTGATTAAATGGTATCATACATGTATATTCTTCCAGTTCATCAGTATCAGTCTCGGCCACCATTAGGGCACGCAGAATCCATTTTTTGTTGTCCCGGGAGTGACTTGAGTTGTGCCTCACTTCCTAGACTTGAGTTTTAGGAACATTGGAAGCTGCCTTATACTGAATCAGGCCATTGGTCCATCTTGCTCAGTTTTATCTACACACTGACAGTCAGCTGCTGTCCAGGGTTTAGGCAACGAGTCTCCCCCAGCCCTACCTGGAGATGCCAGGATTTGAACTCGGGACCCGGATGCAAGGCAGATGCTCTGACACAGAGCTCTGGCCCTTCCCCATAGACTAGTTTAGACCAGCCCTTTAAACACACAACACATAGCTGAGACATTGACTGACAGGCAGCAGGCTTGGGATGAGCAAAAGGGGGAAAAATATTGCACAACTTGGTGTACTAATTATAGAATTCCACAGGCTAGATCACGAATTGGTGTGAATCAAAGGAAGAACAGCCATTTCATCCCTGCTAGAATTCACCAGGGGCACAGTGCAGAAGTTAAGCCTTTAAAGCCCTAAACAGCCTCGGTCCAGTATACCTGAAGGAGCATCTCCACCTCCATCGTTCTACCCGGACACTGAGGTCCAGCACCGAGGGCCTTCTGGAGATTCCCTCACTGCGAGAAGCAAAGTTACAGGGAACCAGGCAGAGGGCCTTCTCGGTAGTGGCACCCGCCCTGTGGAACGCCCTCCCTTCAGATGTCAAGGAAATAAACAACTACCTGACCTTTAGAAGACATCTGAAGGCAGCCCTGTTTAGGGAAGCTTTTAATGTCTAATAGGTTACTGTATTTTAATGTTTTGCTGGAAGCCGCCCAGAGTGGCTGGGGAAACCCAGCCAGATGGGTGGGGTATAAATAAATTATTATTATTATTATTATTATTATTATTATTATTATGCCCTTTGCTGCTGAAGTTAATGTGGGAATCATAGAATTGTGGAGAGTTCTCAAGGCTCATCGAGTCTATCCCGCCGCAATGCAGGGATCGCTGCTAAGGAATCTCAGACTGACAGCCGTTCAACTTCTGTTTGAAAGCCTCCAGTGAAGGAAAGTGTTTTAAGCAGGAAGTGTGAGGAGGGTTTCTCGGATCAGAAACCAAGTGAGATTCTGCAGAAAGCAGCGCATGTCTTTGCCTCATACAGCAACTTCTGCTTGTGTTTCCAGACGCCGCGTCCAAGGAGGAGAAAAGAACCTTTAGCCTGGAGGAGAAATCTAAGAGTGCCCGGAAACGAGTTCATTATGTGAAATTTGCCAAAGGTAAGGGAGAAAGCAAAAGGAGAACAAAACTAGATCACCAGAGTCGTCTCCTGGACACAGCAACTGCTTGCAAGCAGGGATGCGGGTTTCCTGGGAAATGTTGAATCGGGGCTTGTTTGTTTTCTGGGAAATTTCCCCAGGCTTTAAAAATCAGTTGGGATTCATTAGAGCATATTTTGACCTCTGTTTAGTAAGCATAAGTCTGCCCTGTTCGTGGTATGTCCCATAGGCTGCAAAGGTTTTTGCTTTTGCGACTTCAACGTGCTTTAAACCTTACTCAGAACTTAACTTGGATATTAATTTAATCAGTAAACTCAGTGTTTATAAGACAACTCAACAGCACATATTTCCTTTAAATTGCTTAAATGTGAAGATAAAAGATTTGAAGGCAGTTAACGTTCTAATTCAGCTCTTCTAAGGAGGTGTGCATTAGATAAATTGAGAGATTCCTTAGGTAAATCAAGTTATCAGAGGATGGGGAGTTAATTACAACATTGAAACTACCCAGTTGAATTGGTATCATTCATTATGTTACTGTATAAAGCAGAGGCAGCCAATGTGATGCCTTCCAGATGTTACTGGACTACAACTCCCATCAACCCTTGCCAGTATGGCTGATGGTCAGGAACGATGGGAGTTGTAGTCTCATCTCCTCTGGTGGTAACCATGTTGCCTACTCGTGATTTAAAGGTGTTGAAATGGAACATTGTTGTTTCCAGTGCTTAGATCAGGGGTCAGAAAACTTTTCCAGCAGGGGGCCGGTCCACTGTCTCTCAGACCTTGTGGGGGGGGGGGCAGGCTATATTTTGGAGAGAGAAAAATGAACGAATTCCTATGCCCCACAAATAACCCAGAGATGCATTTTAAATAAAAGCACACATTCTACTCATGTAAAGACACCAGGCAGGCCCCACAAATAACCCAGAGATGCATTTTAAATAAAAGCACACATTCTACTCATGTAAAAACATGCTGATTCCCGGACCGTCCGTAGGCTGGATTTAGAAGGCAATTGGGCCAGATCCGGCCCCTGGGCCTTAGTTTGCCTACCCATTCCTTAAGTATTAGACAAGTGCTATCTCTGTTGTCTGAAGCCCTTCCTCTTCTCCAAAGCCTTCATTATACACCTTTAGGCGCCAGGCAAAAAATGGATCCGGCCCAATTGCCTTCTCAATCCGGCCCACGGATGGTTTGGGAATCAGCATGTTTTTACATAAGAAGAATGTGTGCTTTTATTTAAAATGCATCTCTGGGTTATTTGTGGGGCATAGGAATTTGTTCATTTTTTTTTTTCTTTTTCAAAATATAGTCCGGCCCCCCACAAGGTCTGAGGGTCAGTGGACTGGCCCCCTGCTGAAAACGTTTGCTGACCCCTGGCTTAGATCGACAGTGCTGGCCACACTTAACATTCATTGCTGTTGGATGTGAGGGCGATCTGGCTGCGACATCTGTCACCCCATTGATCGCCAGGGTTGATTCGGCTGATCTGGCTGGCTAGGCGGGTGTCCCCTTCCTCCCTCACCGCCCCATGTGCGTCCCTCCCGAAGCTGCGCGCTCGGTGGAAGAGGACGACCATCCCAGATAGAAGGAGTGTACCGTTCTTCGGTCAAGGGTATACGATAGCTGCGCTCCCCTGCTAGAACCTCCAAACAAGCTCAAGGTCCATTTGTAGGAGAACGTAGGGTAGTCAAGCTTCCAAGACTCCAGACACATCCAAGTAAGGCGCTGCGTGTGGCAGTTTGCCATTCTTAAAAAAATAATAATAAATAAATAAAAATTCATTGCTGTTATTTAACACTGGCAATTGGCCTGAAATTCTCTAAGCTCCGTACATATATTAAAGATATGGCAATCCCCGTCTGCTGGCTCTCAGTCAAATAAGACACAACACGAGAGGAAAAGACAATGAGGAGGGAAGAGGAAAGCATGTGCTGGAGGAGCTGCTCCTTCAGCTAGTAGCCTTCACTAGTCCTCTGCTCCATGAATTTGCGCAGTCATCTTTTAAAGCCATCCAAGTTGGTCGCCATCACTGTATCCTGTGGGAGAGAGATCCACAGTCCTTTCCTTGTTCCGAATCCTCCAGTACTCAGGTGTGTTGGATGCCCGTGAGTTCTAGTGCCATGATAGTGCCTCTCTTGTTTCACCCCAGGAAAAGATCTCTCCTCCCGAAGCGAAGACGACCTGTCTTGCATTTTTGGGAAACGGCAAGCCAAGAAAACACAGGTATGGGACTCATTTTGATTTCCCCCTCCTTTCACCTGCACTCGGTCTAGTTGCAAGTTGTCTTTCCCTGTGTACAAAATCCACATTAGGGTGACCAGGTCATCTGGACAAACTTGGCTTGCAATCCTGAGCTCCTTGGAGGAAAGTGAGGGACGTAAATCCAATCGATCAATCAATAAAACAGCGGTTCTCAACCTGTGGGTCCCCAGATGTTGTTGGACTACAACTCCCATCATCCCTGAACTCTGGCCTTGCTAGCTAGGGGTGATGGGAGTTGTAGTTCAACAACATATGGGGACCCACAGGTTGAGAAAAGCTGCAATAAAATAACACTAATAAAACACATATTGGGATGTACATTTCATTGCACATGATAGGACCTAGAGTAAGTATGCATATAATTGCGCTGTTAAGTGGCATTGGCATGTTAAATCAGTTGCACACAGAAACACACACACACACCCCCCTCTGCTGTGCATTGACCAGGCATAGGCACACTCGGCCCTCCAGATGTTTCGGGACTACAACTCCCACCATCCCTGACCACTGGTCCTGTTAGCTAGGGGTGATGGGAGTTGTAGTCCCAAAACATCTGGAGGGCTGAGTTTGCCTATGCCTGCCATTGACTGTGCAGGCAAAGCCAGGTCGGGGAGTGTCATTCAGATGTCAGGAGATTGACAGGATAGTAGCCCTGCTCAGCTGTCAGACGTGGCCTGTAGGGAATGAGGGGTCCTGTTCTGTGGCATAGGGGAAGGTTGCCAGCCCAAGGCTGGCAGGTGGAAATCAGTCCCAAATCTGATTTGCAAATCAGAATGCAAAAATTATGGTTAAAAAAAACAAACCCCAGCTGGAAACATCTTACCGTTGAAAATGCATTTTATTTATTATAATTTTTCTAAAATTCGTAACACCGCTTGATTCAGAGGGGTTTGTGTAAAAATGATTAAGCAGTGAAATGACCGATAAGAAAAATTAACAGTAATTTAAAAAAAAAAAAAACCTTCCAAGAAGGGAAAGAAGATTAAGTCCCGACCAGAGAAGAATGGCAGATTAAGTTGATGGATTATTATGCCAAAATGGCAGAAATGACTGGAAGAATCAGAAACCGGGAAAACCAAAATTTTAATAATAAATGGGGAATATTTGTGATTTATCTTAAAAAACCATTGTAAACAGTTAAAATTGGTAGTAGGATTGGAATAACACTTGTAGTTTAATGGTGAATTTTGGATAAAATGGAGAGAGAAAAGATTTGGATCATCATAAAAGATGCAGAAGGAAATGAATAACGATAGGACTCACAAAGGGTCCTGGACAAAGTCCAGGAGATTTTGTGGAATCTTGTCTTTATGTTGTACAGTGGTACCTCTGGATGCGAATGGGATCCGTTCCAGAGCCCCGTTCGCATCCAGAGCAGAACATAACTCGCGTCTGCGCATGCGTGGGTCACGATTTGCCGCGTCTGTGCGTGTGACGTCATTTTGAGCTTCTGCTCGAGCGGAGAAACCCGGAAGTAACCCGTTCCATTACTTCCGGGTCACCGCGGAGCACAACCTGAAAACGCTCAACCCAAAGCTACTTCAACCCGAGGTATGACTGTATGTTGGATACGTGTTTGTAAAACTGTAATTTGAAAAATCAAATACTGTATTTTTTGCTCTATAAGACTCACTTTTTCCCTCCTAAAAAGTAAGGGGAAATGTGTGTGCGTCTTATGGAGCGAATGCAGGCTGCGCAGCTATCCCAGAAGCCAGAACAGCAAGAGGGATTGCTGCTTTCACTGTGCAGCGATCCCTCTTGCTGTTCTGGCTTCTGAGATTCAGAATATTTTTTTCCTTGTTTTCCTCCTCCAAAAACTAGGTGCGTCTTGTAGTCTGGTGCGTCTTGTAGAGCGAAAAATACAGTATTTTTTTTTTTTAAAGCCCTTCCAAAATTTAGAATGAAAATACACTGAAACCAGATTAAAGGACGCACCAGCTTTCTATAAACACCAGGGTAGGCTCACCTAAGCAAACGTGTTTCCAACAGGCACCGAAAAGAGCACAGTGAACCCGCCTGCCTGATATCAATCGGCGGGGAGTTCCAAAGCGTAGGTGGTGCCGCACTAAAAGTTCTTAGAAATGGGTGTTATGTGGCACTTGTAACAGCGCCAGTTCTTCTGACTGAAGTAGCCGATTGGGCGTATGGGGTAAGGCGATCTTGGAAGTAAGCTGGTCCAAAGTTATTAAGGGCTTTATGTGCTGATAGTAACACCCTTGAACTTGGCCCGGGACCATTTTCTGTCACGGTGAGTCAGAGGGAGCCAACGCGTAGCCCTTCAGATGCTGCGGCCGTCTCTGAACTCTGAACAACCCCAGCACCCTGGGGAGGCGTCATAGCCCCTATAGAGAGCACCACGCTGACTACCCCTGCGTTGAGCTATTCATAGTACCGCGTGGAGCAGCTCTTTCTGATGCAGGTACCGTTTCCATCGCGATGGAATTTGGAGCTGTCGTGCTGGTGTAAATCAAATCCATGGTTGCAACATTAGCAGCGAGATTGCGATGAGTCACCTGTAGAAACTGTCACTGGTTGATAGGTCTAGATCGAGATCTAGGCCAGATTAATTTTCCTTTTTCCAATGCAGGAAAAATGGTGTGTGTGTGTGTGGCTTATGTTTGGGAGTTGAACCAGCGTATCGAACCTGATCCATAAAAAAAATATCCAGCTTCCGGAATCGGCTGCTGGCTTGGGTGCCTTTGGAAATGGGGATTAGGCGGGTTCACAGAGGAGGTGTCACGACAAGCCGATCTGCAACAAAACATGGCCGTGTGGAGTTTCCCAGTTCTGGGTTCCAGCCAGCCATGCCCTGCTCCAGGAAACTCCGTTCTGTTACGACTCTTGCCTGCCTGCCCCCGCACCCCCCCCCCGTTTTCCTGCCCCACCTCTCAAGAAATACCAGTCCATGCCCACTGAATTTTCTCAGAACTCACTGGGCTAATCTGGAGTTCCCCCTCCCTTGTTTAGTATTTCTGAGAAAGCTTTAAACCCCGCTCCACCCCTGAGCACGTTTGATGGCTCCCAAGCCTGATAATAACTTCCTAGTCTAAATAACTCAGTTCGTTACCGCTAATAACACCAAGCTTGCAGGTTCGATCCCTGCTGCATATTCCTGCATTGCAGCGGGTTGGACTAAATGAACCCCAGGCTTCCTTCCAACTCTGAAATTCTGTGATTCCTCCTGTGTGGACAGTGCAGAAGATGTTTCGGGAGAAGCACTCGCTACCCCTTTCCCCCCAGATGTGGCCACATGTGGGTCTCTGTATCCGTTACTTGGAAACTTGGCACCAAACAGAGGGCCTGGTTATGAAGCCCTGGAGCACATCAGTTTCGGACCTGAAAGAGCAAGGGACCGCTGGCTGTGAGTGTCCCCGTATCTCTTCCGGCCGAGATAGGAAGAGTCCTGGTGTACATCAGGAACTGGGGTTCTTCTGACAGAAGGAGGCTCACCAGGGCTTCAGCCATCTCTGCGTTCGCTCTCTGGTCGCCTTGGGCGAACAGCTCACCGCTACAGATAGCAACTGCAACCCAAGCCTCTGGCTGGGACATCTTCAGCCTCAGAGCTCCTATATCCTTGAAAGACTGCAATAACCGAGGGATTCATATTTTCTCTCTCTCTCTTTCATTTTTTTCTCCGTCGTTTATCCAGCAGCTGCTTAGCCGGTGACACAACACTGACATCTCCCGCTATCTCGCTCCCAGCCCGTTGGGAAGCAGGCATGTCAAAACTGACCCTAACCAGTGATGCTTTTGCTTTTGGGGAGAGTTCGGGAGAGGAAAGTCAGCCACGGAGAATTGGGTTTTCTTCTCTAAAGGACCATCTGCAGCAGGAACAGACTATTCCCCCAGCCTTGGCCAACTGGGTGCCCTTCGTGGTTGTGCTGATTGGCGTCATAGTCCCAAACCAGAGAGAGAGAACGGGCATAAGAGAGCCTGCAGGATCAGGCCAGTGACCCTTCTAGCACAGCATCCTGTCCTCACAGCGGCCAACCAGATTCTTGCAGGAAACCCCACAATCAGGATTCGGGCACAAGAGCAACTCTCCCCTCCTGCGGTTTCCAACAACAGGGATGCAGAAGCTTCGTTGCCTCTCAGCTGTGGAGGCAGAACATAGCCGTAATGTTCTATGTAGTAGCCCTCGATAGCCCTCTGTGGATTTCTCAGATTTTCTGTGGCAGTGAGTTCCCTAGTTCAACTGCACAATCTCTGGGGAGCACCAGGTTGGCAAAAGCTGGAGTATAACACCGAGAGCCTCTCCCTTCCAGCAGGGGGCGCTAACTCTCCAGTCCCTTCACAGAGATGGGTTTGTTAAGTATTCCCAGCTTCCAGGGGTTTGCTGTGAATTTTTTTGTGGAGGGGAACACCTTGCGAAGGGTTGTTGTTTAGTCGTGTCCGACTCTTCGTGGCCCCGTGGACCAGAGCACGCCAGGCACTCCTGTCTTCCACTGCCTCCCGCAGTTTGGTCAAACTCATGTTAGTAGCTTCGAGAACACTGTCCAACCATCTCGTCCTCTGTCGTCCCCTTTGCCTTGTGCCCTCCATCTTTCCCAACATCAGGGTCTTTTCCAGGGAGTCTTCTCTTCTCATGAGGGGGCCAAAGTCTTGGAGCCTCAGTTTCAGGATCTGTCCTTCCAGTGAGCACTCAGGGCTGGTTTCCTTCAGAATAGATAGGTTTGATCTTCTTGCAGTCCATGGGACTCTCAAGAGTCTCCTCCAGCACCATAATTCAAAAGCCTCAATTCTTCGGCGATCAGCCTTCTTTATGGTCCAGCTCTCACTTCCATACATCACTACTGGGAAAACCATAGCTTGAACTATACGGACCTTTGTCGGCAAGGTAATGTCTCTGCTTTTTAAGATCCTGCCTAGGTTTGTCATTGCTTTTCTCCCAAGAAGCAGGCGTCTTTTAATTTCGTGACTGCTGTCATGAAGGGTAGTTCCCTAGTTTAACAGTGCACTGCGTGAATAAGTCCTTTTCTCTGTGCTGAAGCTTCCAGCATTCATCTTCATAGGAGCCCAGGCCCTCCAGGATATCATGGAATCATAGAGTTGGAATGGCCGGTGTAGTCCAGCCCCCTGCAATGCTGGAATCCCAACTTCTCAGCTCATCAGGAACCGCTTCTTACTGCTTGCAGTAAAACTCCTGAGAGCCAGGGTGGCACTGGGGTTGCAGAGCATCTGGGGGTCCAGTGCTCAAACCTTCAGTCTCCCAGGAAGCTCAGTGGGCAACGCTGGACCTCTTGGTACCTTTCAGCCCGAGCCTACCCCACAGCGTTCTACTGATGATAAAATAGAGGCAGGGGGTTAACAGCTTTGTTAGTTAACCAAATCATCACAATGCTAATTGCACGTGGGCAAGATACATACATCGGAGAGGAATAAAAATGTGGTTGGGGACCAAGAAAAGATGGTCAGCGCATTTCTTTTATTTTTATTTATTTATTCAATTTATACATCGCCCTATAAGGGACGCGGGTGGCGCTGTGGGTTAAGCCACAGAGCCTAGGACTTGCCGATCAGAAGGTCAGCGGTTCGAATCCCCGCGACGGGGTGAGCTCCCGTTGCTCGGTCCCTGCTCCTGCCCACCTAGCAGTTCGAAAGCACGTCAAAGTGCAAGTAGATAAATAGGTACCGCTCCGGCGGGAAGGTAAACGGCGTTTCCGTGCGCTGCTCTGGTTCGCCAGAAGCAGCTTAGTCATGCTGGCCACATGACCCGGAAGCTGTACGCCAGCTCCCTCGGCCAATAAAGCGAGATGAGCGCTGCAACCCCAGAGTCGGCCACGACTGGACCTAATGGTCAGGGGTGCCTTTACCCTTTACCTTTACACTGCCCTATACCCAGAGGTCTCAGGGCGGTTCACAAACAAAGACCACCACATATAAAATCAAACCAAATACAATAACCCAATAACCCCCCCGCCGCCGCCCAAAAAAGAACCACATTCAATAAGATCAACTAAAGGCCTGGTTAAAATGGAACTTTTTTTGCCTGGCGCCTAAAAGTGTGTAATGAAGTCGCCAGGTGAACTCCCCTGGGGAGAGCTTTCCACAGATGGGGAGCCACTGCAGAAAAGGCCCTGTTCTCATGTTGCCACCCTCTCGAGGTAACGGCACACAAAGGAGGGCCTCGGAAGATGATCTCAGGGTCCGGGTAGGTTCATATGGGAAGAGGCTGTCTTCGATGCTGATTCTCTGGAGTTCTTACGATCCCAGCTCTTAATTGCTGGGATAAATAACTATTTATTAGGATTCACTCTTCTAGCTGACTCCCAAGTCTTTCCCTACAAAGGCAAATCTTCCTGTTCTTTCTCCCTCCCACCCATCTCGAGGAGGCTTAAGGCCAGCCAAGTATCCCACCGTGGACTTCCGTTCCTTTCCCAGTGCCACGTAACACACACACACCCCAGCTGCCACCCCTCTTTTCTCTCCACCACCGCTAGCAAACGTCAGGCCTCGTTCCAGTCTGAGAACTTGCTTCCTTCGAGACAAATTGTGAGGCTGAATGAAGCTGTCATTAGTAAGCTCTATTGGGGGGGGGGCTGTATTCCTCCCCCCTTTTTTCCTTTTTATATTTTCTATCTCAAAACAATAGCTGTCTATCCAAGCGGACCTAAATAGGAAACGTCGACACCTATTCCTCCCGGTTCTATGGGAGACAATGAAGCAATTGAAAATATTGATTGGCAATTAGACGTGTCTCTCCCGAGACCTCTGCCTCAAAAAGCCCAGAGCTCTCCTTGAACTTGGGACTGGGAATTTCCTTACATGGCTCCCCCTCTGTTTAGATCTCCTTGCTTGTAAGGGAGGAAAACACATGGCATTAGTTCCTCTCTGGTTGGACTTCCTTGACCCCACCCATTGCACGCTCTCTCTCTCGTGTGTGTGTGTGTGAATATGCACAGACATGAACATGCATACGTAATATATTAATTTCTCCTCCGTTCCTTCTTCCGCTGTCCAGCTGTGTTGCCTGACAAAAGGCCTTATCACTTGTGAAAAGTGTTCCTGGAAGAGATGTAGGATTTGGGGGATAAGCTGTGGGTCAGAACTGACTAAATGTAATCCCGGCATTGTCTTGCAGCGAGAGGAAAGTGCCTGCTCACAGGGACATGTTAAAATAAGGAGCTCTGGCCTGCCAACAAACGCACCTGCCTCTTTCTTTCTTTCTTTCTTTCTTTCTTTCTTTCTTTCTTTCTTGAGTCCCTCCTTGCCATATGATCCTCGATTGGGAACCTCTTTCCTCTCAAGCATGTGGTCAGCAGCCTGCGTGGAAAAGTGACCCGTCAGATCCCTTCCCTTGTTTAGTCATGTTGAGTGGGCATTTTTCCGGATGACACTCTCTCATCTTAAGGCAATTTCCTGATTACAAGCACATTTTCTCGCTCAGGTTTCCTGTCCTGACTCACATTTCCTGGTGGTTGTCGTAGGCATCAAGCAGGGACTCATAGAATCTTAAGAGTTGGAAGGGACCCTGAGGGTCATCTAGTCCAACCCCCTGCCCAAGCGCAGGGCTCGAACCCACAACCCTGAGATTAAGATTAGTTCTCTTTTTTAAAGAAAATGAAATTAAAAATACGTATGCATATATGAAGGGGTATTCAGTCAACCAAGCGTTGTGAGCCCTGCCAGTTTGATTAACTGGTGGTATTTGAAGAGGCAAGGAGGCTCATAAAACCGCTTCATGTGGGAACTTCCTACCAACTTCACTTAATGAAACAAACAGGAAGCGAGCCAACTCCTTACAATAACCAACTAAAGGATGGAAATATATATGTTTACATGTTACATGTTGTCTCTTATGTGTGTTGCCTGTTAAGTGTATGTGAGTCTGTTCCTTGCGTCTCTGTCATTTTAGAAATCTTTAAGGGGTTTGTGTTTAAAATTGGCCACAACATCCACAGACTGCCTTTCTTAAGCGTGCGTAGTTTAAACTGCAAGCTTGCTTCAAGTTTTAGTTTCAAGAAACCATCTTGGACCTGATCAACTTAAACATGGCATGTTTTTAACACTGGGAGCCGCCCAGAGTGGCTGGGGAAACTCAGCCAGATGGGCGGGATATAAATAATAAATTACAGTGGTACCTCAGGTTAAGTACTTAATTCTTTCCGGAGGTCCGTTCTTAACCTGAAACTGTTCTTAACCTGAAGCACCACTTAAGCTAATGGGGCTTCTTGCTGCTGCACTGCCGGAGCACGATTTCTGTTCTCATCCTGAAGCAAAGTTCTTAACCTGAAGCACTATTTCTGGGTTAGCGGAGTCTGTAACCTGAAGTGTATGTAACCTGAAGCGTATGTAACCCAAGGTACCACTATTGTTATTATTCTTATATAAGAGTCCCATGCTCTACCGACTGAGCTACCCCAGCTGACAGTTGTGGGGGGCATCCCATTTGGCAGTGCATCAGCCATTGTGGGCTTGGAGCAATCGACTGTATTCCATGAGGACTAGAAAGCTGCCTTCGTTTTGGTTTTGGTTTTCCGTGGGCTCCATGGAGCTGGATAGAATCAAAAGGCCACAACATCCACCATGGGGTGTAGAGCATCGGTCTTGTTCCAAGATGGGTCATGACAGCAACACTACCCCCCTCCCAATATACCGTATTTTTTGCTCTATAAGACTCACTTTTCTCCTCCTAAAAAGTAAGGGGAAATGTGTGTGCGTCTTATGGAGCGAATGCAGGCTGCGCAGCTATCCCAGAAGCCAGAACAGCAAGAGGGATTGCTGCTTTCACTGCACAGCGATCCCTCTTGCTGTTCTGGCTTCTGAGATTCAAAATATTTTTTTTCCTTGTTTTCCTCCTCCAAAAACTAGGTGCGTCTTGTGGTCTGGTGCGTCTTATAGGGCGAAAAATACGGTATATGGTGAAGGGTTAAGAAATTAACCCCCAAATGCACGCCTGGGGTTCATGTCCCTGGATGTCTTGAAAAGAAGGACAAATGCATGGAAGATTTCGGCAGCTGCTATTCTCTGCCTCTGCAGTCGAGAGGCAGCAGTGCTTCTGAATACCAGTTGCTGGAAACGGCAGGAGCGGAGACGGCTCCTGTGTTCGAATCCTGCTCGTGAGAACAGGATGCTGGACTAGGTGGACCACTGGCCCAATCCAGCAGGCCTCTTCTTACGTTCTCACGTGAGCCAAATCCTGACCTGATCCAATCTTTTAAAACCTTTTGGTTAATCAGGAGAGAGTAAAATGGATTGCTGCGCAGAAAACTGCCTTCTCGGAACGTGCAGTTTTTGTTCCCTGTCTTCTCTCTCTCTCTCTCTCTCTCTCTCTCTCTCTCTCTCTCCCCCCCCCCACCCTTTTCCTTGGTGGAAAAATCTCGCCTCCAGCCATTCATTCCTTGGGGGGTTTGTTAGGGCCCAATGCGAAACTGAGGTGGAGAGGGGAGGGATGTGTGAGAGAGAGTTTGCTCTTTTTGATTTATCATCCTGCCATCCCGTTCGGTCACTTCTCTAGGCTAAAAGAGCCACGTTGGCTGTAATGTGTCGCCATTAGAGACCAAACATTAGCTGGGATAACCCATCATGGCTCACAGTGAAAAATGTCCCCTGATTGGCTAATTAATCAGTCAAAAGGGGAATGACACAACTCTTCGGGTTGAGGGACTCCTCTGCGGAGGTAAGCAGCCGCGTTGATGAATGGTTTCCCGGTAAATTCATATATCAAGAAAACTTAGTCATTTTTAACTGTGCTTTGCAGGAAAGCTGGCTTCCTCGTGCCCCCCCCCCCTCACCCAGCACTGTTTCTTCTTCTTCTTCTTCTTTTTCTCCTCTTCTAGCTTTTGCACTCCCCCCTTCTTCCCTTCCCACCCCCCATTTTTTGCTGCCTTTGCTTTTCACGGCTTCGTTGGAACGTGAGAAATGGGGGGAGTGGGGCAGAAGGCTCTGTGGGGGCAGCCGCAGGAGATATTTTGCCAAGACAAGAGTGGGGAACTCTGCCCAGCCCAGCCCCATTTCCTGGTGGCAGAAGGGCAGGGCACGTGTCGGCGGTGGGCGGGGCCAGAGACAAAAGTGGGAGGAGCAACTAATAGTCAATTTAACATCATTATTATTACTACTACAGTGGTACCTCTGGATGCGGATGGGATCTGTTCCGGAGCCCCATTCGCATCCAGAAGCGAACGCAACCTACGTCTGTGCAGGTCACAATTCGCCGCTTCTGCGCATGCGTGTGACGTCATTTTGACCATCTGCGCAAGCGACAATGCCCAGAAGTAACATGCTCCGTTACTTCCGCGTCACCGCAGCGCGCAACTCGAAAATACTTATCCCAAAGCTACTTCAACCCGAGGTGTGACTGTACTACTAAAGGTAAAGGTAAAGGGACCCCTGACCATTAGGTCCAGTCATGGCCAATTCTGGGGTTGCGGCGCTCATCTCGCTTTATTGACCGAGGGAGCCGACGTACAGCTTCCAGGTCATGTGGCCAGCATGACTAAGCCGCTTCTGGCAAACCAGAGCAGCGCATGGAAATGCCGTTTACCTTTCCGCCGGAGCGGTACCTATTTATCTACTTGCACTTTGATGTGCTTTCGAACTGCTAGGTTGGCAGGAGCAGGGACCGAGCGACGGGAGCTCACCCCGTCGCGGGGATTCGAACCGCCAACCTTCTGATCGGCAAGTCCTAGGCTCTGTGGTTTAACCCACAGCGCCACCCGCGTTCCTTCATTACTACTACTACCAAGCCCCTATACCTCAGTTGGTTAGAGCATGGTGCTGACAACACCAGGGTTGCAGGTTCAATCCTTGTATGGGGCAACTGCATATTCTTGCATTGCAAGGGGTTGGAATAAATGATCCTCAGGGTCCCTTCCAGCTCTACGATTCTACTGTATTAATTTATATCCCGCCTTTTTTCCTGGACCAGGACTGAAGGCGGCTTAACACTGATTTGAAAAACTCAGATAAAAGTACTAAAAGCGATTATTGCTTTCCTTTCGCTCTTATTTTTATTATGTATTCTGCATTGTTTTGTATTGTATTTCTGCATTGCGAACCGCCCTGAGCTCTTCGGATGAAGGGTAGTGTACACATTCAATAAATAATAACAAGAAGGTGAAAAAAAACATTTTAAAAATGATTAAACTCTCAACACAATAAAAGCAGTACATACAATGAAACAAATCTGTTTAACATACAGATAGAAAAAGCAGTGCAGCGCTACCAAAGCCCTTTCCATAAAATACAATAAAATAAAACAAAATAAAATAAAGTCAGTCCCCAAAGGCATGTTGGAATTAAACAGCATTCACCTGCCAGCAGAAAGACATCAAGGAGGGAGCCAGTGTCATAGCACTAGAACTCGTTGACATCCAGTGGACCTGAGTGTTGGAAGATTCGGGACAGATAAAAGAAATGGCTTCTTTGCACATAGTTAAACCGTGGAACTCACTGCCACAGGACCCAATGATGGCCGCTTTCTAGATGGCTTTAAAAGAGGATGGGACAGATTCGTGGAGGAGAGGGCTACTAGTCAGGATGGCTTTGCTCTGCCCCCAGAGTTCTGCTTCTGAATACCACCTGCTGGAAACCACAGGAAGGGAGAAGGCTCTTGCGCTCATGTTCCGCTTGCAGGTTTCCCACAGGTATCTGGTTGGCCGCTGCACAGCAGGGGGTTGGACTAGATGACCCTCGAGGCGGGGGGGGGGTCCCTTCCAACTCTACAACTCTGATTCTGTGGGCCATTGGCCTGATCCAGCCAAAGGCTCTTCCTGTGTCCTTAGGTAAAGGAATTTTGAATCTTTCTGTCTCTGGAAGCTGAGGCCAAAGAGGGAGCCAAGGAACAGTGCCAGTTCCCCCCCTTGGAAAGTGAAATAGCTGCTTCCACTTTTGACAGTTTGTACTTAATGCATCACTTGAGCTGTTGACTCCCTGACATGTATTCATTACAGCTCGGGCTCCCCCTGGTCGAACCCTTGCAGGCAGCAAAGCAATTTTCTCTCCCTCCTTCCTTGTTTTTATTTTTTTATTATTTTATAAGTAAAGGAGGTATCTTGGAGGGGAGAGAACCTGGAATTTCATTTTTAAAAATGCCAAAGGAATGCTTCACTGTATTTAATTGCCATGGATATTTCTCCCAAGGTTCCATGTCCGCCCTGCGTCCTTATCTATTGTTTTAACGAAATTGGCGTTCCATCCCCCCGATTAAATTCACTGTTCAAAGTCGCAGTGTTTTCAAATGTCCCGCTGTCTGCCAGGAGCCTTGGCACTTTGACCATACGACAGTCTCCGATAAATGGTCGTTACAACAACAACAAGCCTTAATAAATTATCTTCATGAGTAGGTCGAGGTCCAGTATAATGTATATCCCCAGCATAGGAGATAAGAGTGTTTGGTCCAGGGAGGTCTTAGAATTCTTGCTGAGCTGGGAAGGTGGCTGGGTGATTGTTGTTTATTCTCAAGAGTTTCTACCTCACAAGGTTGTGGAATAACCCCGTGTAGGGTAAAAGTCTGGGACACGGGTGGCGCTGTGGGTTAAACCACAGAGCCTACGACTGCCGATAAGAAGGTCGGCAGTTCGAATCCCCGCGACGGGGTGAGATCCCATTGCTTGGTCCCTGCTCCTGCCAACCTAGCAGTTCGATAGCACATCAAAGTGCAAGTAGATAAATAGGTACCACTCCGGCAGGAAGGTAAACGGCATTTCCGTGCGCTGCTCTGGTTCGCCAGAAGCGGCTTAGTCATGCTGGCCACATGACCGGAAGCTGTACGCCGGCTCCCTCGGCCAGTAAAGCAAGATGAGCGTCGCAACCCCAGAGTCGGCCACGACTGGACCTAATGGTCAGGGGTCCCTTTACCATTAAGGTAAAAGGTAAAGGGCCCCTGGACAGTTAAGTCCAGTCAAAGGCACAATGGGGTTGCAGCGCTCATCTCGCTTTCAAGCTGAGGGAGCCGGCGTTTGTCCACAGACAGCTTTCCGGGTCATGTGGCCAGCAGGACTAAATCTGGCGCAGTGGAACACAGTGACTGAAACCAGAGCACACGGAAACGCCGTTTACCTTCCCGCTGCAGTGGTACCTATTTATCTACTTGCACGGGTGTGCTTTCGAACTGCTAGGTTGGCAGGAGCTGGGACAGAGCAACGGGAGCTCGCCCTGTCTCAGGGATTCGAACTGCCAACCTTCTGATCAGCAAGCCCAAGAGGCTCAGTGGTTTAGCCCACAGCGCCACCCGCATCCCTATAACCCTGTGTACACCTCCATAGGCTCCTTGGAGAAGGATGCAGCCCACCTAACCTCTGAAGGCAGGGGCATGCAAAGAGTGGCTTGTGGAAAAGGACCTTTGTTGGAGCTTTTGAAGTGGACGTTGGGTGGCCATCTGTCATGGGTTCTTTAGATGTGATTCCTTCATTGCAGTTGGAGTCAGGATCTGTGATGATCTCAGTGCTTCAGCAGGTTCATGCCAGTACTGCGACTTCTTGAGTTGTTTCTTATACGTCACTGTTTGTTTTTATTCTAAGCCTTTTTGGCTTCATCTGGAGAAAGGTTCCCACAGCTGCTTACAAAGATTAATAATGGAGAGTTCCCCCACCTTAGGCTTAACAGTCTAAAGCACATGGCACAAAAGGAAAGAGGTATTGGGAGGGAGGAGGAAAAAGGTAAACTCGGTCACCTATTCTTAGTTAAGCAGGCCAGCCTCTCTCATTGCATGCGATTCCAAACCTGCCTGTCTATCAATTTCTCTCACTCACACACGTACATGCACGCCAGCCGGGTCTCGAGCTATTTCGTCCCCTTGGCCTACTTGCTTTTATATTTACTTATCTATAAACAAACTTAATTAAAGAGCTTTTGTCCCACCCTTCTGCTGAGAAAGACCCAAAGCGACTTGCAACCAAACTTCACCGGAAAGCAAGCAGGCCAAGGGAACTAAATAGCTGGAGACCTGGCTGGCGTTACGAGCTCAGTTGGTGCTGATAACGCCAGGGTTGCAGGTTCGATCCCTGCACAGGACAGCTGCTTATTCCTGCATTGCAAGCAAGTTGGACCAGATGATCCAACTCTATTGTGTGAATCCAGAGCAGCTTACAGCTGGCCAAGACAACATGCCCTGCCCTCAGTCTTGCAATCCGAAAACGAAAGCCATATGGAAACGAAAGGGATTGGGATGAAGCCAGTGGAGTCGTCCTGCTTCCCTTCTCTTCCTCTGCTGCACCCTGATGTTACTCCCGTGCACACTGAGGTGGGGGGCGCCGGGAGAGCGTGTGTGCGTTTTGCCCCTGCAGCCATTTTTGCCAGTTGCCATCCCGGGTGAGAATCAAACAGTGGGCTTTTCGTCTCTGCAGCTTGCCATCTTAAACCACCGCAGCGCCCCAGAGCTCTCCACTCCCTTCCCCGACAGCCTGTTGTTCACAGGCGAGGATGGCGTGGGTGCCAGCGAGGGGCTTGCACAAACACAGGGAACGCCGGGCAGAGTGTCGCCGTTTGTGTGCCAGGAGATCTGGGTGGCGGCTTGGCGCTAGTGCCCCTTGATTTATGGGCTTAGCCAAGCCTACATTTTGGGCGCCCCCTCCCTGAATTGCTGCCCTGTATTTTGTACTGGTTTTCCCAGTAGTGATGTATGGAAGTGAGAGCTGGACCATAAAGAAGGCTGATCACCGAAGAATTGATGCTTTTGAATTACGGTGTTGGAGGAGACTCTTGAGGGTCCCATGGACCGCAAGAAGATCAAACCTCTCTATTCTGAAGGAAATCAGCCCCGAGTGCTCCCTGGAAGGACAGATCCTGAAGCTGAGGCTCCAAGACTTTGGCCACCTCATGAGAAGAAAAGACTCCCTGGAAAAGACCCTGATGTTGGGAAAGATGGAGGGCACAAGGAGAAGGGGAAGACAGAGCACAAGATGGTGGGACAGTGTTCTTGAAGCTACCAGCATGAGTTTGACCAAACTGCGGGAGGCAGTGGAAGACAGGAGTGCCTGGCGTGCTCTGGTCCAGGGGGTCACGAAGAGTCGGACACAACTAAACAACAACATTATGTTCAAGCGAGGGCCCATTCCTCTGTCCCTTGCCTTTAAATATTTGGAAACATGGGACTTGCCTTAAATCATTTTTTTCCGGGGTGGGGGCTCAGGCCTCCATCTCTTCTCCCCACCCTGCCTCAGAGAGTTGCCCTCTCCATTTCTTCACCCCCACTGCCCACTCCGCCTTGGCACGAAGAAGGACGCCTAAATAGGGCTTTTCTGTTCAGGAGAAATTAAGCATTTCTTCTTTTTTTTAAGCCTACTTAGCTTGTCAGCCTGGATTTATATTGTCATAGTTCACTAGGGAGAGATAATAGGGACGGCTTTGATGTTTGAAGCCACTGCCTTGCTTGGCACAGTGACCGTTTTAGCGAGCAAATGCTGGATCAGGCTACTTTTATTTATTTATTAAAAGTATATACTGCCCTTCCTCTGAAGGTCTTAGGCCGGTTCCCAAGATAAAAATACAGGCTAAAACCACGAATAAATAGGGGGAGAGAGTAACACACACACACACACCCCGTTTAAAAGGCTGTGGATCAGCCAAATGCTTGGTTGAAGAGGAACATTTTAGGCTGGAGCCTAGAGATGTGTAACGACAAACCGCCCTGGGGAAGAGCGTCCCACAAATGGGAGCCACTGCAGAAAAGACCCTGTTCTCATGTTGCTGCTCTCCAGACGGGCCTCAGAGGATGATCTCAGGGTCCAGGTCCTTCTCTCACAGTGGCCAGTCGGATGGCTGTGGGAAACCCGCAAACAGGATTTGAGCACATGATCCACTCTCCCTTTCCCTCCAGCTGCGGAGGCGTTGTGGCTAGGAGCCATGGATGGCCTTCTCTCTGAATGACTCCATCCTCTTTTAAAGCCATCCAAGTTGGTGGTCCTCGCCGCCTCCAGTGGCAGTGAGTTCCAAAGTCCAGCTATTATTATCACTGTCGTATTTGTTTATATCCTTCCTTTCCCCCAGCCTGGGACTCCCGCAGCTGTTAAACTGCTAAGAGGGAACCCCACTGAATGTGGAGGGTTACTGCTGTCCCTTGGCATTGCTGATGGCAATAACGTTGTGCTCATTCACCCAAACGGGCAGCAATAACATGCGCACAGCCATGAATGCGCAGTTTTGCCCCCTGCGTTTATTTTACTGCTCTCCAAAGACAAATGCTCCTGCTTGCTCCCGAGTCTGGAGAACATCTCAAATTGGCCGGCTTCTCTCCTCTTTTCTTGGCTGGCTTTCCGAACTTTTCCTGTCCCGGTCTCCCAATATCTCAATGTAAACACACACAAACCGGATTCCTTTCGGGGAGCTGGCTGCACAGACCCAGCATACTTTCTCTTTAATCGCTGGAAAGGAAGGGATATTTCTCTCTTGTCTCTCTCTCTCTTAATGCTGTGTTCAGAGGCTCTGTGTTTCCAGGAAACAACCGGTTGCCTTAATGCCTGTGTGGACTGTGTAGAAAGAAGAAGAAAAAACCAGAACTGTAAAGTTGAAAGGGACCTTTGAGGGTCATCTAGTCCAACCCCTGCAATGCAGGAACTGCAACTAAAAAATTGCTGTCAGGTGGCCATCTAACCTCTGCTTAAAAACCTCCAAGGAAGGAGAATCCACCACTTTCTGAGGGAGACCGTTCCCCTGTCAAACAGTTCTTACCATCACAACGTCTAAAAGATATCGAGCATCAGAACAACCTGGCCACTATAAGGAAATTCTGCCCTTGGTACGTTCATTTTCCACCTCTCCATTTTGATTCTCTGGCCCCATATCTGCACAAACTTCTTATCCCAAAATACAGACGTGCTTTTACACTTGCAAGACTGGATGTTTTGCCATCTGCGGTACTCAGGGGTCAATTCCAAAAGATTCCGCCTGAAAAACGTCTTTGTCCCTGTGGAGATGGTAGCACCGAAACAGCGGCACACGTCCTCCTGTCTTGCGCTCTCTACAAAGACCTGAGGAACGAGATCATCACCCCTCTCGTCCTAACCATCCCAGGGCGCTCAACCACTGCCACAATGTCCTTTCTCCTATCAGATCAAAATGAGCAGATAACAGCAAAGGTTGCTAGGTTCATAGCAGGGGCAATCAGAACAAGGGCCACTAATGGACTGCTGATTCAGGACTTTAAATTGTGTTTTTATATCAAATTTCCATTTCTGCATATACTGTGGTGTTTTATTGTTGCTGTGGCCATCGGCTAATGCGATTAAAGTTTTTATCTATCTAAAAAACCCCCAAACAGTTCTTACCATCAGAAAGTTCTTCTTACTGTTTAGTCAGAATCTCCTTTCCTGTCATTTGAAGGGGCGGTGGAGACCTTTGTCATCGTGTAAAGTGTGGCAACGGAACTGCTGTCTCGTCAGAAGGAGGAGAAGGAAGGGGCAAGCCAGGGAAAGGGAGTCCTTCGTAGAATCATAGATTTGTAGTGTTGGAAGGGATCCCTGAGGATAATCTAGTTCAGCCCTCTGCAATGCAGGAATCACAGCTAAAAAAAAATCCCTGACAGATTGCCACCCCAGCCTCTCTTTGCAAACCTCCTTCCAAGGTAGTCCATCCCACTGCCGAATTGAATTGAATTTTATTATTACCGTCACAGACCAGTTCCGGCTCACTTACAATATCAGAAAAATCATAAAACACAACAGGAATGCATTGGATTGCAATTGGGTATAACAGAGACCATTCAGATATCGCGGCAGTTAAAAATATATGTTAAATCTTGATCACTAAAATATAACCCAAAACTGTCGTTTACAACCTTAGTCATTTTGGTAGTACAACTTGTTCCCTGAGTTTTATG
The DNA here is from genome assembly GCF_964106645.2 of Podarcis pityusensis. Taxonomy (NCBI): domain Eukaryota; kingdom Metazoa; phylum Chordata; class Lepidosauria; order Squamata; family Lacertidae; genus Podarcis; species Podarcis pityusensis. The sequence goes on from NC_138026.1 coordinate 118,302,070, forward strand.
GCAGTCGCACAGAATTTGGCCACCCTTAGCGTGATCTCTAGATCCTTGTCCTCTACCAGGAGTTTTAGACATTGAAGTTCAGACCCAATTGGAGATTTTTTTTTAACAGGAGTGATAAATACCGAGCGTATAACCCCGTAGAAACGGCAGCGTAACAAGACATGAGAGTTTCTACCTCCATCAAGTCGCAGGGGCAGACTCGTTCGATCTATGGTTTACCCTTGAATCTGCCCTGCAATAAGTCAGATGGAAGCACATATCCACCACCTTCTGAGGGAGACCGTTCTACTGTCGAATAGCTTTTACCACCAGAAAGCTCTAATATTTAGTCAGAATCTCCTTACTTGTCAATTGAACTCATTGGTTTGGTTCCTACCCTCTGGGGCAGCAGAAAATGAGCTTGCCTTGTCTTCTACCTGGCAGCCCTTGAGAAATTTGAACAGTTTCAGCTCACTGTTGGATTCCCAATTCCAACATCAGCCCCGCTCAATGTAGCCTAAATGGCAAGGTATAATGGAACTTGCAGTCCCGTAACATCTAGCGGGCCACTCCGTTCCCCAGCCTGCTTTATGTTGCTTGTGGACATTCTGTGACATCACTGCATTGCAGCCAATGGCGAGGCAAGGCAGTCAAGTGCTGCTTGTTTGTTTATAAGTCAGCTCGTGTAGGTCTGTTGGTGAGCTGTCCTGACCCTTGCGATGTCATAGAATGCCCACAAATATTCTGTGACTGAGCAGGAAAGGAACAGTCTTGAGGAGCATAGGAATCTCCCTATATATTGAGTCAGATCATTGGTCCATCTAGTCTGGTACGCGCAAATGTTTCCTTTCCTTGGTATTGGAGATCCTTCTAAGTAATAATAATAATAATTTTTTATTTATACCCCGCCCTCCCCAGCCAAGGCCGGGCTCAGAGCGGCTTACAAGCAATAATAAAAACAAGATGAATGATTACAACTCAAAAACAAAAATAAAATATAACATTAAAATAATGGAACATTAAAATATTAAAATGTAGCCTCATCGCAGGAGGAGAAGGAAAAGAAAAAAGAAAGAGAGGGAGGGAGGGAATCAAATTGGCTCCAAGCCAAAGGCCAGGCGGAACAACTCTGTCTTACAGGCCCTGTGGAAAGAAATCAGATCCTGTAGGGCCCTGGTCTCATGAGACAGAGCGTTCCACCAGGCCGGAGCCAGAGTTGAAAAGGCCCTGGCTCTGGTTGAAGCCAATCTAACTTCCTTAGGGCCCGGGACCTCTAGGGTGTTGTTATTTATGGACCTTGAGGCTCTCCGTGGGGCATACCAGGAGAGGCGGTCCCGTAGGTACGAGGGTCCTAGGCTGTGAGATTGAGATAGAGATTGAGCGTGATTGAAACTGGTTTCGCATCCAGATCAGGGATCGCATTTCGATCTCGCCAAATCTTCAGAGGTGATCAAGTCAGTGCAGTTCAGAATGGTTGGCGAAAAACAGCTCCTCCATCTTGGTGACCGTCAGGCCAGATTGGGTGCCCATATCTAGTAGGAAAAAAGACATTGAAGATACGTATATTTGCAACACCAGCTTCAAATATTGCGCACTTTTAATATTCAAATGTCAAAGCTGCATTATTCAAATTAGGATCCCTGTCTAAGGACCTTTTCACCTCATTTACCGTTCAGATGTTTAAAAGCAGGGCGGATAGGAACCACGAGCAAACCCCTTCGCTTTCTGTTGGCCAACGCGGCTTTCCCATACAGTGATTCTTCCATATCCGTTATCATCTTCATTAAAAAGGTTTGTAAAGCATGCAAAGCAGGCAGGCTTATGCAAATGAAGCAGTTTTGCTGACTTGCTTAACAAGGACTCCTCTTGGCATTGACTTCAAACGGCCCTGATCGTGGCTCTTGAGCATCACTCTGTGTACAAGTCTGTACAGTAAAAATAAAAATTGAGCCCTCCAGTTGGCAAGTCTTATCAATTAAATTAACACCAATTCCCATACCTTGCTTGGTACAGGGGAAAATCAAGTGGTATAGGACAAAAGAGATGCTGGAGATTTTTCAACCTGCCAGTCATGAGGACTGGAATTTTGATGTTTCACAGAACGCCTCCCCTCTGCTTTCTAAATCTCTCTTCGTCATTTGAAAATTGTCAGTGTTCATCCTCAATTTTTTGCTTGCTCCAAAAGCCTTGGTAATTTTTTTTTAAGAAAAACTTTCCGCTGATTCTCTTCCATCTTGCCCACACACGTATTCCTAATCATGCTTATCTATATAGTTTCCTTCCATCCTGCCTCTCCTTCGCTCGAGGCAGCTTGCAGATCGATAGAAACACAACAGCGAAATCCAATTAAAAAGCTAACAAACCCAGTTCACCAAACCAAATCCAAATGTCAGCAAATCAAGCTGACATCAAGCTTGAAGGCCCGCCTTAAGTCTCAAACAGCCTTCAGGAAGCCAGAAGTGCGGAATGTTTCTGGAGATACTTTGGGAGTTTTTTTCTGTGGCTTCAGCCAGAGGCCACAGCAGAGAAGTCTCTGCTGTTCCACAGCAGCAAGTGCACCCATTACAGAGCTACCATCTTGGTCCGGGTACAAGGGTCCAGAGGTAGATTTAGGGCAGTGTGACCAGTTTCCCCGCACAGGGTGCTGAGCTGAGGGGCCTCCTCCCCAAAGACTGGTAAGCTCTTTCTTCGGAAAGGAGGTGGGGCTCTGGCAGGGTCCTAGAGCCCTCCCATCTCCTTCCCAAAGCCTACCGTATTTTTCGCTCTATCGGTCGCACCGGACCATAGGACACACCGGACCATAGGAGGGGGAGAACGGGGGGGAATTCTCCCCCTCTCTGCTCAGCGCCCCTTCAGCAAAGTGGGAGGAGAAATGGAGCCCCTTCCATTTCTCCTCCCGCTTCGCTGAAGGGGCGCTGCGCAGAGAGGGAAAACTGTGCAGCGCCTCTCCAGCGAAGCGAAGCCAGGAGAGCAAAGGGGTTCCGTGTGCACCAACCCCTCTCGCTCTCCAGGCTTCTGGCAGCTATCCGCAAGCCTTCAGAGCGCAGCGGGAACTCCTGCTGCGCTCCAAAGGCTTGCGGATAGCTGCCTGAAGCCCCTGGAGCACAGCGGGGGTTCCCTGCGCTCCAGGGGCTTCAGGCAGCTTCAGCGAAAGCAACGCGAAGCCTCCGGAGCGCAGGGGGAGCTCTCCCTCTGCGCTTCGGAGGCTTCGCGCTGCTATCGCTGAAGCCAAGGAGCCTGCATTCGCTCCATAGGACGCTCACACATTCCCCCTTAATTTTGGGAGGGGAAAAAGTGCGTCCTATAGAGCGAAAAATATGGTTGTTAGTGCTTGCCCAGCTTTGGGAAGGAGACGGGAAGGCTCCATGACCCTGCCAGAGCCCTCACACCTCCTTTCCCAAGCCCGGCACCTTGCTTTCCCAGCTTTGGAAAGGCACTGAGAGGGCTGAGAAGTGGGGCATCAAATTTTGGCTTCGCAGAGGGCGCCATATTACCAAGGTCCACCCCTGTTTGAGACATCTAAGCATGCGGAAAGAGTACAGAAATCCAAAGATATGCTTAGGTCAGCTCAAGGCCGACGTAAGGCCAATCTAATAAATAATAACAATAAATAATAATACTAATACTCTCCAAGAAAGGAGATTCCGATTCAACATCAGGAAGAACTTTCAGACAGTAAGAGCCGTTTGACAGTGGAATGGTCTCCCTTGGGAGGTTGTGGGTTCTCCTTCCTTGGAGGTTGTTTTTTTAAAAAAGATTTATTCATTTTTCTTTTTCATTCATTACATACATCTCAGTTTCTTAACATTTATTACATATTCCTCCCTCCCTCCCCTCCAAGGCTTCCCCCAACTTCCGCTTCTGGTTTGTTTCTCTTTTCACCCACTTTGCTATCTCCTAACAGAAAAAGTTATTAATAACATAACATCAAGCCTAAAAACCTAAAAATAAAAGTAAATACACTATAATATTTCACTATTTTCTAATACTAATAATGTGAATGTTTATTTAAATCCTGCCATCAAGTCTATTGACTTTCTTTGTTTCTGAAAATATAATATAAATGGTTCCTATTCTTTTTCAGAGTCTCTGTTGTCTTTTTCTCTTAGTCTATCTGTCATTTTTGCCAATTCTGCATAGTTCATCAACTTCTCTTGCCATTGTTCTTTCGTTGGTATTTCTCCAGTCTTCCAATTTTGTGCAATCAACATTCTTGCTGCTGTAGTAGCATACATAAACAAAGTCCTCATTTCTTTCGGTATGTCTTGGCCTAAAATACCTAGCAAAAAGGCTTCTGGGTTTTTTTTTACAAAAGTTATTTTCAACATTTTCTTCAATTCATTGTATATCATTTCCCAGTAGGATTTTACCTTTTTACAATCCCACCACATATGATAAAACGTACCGTCTGTTTCACATCTCCAACACTCCTTTTTGTTTTTATACATTTTTGCAAGTTCAACTAAATAAATACCATCTGTACATCATTTTCATATAATTCTCTCTCAATAACATACAATCTGTAAATTTCAAATTTACTTTCCACAATTTTATCCAGTCCTGAAATTGTATATTGTGTCCTACATCTTGTGCTCCTTCCTTGGAGGTTTTTAAGTTAAGGTTGGATGGCTATCTGTCATGGATGCTTCCCTTGAGATTCCTGCATTGCAGGGGGTTGGACTAGATGACCCTTGGGGTCCCTTCCAACTCTGCAGTTCTGTAATTCTAAGGCATCATGCAGCCTCTTGTGCAGGGCCTTAAGTAACAATGCACTCCGTCTTCTGCCAGCTCCTGTGCCCTGGGGGGTCACACAGCAGTGCCCCTGCCAGAACATCCTTTACAAGTTCATCTTTGGATGCAGCCCCTATATCTTCCCAGTGGAGAATGCCAAGGACCTGCAGTGCAGAGGGTTGATCTAGATGACTTTTGGGGGTCCCAGCTCTACGGTTCTCTGATTCCGTGGACCTATGTGAAATCAAAACCCTCTGATCTGTCATAAAAGCCTAGTGATGGGTCCAATTGTCATTCACACCCCATAATTTATCCAATTGACCTTTTCCCTAATAATCTTGTTATTTTTTACACCATCAGTCCACATGGGAGCTCCTCCCTTTTTGGAGAAAGAAGGCTGGATATTTATAAAAACCCGTAAACAAATGATAGATCAGTTCCAACAGATGGGTGGGATATAAATATAAAAATTATTATTATTACTAAGGGGAGATAGGGTCATTTGAAGAAGGGTTAGGTGAATTAAGAAAAACAAGATGTGGCTCTGATTAATGTAGACATTTGTTTTGATTCCAGGCTATAGAAAACAATGAACGCTGTAAAGGCAAAAATTGTATTAGAGTAGATTGAATATTATGTTAAATGGACCATTCTTGATCCTGCTTGTAGAATATATTGTCTTTTAAGGAAATGAAATCTGAATCTTGAAATTCTGTTCATTGTGGGGGAGGAGGTAGTTTGTGTTTATATTTACTGTATAACCACTGTTGTATTGCAGTTTGGAATGGGAAATAGAAAACTAATTTTTAACAAGAGAGGGAAACTGCTGGATATCAAGAGGAAGTTCAGGCCTCGGGAGCAGAGCGTGTTGTTGTGGTTCTGGGGGAAAGTCGTCCCCTCCAGATCAAGCGTGCTGAGAAACCACAAAGTCCACCCTTTCTGGTTTTAGAGGTGCGTGGGGAAATCGTTCACTTTCGACCGGCTTGGCCTCTTCCGCCCACCCCAGCCCCCCGCCGGCAATCTCGTTCGAGCAAGCGAAAAGCTTCCCTCGCCAGCCTTGGTGTGGTGCGTCTGCGCCGGGAGAGTAGCCGGAAAAGCCGATAAGGCTCTCAGGACAGAAGTCTTTGTCCTTATCTCGGCAGAGCACATGTGTGCATCCTTTTCCTGTCCTCGGATCGGGAGACGTAAACTGACCATCTCCCGACAGCCGGGACTTCAAACGGGGGGCCGGAACGTCTGCAAGGCGGGAGGTTTTTTTTTTCCTTCTCCCTCCCACCCACCCCACGACTTCAGAGGCCAAAATGGCAAAAGTAGGTCGCTTCTTGTTTTGGGAAGCAATTCAGAGAGCTGGCCACGGAGCAGTGAGACAGGGTGGTTCTTTTGTTTTGTTTTCGCTTTTTTGATCCCATGAAACTTTCTGATAATAACAGCCATGCCCGTCCAAAACTTTCTGCGTGTATATTTTAGTTTTGACCGGCGCAAATCCAAAACGCTGCCTTGCTGCAGTTTGTTTTTAAGATGTTTCCCAGGAAGGAAAGTTAAGAAGGCTGGCAAGGAGAGACTTTATATGCCTTCGATCTTCAGCTCAGATTGTGCTTAAGAGAGAGGAGAGAGGAGTGTGATTTCTTGGGAGGAGTTTTGCAGCAGTGACCCAGTGTTTAGGGACATTTGACCATCGAGGTCGTTTGGAGGCAGCGCTGTTTCAAACGGCTGTCAGGAACGTGCCAAGGAGAGGTTGACTGGAGCCAAGCATCTGAAAGCTGCCTTGCATGGCATTGGCACACAGGCCCCTTTAATTAATAATAATAATCATAATAATAATAATAATAATAATAATAATAATAATCATAATCATAATAATCATCATCATAATAATAATAATAATAATAAATTTATGTCCCACCCTCCCCAGCCGGAGCCGGGCTCAGAGCGGCTAACAACAATAAAAGTAACACAGTTTACATAAAATCACAATCAATTAATTAAAATACATTCTAAAATCAGTTCATTCTAAAATCAATTCAGCATCAAATTAATGGCAACCATTGGGCTAGAGTTCTCTGAGGATTACAGAAGGAGGGGGTCAGGCTGCGCCTTGGCCAAAGGCCTGGCGGAACAGCTCTGTCTTGCAGGCCCTGAGGAAAGATGTCAAGTCCCACAGGGCCCTAGTCTCTTGTGACAGAGCGTTCCACCAGATCGGGGCCACAGCCGAAAAAGCCCTGGCTCTGGTTGAGGCCAGCCTAACCTCCCTGTGGCCTGGGACCTCCAAGATATTTTTGTTTGAAGACCATAAGTTCTTCCGTGGGACATACCAGGAGAGGCGGTCCCGTAGGTACGAGGATCCTAGGCCATATAGGGCTTTAAAGGTTAAAACCAGCACCTTAAACCTGATCCTGTACTCCACCGGGAGCCAGTGCAGCTGGTATAGCACCGGGTGAATGTGATCCTGCGGCGAGGACCCCGTAAGGAGTCTCGCCGTGGCATTCTGCACCCGCTGGAGTTTCTGGGTCAGTCTCAAGGGCAGCCCCATATAGAGTGAGTTACAATAATCCAGTCTGGAGGTGACCGTCGCGTGGATCACAGTGGCTAGGTCAGGGCAAGAGAGGTAGGGAGCCAACTGCTTAGCTTGGCGGAGACATTGGTGCGCCAATGTCTCCTTCAGCCTTCGCCCACCTGCCTGCCCCAAACATTTTGTACTATGCCTTGTAGGAGGGTCCTAGGTTTGAAAAGGAGAAACCTGCCAGTCCTGCTAGCTGAGATGCCCGGAGCTGAAGCTCTGCTCTGTTGGGTGCATTGTGCTGCCAGCCTTGTATTATTTGCGGGGACCTACCTTCTTCCTGATTTAGAATTTCAAACCAAATTTTCACAAAATTATAAATAAACAAAAAAACATAAATCATAACCTTATTAAAATTACTCTTATTAACATTGTTAAGTGACTTCTTCGCTTCCCCTTGGTTGGGTCTCAATGCATATCCATTTAACGGTTTCCCCAATCAGATTTCTTATAAACTTAACTTAATCACTCAACATCACTCTTTTTTTTCCATTCAAGATTAAACATATTAGTTCATCACTTAACTTATATAAAATCCTAGGCTGATCTAGTACTTGCAAGCTATTTCCAATTAATTCAACTTAACATATTTAACTAAATAGTCATTAAATTTCGAACCATTCTTCCTGATACTCCTCCTCATTCTGGTCGCAGACTCTTCCGGTCAGGTCGGCTAGCTCTGAAAAATCCATCATGTTCATCTGCCATTCTTCGACAGTTGGTAATTCTTGCGTTTTCCACTTCTTAGCTAGTAAAATTCAAGCAGCAGTTGTGGCTTTTTGAGGCAGCATGGAAATGGATCACACAGCTAGATGGAATTCTTCTCTCTTCCACTCTTTGCAGGCCACTTTTTGGCAGCAGGTTGGGACTGCCTACCTGCCATCTGGCGCCGGCATGGGTCAAAACAAAACAATACGTGGACAAAGGCGCTGAGCACAAGTAGAACCTTCAGTATTTGGCCGTTGGCTCATCTGGTCCAACATCCTGTCCTCGCCATGGCCAACCAGGTGCCTGTAAACCCGCAAGTGGGATTTGAATACAAGACAAGCCCCTAAACTACTGGTCCTTGGCATAAGGTTGTTGTTGTTTAGTCATTTAGTCCTGTCCGACTCTTCGTGACCCCACGGACCAGAGCACGCCAGGCACTACTGTCCTCCACTGCCTCCCACAGTTTGGTCAGACTCATGCTGGTAGCTCCGAGAACACTGTCCAACCATCTCGTCCTCTGTCGTCCCCTTCTCCTTGTGCCTTCCATCTTTCCCAACATCAGGGTCTTTTCCAAGGAGTCTTCTCTTCTCATGAGGTGGCCAAAGTCTTGGAGCCTCAGCTTCAGGATCTGTCCTTCCAGTGAGCACTCAGGGCTGATTTCCTTCAGAATGGATCGATTTGATCTTCTTGCAGTCCATGGGACTCTCAAGAGTCTCCTCCAGCACTATAATTCAAAAGCATCAATTCTTTGGCGATCAGCCTTCTTTATGGTCCAGCTCTCACTTCCGTACATCACTATTGGGAAAACCATAGCTTGAACTATACGGACCTTTGTTGGCAAGGTGATGTCTCTGCTTTTTAAGATGCTGTCTAGGTTTGTCATTGCTCTTCTCCCAAGAAGCAGGCGTCTTTTAATTTCGTGACTGCTTGGCATAAGGTGCTTCCTACCAAGTCAAGCCATTAGTCCATCTAGGCTTGTGTGGTCTTCTGGCTGGCAGGCATCTTTCTATAGCCTCATTTTCGAGGGCCTTTCTCGGCCCTGCCACTTGGAATTCATCGACTGGAGATGCTGTTGTTGAAAGCAGCCCTGATGTCTACAGACAAAGGATGCACCACGGAAAACAAAGTTGTTATTATTATTTACTAAATTCTTATATTGCCCTTCATCCGAAGATCACAGGGCAGTTCACAAAAAAAAAAAAACAACCACAGTGAGAACACAGAATACATAGTAAGGAAAATATAAAAGCAAAGCAAAGCCATAGCTCCTCTCCTGCATAACATACTATGATTTTGAGGTTATTGTTGTTTAATAGGTACCGCTGCGGCAGGAAGGTAAATGGCTTTGGTTTCCGTCACGGTGTCCCATTGCACCAGAAGCGGTTTAGTCCTGCTGGCCACATGACCCAGAAAGCTGTCTGTGGACAAACGCAGGCTCCCTCGGCCTGAAAGCGAGATGAGCGCCACAACCCCATAGTCACCGTAGTCACCTTTGCTATCGCCTGCTACCAGATCCTTTTTAAACTTGAGGCTCTAGGGGTTGAACTAGGACCCAGTAAGCAGGGGGAAAGAGCAGGTCCAGAGAGCAAAATCAGCATACTCTTCCTTACCCACCAAGACTGACGCGCCTGGGCACAAGCTGTCGGATCGCAAGACAAAAGTTCAAAAGTTGGCCCAGGGATGGCATCGCCCTTGCAGAATGCCCCGTGAGAACTCCGTGTCCCAACATGCCCTTCTATCTTCATCACAGGCAGCCAGCTTGGCTCAGATTTACGGCGCATTTCGTCGGGACCTGCCGGCTTCCCGGCCCAGCCGCACCTCCGTGCAAACACGGGGCCAGGAGCTACAACTTCCTTTTGGCAAGAGACGCCTGCAGTGGGTCCCCCGGGGGGGGGGGGGGAGCGAGCCTGAGGGTGTGCTTCCCTCCCCTTTGGGACAGAAAATACAAATTGAGAACAGAATGTTATAACAGCTCGAGGTGCTTGTCGTTCTTGTAGCTGCTTAAGTCTGTCCCGTAACGCTGATCTACGGCCCAGTCCCAGGGACTTCCGAGCAACACACATGAGCAGCTCGATGCAATTCACTGCCACGAAACGTGGTTGAGCCTGGGGAGGGCAAAAGACAGGTGGGGACCTTGTGTCAGGTCTCTGGACGGTGTGAACACCAGACCTGCAAGGATTTCCGATGCCCAGTTGTTTACCGGGGACACCAGCAATATGACAGAGTTTTCACGTCACAGTAAACTCTAATACAGTCATACCTCGGGTTGAATGTGCTTCAGGTTGAGTGCTTTCAGGTTGCGCTCTACAGCAATCCGGAAGTAACGGAGCGAGTTACTTCCGGGTTTCACCGCATGCGCAGATGCTCAAAATGATGTCATGCGCGGAAGTGGCAAAATGCAACCCGCACATGCGCAGACATGCCGTCGCGTCTTACATTCTATTCAGGATGCAAACGGGGCTCCGGAAAGGATCCCATTCGCATCCCGAGGTACTACTGTAAATGACTTGTGACGAATGTGCAAGAGGCCCTTTTTTCCTAGCCATCAGGAGCAGCGAGCCACGGGCCTTGCAATTACGGTCATCTCCAAACTGGGGGTTGTGGTTTGTTTCGCTTCAAGCCAGCTGCGATGTTGAGACAAAGTGTGTACTAGGCTTAGCAGTCCCGGGTTTCTCTGAGCCAAGGGCCAAGCCAAGGAGGGGGAACATCTGTCGCCCTCCAGATGGTGTGGAACTATAGCTGCCACTGGCTGTAGCCAGCATGGCTGATGATCAGCAAGAACTGGAATTGAGGTCCAGCATTAGGACGTGCCATTTTAGGGGGTGAAACTTAATTTTTGCAAATTTCTTCAGGGGTCTTAAAAATAGGTTTTTTGGGGGTGGGGATTTCAGACTTGCTATGATTTTTGTTGGGACGCGCTGTGGGTTAAACCACAGAGCCTAGGATTTGCCGATCAGAAGGTCGGCGGTTCAAATCCCCGCAACGGGGTGAGCTCCCGTTGCTCAGTCCCAGCTCCTGCCAACCTAGCAGTTCGAAAGCACGAAGTGCAAGTAGATAAATAAGTACCGCTCCATTGGAAAGGTAAACGGCGTTTCCGTGCGCTGCTCTGGTTCGCTAGAAGTGGCTTAGTCATGCTGGCGACATGACCCGGAAGCTGTCTGCGAACAAACACCGGCTCCCTCGGCCCATAGAGCGAGATGAGCGCGCAACCCCAGTGTCGGTCACGACTGGACCTAATGGTCGGGGGTACCTTTACCTTTTACTATGATTTTTGTAAAGGGACAACATTTATCTTGGTGAGTCTACGTTTGGTGAAGAAGCACATAAAGTCCTGCATGGGACAATGACAATAAATATATCGTATATATCGTATATCATATTTTTAAAAAAAGAAAACCAAAGTATTTTAATTTTACTCTCTGAAAGTGCCAAGAGCCCTGCAAAAGAAGGAAAACCACACAGCCAGCAGCTCTGGCTTACAACATTTTGAAGCAGGTGAAGTAATGTGTGTTACCGTCTAATGCAGTTGTTCTCAAACATTTCTTTTCTGGGCCACACTTTCAGAATAAAAATTGGCTCGCGCCAGACAAAATTTTTTGGAAAGTGAAAAAGAACAGCCCCTGGAGGTGCTTGATTTTATACACAGAATCCAACTACTTTATAAATATGATCGTGGGGCATCCAGAAAGTATAAAACAATGCAGCTACCGAAGAACCTGAATCCGGCCTAAAATATAAACAAGCCTCTTACATATGTACCTTAAGTATGTATACGAACTCAGCGAGAGGTGTGAGCTTGCTTTCACCGTGTAATCTCATTTATGTTAGGTCTAATTTGAGACAAACGAACTCTCGTTTCCTTATCAACACAAAGAAGCCTTTCTCTTTTCTGATCTTTCATGCTTGTCAGAGTTGAAAATCCCTGCGCACAACAACAGGTCATGGAAAAGTATGGAAGAATAGGCAGTGCACTTGAAGAGAGGCTTGAGTACTGCTTCTGGTCGTTTATCCCCAAAAAATTACAGTGGTACCTTGGGTTACAGACGCTTCAGGTTACAGATGCTTCAGGTTACAGACTCCGCTAACCCAGAAATAGTGCCTCAGGTTAAGAACTTTGATTCAGGATGAGAACAGAAATCATGCTCTGGCGGTGTGGCAGCAGCAGGAGGCCCCATTAGCTAAAGTGGTGCTTCAGATTAAGAACAGTTTCAGGTTAAGAACAGACCTCCAGAACGAATTAAGTTCTTAACCCTCAGGTACCACTGTATTTTGATACTATACTACATTGATTGTCCTTGAATCTTCCCACCTGTCCTGCCTCCCTCTCCTGCCACGCCTTTTGACAACCACTGCTCTGAAGAGAGGTGGGCCTCTGGAAGACCACTGCACCCAGAGTTTAGGGTAAAAGGTAAAGGTACCCCTGACCATTAGGTCCAGTCGCGGACGACTCTGGGGTTGTGGCGCTCATCTCGCTTTATTGGCCGAGGGAGCTGGCGTACAGCTTCCGGGTCATGTGGCCAGCATGACTAAGTCGCTTCTGGCAAACCAGAGCAGCGCACGTAAACGCTGTTTACCTTCCCGCTGGAGCGGTACCTATTTATCTACTTGCACTTTGATGTGCTTTCGAACTGCTAGGTTGGCAGGAGCAGGGACCGAGCAACGGGAGCTCACCCCGTCATGGGGATTCGAACCACCGACCTGATCGGCAAGTCCTAGGCTCTGTGGTTTAACCCACAGCACCACCCGCGTCCCTTAGGGTAGCCTTTCCCAACTTGGTGCCCTCTAAAACGTTTTGGACTTCAGCATCCATTGGTCCCAGCCGGCAGGTGAGATGCTGGTCGAGGTACATTACAACCACATCTTACATATGTTATGGGATATACACAACCCCCTGCCTCGCTTGGAATTTAACTTGTGCCATTTCAACCAGCCAGATGCCAGGGGCTGGACTGAGGAGGGCTGCTGGTTTGCAGAGTTCTTAGGCTGGAAAGGGTAAAAGCTAGGAAATATTGGGGGAGCCTGGGGAGCAGCAGGAAGAAGAAGCCCTGGGGGAGAGTGAGCTGGCAGACTCAGTGTCTTTGAAGAGCATTCCTGAGCCCCCCTCTCCCAGAACTAGGCAGGGACTGAGGGTGATGGAACAGAAAATTCAAAGGCAAAAAGCTCAGTTCAGCCGGCGCAGGAATGACGTAGAACAAGGATAGGCAACCTACGGTCCGTTGGCCGGATCTGGCCCAATTGCCTTCTAAATCCAGCCCGTGGACGGTCTGGGAATCAGCGTATTATTACATGAGTAGAATGTGTGCTTTTATTTAAAATGCACCTCTGGGTTATTTGTGGGGCCTGCCTGGTGTTTTTACATGAGTAGAATGTGTGCTTTTATTTAAAATGCATCTCTGGGTTATTTGTGGGACATAGGAATTCGTTCAAAAAAATTTTCCAAAATGTAGTCCGGCCCCCCACATGGTCTGAGAGACAGTGGACCGGCCCACAGCTGAAAAAGGTTGCTGACCCCTGACGTTGAGTAAGGGAGACGGAGGGGTGTTGGGCTTTACTTGGAGCAGCGCCATTATTTAATAGAGACTGTTCCTTTGTGTGTGTCTCTGTGAATACTGAATAAATTACGTGGTGTGGCTTAAACCACAGAGCCTAGGACTTGCAAATCAGACTTGCCAGTTCGAATCCCCGTGACGGGGTGAGCTCCCGTTGCTCGGTCCCTGCTCCTGCCCACCTAGCAGTGTGAAAGCATGTCAAAGTGCAAGTAGATAAATAGGTACCACTCCGGTGGGAAGGTAAATGGTGTTTCCGTGCACTGCTCTGGTTTGCCAGAAGCGGCTTAGTCATGCTGGCCACATGACCCAGAAGCTGTACGCCGGCTCCCTTGGTCAATAAAGCGAGATGAGCGCCACAACCCCAGAGTCGGCCACAACTGGACCTATAATAATAATAATAATAAATTTTATTTATATCCCTCCCTCCCCAGCCGAAGCCGGGCTCAGGGCGGCTAACAACAATAAAACAGTACAAAAGTACAGCATAATCAACAGTCTAAAATCATTCGTTATAAAATTAATTAATTCAAGCCACTGGCAATCATTGGGCCAGAGCTCCGCGAAGATTGCCGAGGGAGGGAGTCAGGCTGTGCCCTGGCCAAAGGCCTGGTGGAACAGCTCTGTCTTGCAGGCCCTGCGGAAAGATGTCAAGTCCCGCAGGGCCCTGGTCTCTTGTGACAGAGTGTTCCACCAGATCGGAGCCACAGCCGAAAAAGCCCTGGCTCTAGTTGAGGCCAGCCTAACTTCTCTGTGGCCTGGGACCTTCAAGATGTTTTTATTCGAAGACCGTAAGTTTCTCTGTGGGGCATACCAGGAGAGGCGGTCCCGTAGGTACGAGGGTCCTAGGCCATATAGGGCTTTAAAGGTTAAAACCAGCACCTTAAACCTGATCCTGTACTCCACCGGGAGCCAGTGCAGCTGGTATAGCACCGGGTGAATGTGATCTCGCAGCGAAGACCTCGTAAGGAGTCTCGCTGCAGCATTCTGCACCCGCTGGAGTTTCTGGGTCAGTCTCAAGGGCAGCCCCACGTAGAGCGAGTTACAATAATCCAGTCTGGAGGTGACCGTCGCATGGATCACAGTGGCTAGGTCAGGGCGAGAGAGGTAAGGAGCCAACTGCTTAGCTTGGCGGAGATGGAAAAATGCCGCCTTTGTTATAGCTGCAATCTGCACCTCCATAGAAAGGGAGGTGTCGAAGATTACACCCAAACTCTTAAAACGGACGGTGCTGGCACTAATTGCGCCCCCGCAAGAGATGGGAGTTGCCCCCCCAATCCCATATCGCCCCGTCCCAGCCACAGGACCTCTGTCTTCGAAGGATTTAGCTTCAACCGGCTCCCCCGTAACCATCCAGCCACTCTTTTCGGTTATCTGTTTGCCTGCCACCGAGGGAGGGATCGTAATTCCCTGAAGCCTTGACACCAGCCCCGCAAGAGCATATGGTTGATATCACGGCTAAATGCATGTGAGATGCAATGTTACTGTATGGACACAGGAGGTGCCAGTGGGCGCCGTGTTGGTGACCCCGATTAGGAGGTCCCGACATGGAGACCAGAGCTATAAGGAATTCAGGGCTACTGTCCGTAATCTAGTTGCTGCCACACAACTGTTCTGCCACAAGGACGAACTGAAAGCTTACCCCCACCCCCTGGGCGAGTTCTTAGCTCCCCAGGCTTTGCATCTGAACTTCCTTTGACACCAGGGTGCAAAAAACGAGGGCTCTGCCAACATATTCCTGGGTGAGCAACGGGCTGCGGGGGAGCCTCCGGGCTTTTCTCATAATCCCTGCTTCTCTCCCGATTCGGGATTCCAGCAAAACAGGAAATGCCTGTTGCTTCCACCCTCCTGACAGGATTGATCGGGTTGTGCAGAGTTAATTAATTCTACCGGCTACCCCACCCCACCCCCCGCTCCCAATTAACAAATCTGCTTGTTTTATTTCATGACGAACCAGATTATTTGTTGTTCTTCCTTGAAGCTTTTTTCTTTTTTCAAAATGAAATAAAACTTTTGGCACATATTCAGAACAAGGATGTTAAAAGATTGTGGATCTTCTTTTGCACATATTTATAACATGAAATAAAAGTGGAAAGAGGTATCTACAGCTAAACATAGAGGAACAAATTTGCATACAGAGATAATAAATTAACATCACAAATGGGTTTATGTTATCCTGTACCTTACTACTCCAGTACATTTAAAAAAAATACTCGGTTTCTTAATCAATGCCTTGTTCTTGCTGCCTTTCCTATGTTTAACCACGCATACGATGTCCCTGATTTTAGTTATCCATTCTTTCGAGGATGGTGTTCTCAGTCCCCAAATAATAACGCTGGCAGCAGTTAAGAGATGTTGTGTTAATTCCCATTGATGTCATCCCCCCTTGTTTGCCTAAATAAATAACTAAACGGATTGCCTTTCTCTAGTCTCCCTTCCCCGCCCTTCCCAGAGGGTAACCAACCAAAATTCCCAGAGTTGCCAGTTATTCCCAATTTCAAAAGCCTAGTGCATAGTTTCCTCATCTCTCAGAAGCCAAGCCCTTCGCTTGTTGACACAGCTTCCTCCTATAATCTCCGCTGGAATCCTTTTCCGTCTTCAGGGTTTTTCCAGGCTCCTGATGGCATCATTTTTTCCTAAAGTCTTATCTTGGCCATCTCCTTTAACACCCAATTCTTTTTATTAAAAAAAAATAAATTAGTTTTACAGTTTAATATTCCACACATTTATCATATAAAAGAGAAATAATAAAAGAATCTAAATATCCCCCTACCCTATGACTTCACTCAACTTCCCCTTCCGGTTCATTAAATGTTTATTACTTCTGCTCAATTTGTTTCCCCCTATTTCGTTAATCTTTTAATTAAATGCTCTTACGCTATATTCTTATCATTTTTTTAATACCATATTTTCTTTCCAATTATGTCTTACACTTAATTAATTTCCAAATTGTTGTTTCTTAATCTTTACATCCTTAATTGTAAGTGTTTACTCAAATCCTGCCAATGAGTCCATTTCTTTACAGTATTTCTGTAGATACAGCATAAACGGTTCCCAATCGTCTCTATTGTCATCGTCTCTTAAGTGAGAGTTTAGCCGTTTCTGCGTATTCCATAAGTTTAACTTGCCATTCTTCTTTCGTTGGTATCTTGTCGTCTTTCCGTTTTTTAACACCCCTTACTAAATCCACCCGACTGGGGGCCTGTTAGTGCAAATTTTTTTTTCTTTCTTTTTTACTTTTAATTCTGATTTTTCCTTCCTCCCCACCCCATTTCCTCAAGCCTTCCCTTCTTCCTTCCAAATACCCACTGGTTACTTGGCCAAATCTTCTGGACAGAGCAGTCTGCAAATCGAAACACTCAGCTGCCTAATGGCTTCATCAGAGGCTGCCTTTTACTGCTGGAGAAAACTGAGAAAGGCTATTGCTCCCTCTCCATTCATGAAATGCCGTATTTTTCGCTCTATAACACGCACCCGACCATAACACGCACGTAGTTTTTAGAGGAGGAAAACAAGAAAAAAAATATTCTAAACGAAACAGTGGATGTATGATTTTTGTGGTTCATGCTGTGGCCACAGACATGTGATCTGACGGTGAGTTTGGAGTAGCCCAATGCAAAAATCCTGAGGATCCATGTGGATCCATGCTTTGTTACCACGTTTTTGCACCACTGCGGCCCTAGGCAACAGTGGGTGCGTGATTTTTTTTGGTGCAAGATGTAGCCATGGACATGCTATGTGATCTGATGGTGAATTTGGGGTGACCCAGTGCAAAAATCCTGAGGATCCATGTGGATCTGTGCTTTGTAACCACGTTTTAAGTGGGGAGGGAAGGAAAAGCACTCAAGGGACAAGGAGCACGCGTGGGGTGGGTGGAGAAGGATGCTGCTAATAATGCAGAAGAGGGGTATAAGGGGAGAAGGCTCCTCTCCTCTCCCGCTTTGCTCCTTTAAAGCAAGCAGGCTCTGCTTTTCTTCCTCCTCCCCGCTCATCCCCGGCTTAGTGAGCTGAAAAACTTTGCTGCTATGTAGCGAGCTGAGTGGGGAAGAGAGAGGGACAGAGAGCCTGCTTGCTTTAAAGGAACCAACCAGACAGGAGCCGCATACACTCGTGTAAGCGGCTCCTCTCCTCTCTGTCCCTCTCTCCTCCCCACTCAGCGTCTCTTCTCCCGCTTTGCTGTTTCAAAGCGAGCCACGGAGGAGGGAAGGAAGGGGAACCATGGATCCTCTGCTCACGACTGCAGCAGATCCCCCCCCCCGCCACCCGTAGGCATTCCCTCCATAACACGCACAGACATTTCCCCTTACTTTCTAGGAGGAAAAAAGTGAGTGTTATGGTGCAAAAAATACGGTACCTTGCTTGTCTTGCTAGCAGACCAGCCAAAGGGATGGTTGCCTATAAGCATGCGCAGAGGGCTCTCGCCACTGAGTCCCCATTGTTGGCCCTAGTTCAAGTGAGACTTGGCAAATCACTCTTGCGGACAGACGATTGATTGATTGATTGCAATTATACACGACCTTTTTTTCTCCAAGGAGCTCAAGGTGGTTTGCTCCCACTCCTCATTTTAATCCTCATTTTAACAGCCCTGTTGCAGGGATTAAAATTTCATGAGGACGGGTTTCCTTTGACTTTTTCATTAATCCCTCACCAAGACGCCCTCCTGTTCAGTTTCCTTTTTTTGAGAGGTGTGTTATCCGAAACTTTACCTTGACATTCCGAATCTTAAAACTGAGAGACTTAAAAATTAAGACAATAATGACTTCAAAAAGGATTGGGAACCTTTTAAGATATATATATACAGAAACAATGCATTGAAATGAACTCACTTGCAGGATTTGATTAATACACTTGCAATGGACAAATACAAATAGAAAATACAAATAAGAACTAAGAGACTCAGTACAGATTAAGAAATAAGTTTATTTTATCATAGAAGGGATACAAAACTATATGCAGAACAAAAATTATACATTCTAAACCAGAAAGGGAAGTTGGGGGGGGGTATATTGAGTATGTAAAATGTAATTTGAGTTTCTTGAACATTTTAAAATTTGTATAAAAAACTTAATAGAAATTATTTTTAAAAATAAATTTCAAAACCAATTGTTAAAATTGTTAGATTTTTTTAACTCTGCACTGTTGCACACAGATTACTCATCCTCCTTGGGGAAAGATGACAATTCCTCAGCCTTCCGAGTGCTCAGTCATGCTTTGACTTGATCCATTTGGCTGTGGGTCAAGACAAAAGAGATCTTTGGATGGGCGAGATAGGCCTCTTCATCTTTCTGCCTTATCATAAAACAGGCCCTTCCATCCTTGGCTCCAGGTGTGCATTAGCGTCTTTGGCCATCATCTCTGTTGCTTGCGCCTCAGCATATTTCTCTGTCTTTAGGATCCCAAACAGCTACCGTGTCAGGAAATGTTTCTTAAAATGTGTGTCTCGTGTTAGCCAAATCGCCCGTTCGCAAAGGAGGCTTCCTACTTTCTGTCACGTCGCTGCCATTAGGTGTAATTGGGTCACCTTTGCACGCTGTCAAATGCCAAAACGCACATCAGACTCACTTGTCCTCAGAGGAGACATGCCCAGAACAGTGACTCATGCAGAAACACACTGTGTAGACACCTTTGAGCAGGCTGCCTAGGGGAGGCAG
Organism: Podarcis pityusensis; assembly: GCF_964106645.2. Taxonomy (NCBI): domain Eukaryota; kingdom Metazoa; phylum Chordata; class Lepidosauria; order Squamata; family Lacertidae; genus Podarcis; species Podarcis pityusensis. The sequence goes on from NC_138026.1 coordinate 118,321,242, forward strand.
TGCAATTAATTAATTTATTTTTTTCCATTTGGGGAGCTGTAGTAAGTAATTAATGATTTGAAATATATACCGTATTTTTCGCCCTATAGGACGTACTTTTTCCCCTCCAAAAATGAAGGGGAAATGTGTGTGTGTCCTATGGGGCGAATGCAGGCTTTTCGCTGAAGCCTGGAGAGCGAGAGGGGTCGGTGCGCACCAACCCCTCTCGCTCTCCAGGCTTCAGGAAGCTATCCTCAAGCCTTGGGAGCCCGCAGGAGTTCCCACCGGGCTCCCAAGGCTTGCGGATAGCAGCCTGCAGCCCGAAACCTGGGGAGCGCAGCAGAGCGCACTCCAGGCTTTGGGCAGATATCCACAAGCCTGGGGAGACTGACGGGAGTTCCCGCCGGGCTCCCAAGGCTTGCGGATAGCAGCCTGTTCTGGGGTCTATGGTTGGGGGAAGCTCGGGCTTCCCCCACCCCAGCCCAGCACCTGGGGGGGGGGGGGAATAATTTTTTTTTCTTTATTTCCCCCCCCAAAAAACTAGGTGCGCCCTATGGGCCGGTGCGCCCTATGGGGCGAAAAATACGGTATATTTTTCCTGATTAAATTTATGCCCTGCTTTTCCTCGCAAAGGAGCCCAGGGCAGCAAATAATGAATGATAATAAAGACATATTTAAACCGCCTTAGAAACAATTCTGATACAGATGCGGACTGCGAAAGATCGCAACTTACTATTGTTATTCTTATTTATTAATTTATACAGTGGTACCTCTGGATGCAAACGGGATCCGTTCCGGAGCCCTGTTCGCATCCTGAAGCGAACGCAACCCGCACCTGTGGGTCGTGATTCGCTGCGCATGCGCGTGACCTCATTTTTGAGCATCTGCGCATGCGTGAGCGGCGAAACCTGGAAGTAACATGTTCCGTTACTTCTGGGTCACCCTAGAGCGCAACCCGAAAACGCTGCACCCCTTTGTAAGTCACTTTGGGACTTTTTACACAGCAGACTGCTACTAAATTGAAATCATCATCAGATCATAAATCAACAGGCAGTACAGCAAAGGATTAGCACATAACCAGACCTGAGCGCTAATACCCCGAGACTGCCTGCATGAAGTTTCCTCCAAGAAGAAGCTCAAGGTGCTTTTGTCCCCCGTTTCATCATCGCAGCAACTCTCTGATGGGAAGAGCTGTTGGGCAGTGGAACGGACGCCCTTGGAAGTCTGGATTCTCCTCCTCTGGAGGTTTTTAAGCAAAGGTTGGATAGCCATCTGTCGGGGATTCTTTCGCCATGATCATAGAATCATAGAGTTGGAAGAGACCACAAGGGCCATCGAGTCCAACCCCCTGCCAAGCAGGAAACACCACCAGAGCACTCCTGACATATGGTTGTCAAGCCTCTGCTTAAAGACCTCCAAAGAAGGAGACTCCACCACACTCCTTGGCAGCAAATTCCACTGGCGAACAGCTCTTACTCTCAGGAAGTTCTTCCTAATGTTTAGGTGGAATCTTCTTTCTTGTAGTTTGGATCCATTGCTCCGTGTCTGCTTCTCTGGAGCAGCAGAAAACAACCTTTCTCCCTCCTCTATGTGACATCCTTTTATATATTTGAACATGGCTATCATGATTCCTGAGCTGCCGGGGGTTAGACTAGACAGCCCTTGGGATCCCTTCCAGCTCTTCATTTCTTGCCCAGCATCCAGCAGGTACCAGCCAATTTTCACCTGGCCAGCCTGCTTGGAAATAGCCATTTGCTGTACCTGCCTTGTTTCCATGGCTCCCTCGCAGGGAACCCTTCATGCGAGGCATTCCTGGCACCGCCCTGTCTTTTCCCAGATGATTGATGGTCTCCCACCAGTGTCCCCGAAACCGAATGTGCGAGTTTGTTTGGGGCCTGACACTGCCTTTACCTGTCTCCATGCCCCGCTGCCTTCATGCCCAGCGGCCCGTGGTTATTAAAATTCCTCTTCGATACAGGGGCCTCTGGCAGGCTTCCCTCTCTTCCAGGCCTCGCGGGTTTTTCTGAGCTCCAGTCTTGTGGCCAGGCCAGGTCTGGCGTTGGCTCGAAGGGAGTTAAAAGCCCTGTGTTCCTGTCAAAAACTGTGCTCCGCGCACCTCCTTAGTGGTAATTAATGTGTCTCTGGCCGGATTTGCAAAGGCGACTTTGAAAATGCATCTTGGCCTGTACAGGTTGCTTACGTGTGTCAGAGCAGTCTGTGGAGGGAGCGATCGGCTGGAGTTGGCAAAGGGGTGGCGGAGACATTTGTCATTGTGTAAAGTGTGGCGTCGGAACTGGTATGCAGTCAGAAGGAGAAGGGAGGGAGCCTTTCATAAAATCATAGACTTGTAGAGTTCGAAGGGACCTCCAAAAGTAATCTAGTCCAACCCCTGAAGTGCAGGAATTACAGCTAAAGAACCCCTGAACAACCACTGCTGAAAAACCTCCTTGGGAGGCAGCCCATTCCACTGCCGAACACCTCTTACTGTCAGAAAGTTCTCTCTAATGTTTAGTCGGAATCTCCCTTCTTGTAACTTGAAGCCATTGGTTCGAGAGCGGGAGAAAACAAGCTTGCTCCATCTTCCATGTGGCAGCCCTTAAGATATTTGAAGATGGCTATCATATCTCCTCTCAGTCTCCTCCTAAACATACCCAGCTCCTTCAACCGTTCCTCATAAGGCTTGGTTTCCAGACCCTTGATCATCTTGGTTGCCCTCCTCTACACACGTTCCAGCTTGTCAACATCCATCCTAAATTGTGGCGACTTTAAGGCATCGACTTTCAGAACCTCAGGGATGCAGGTGGCGCTGTGGGTTAAACCACAGAGCCTAGGGCTTGCTGATCAGAAGGTCGGCGGTTTGAATCCCCGCGACAGGGTGAGCTCCCGTTGCTCGGTCCCTGCTCCTGCCAACCTAGCAGTTCGAAAGCACGTCAAAGTCCAAGTAGATAAATAGGTACTGCTCCGACGGGAAGGTAAACGGCGTTTCCGTGCGCTGCCCTGGTTCACCAGAAGCGGCTTTGTCATGCTGGCCGTATGACCCGGAAGCTGTAGGCCGGCTCCCTCGGCCAGTAAAGCGAGATGAGCACCGCAACCCCAGAATCATTCGCGACTGGACCTAATGGTCAGGGGTCCTTTACCTTCAGAGCCTCAGAATGTTCCTGTACCTGGATCAGGCCAAAGGGGACCACATATCGCCCAGCATCTTGTTCTCACAGCGGCCAACCATAAGGCCATGAGCAGGACCTGGGTGCTTCATCGCTCTCCCTGCTTGTGCTTCCCAGCAACTAGTATTCATAGACTCATAGAATCATAGAGTTGGAAGAGACCACAAGGGCCATCGAGTCCAACCCCCTGCCAAGTAGGAAACACCATCAGAGCACTCCTGACATATGGTTGTCAAGCCTCTGCTTAAAAACCTCCAAAGAAGGAGACTCCACCACACTCCTTGGCAGCAAATTCCATTGTCGAACAGCTCTTACTGTCAGGAAGTTCTTCCTAATGTTTAGGTGGAATCTTCTTTCTTGTAGTTTGGATCCATTGCTCCGTGTCCGCTTCTCTGGAGCAGCAGAAAACAACCTTTCTCCCTCCTCTATGTGACATCCTTTTATATATTTGAACATGGCTATCATATCACCCCTTAACCTCCTCTTCTCCAGGCTAAACATGCCCAGCTCCCTTAGCCGTTCCTCATAAGGCATCGTTTCCAGGCCTTTGACCATTTTGGTTGCCCTCCTCTGGACACGTTCCAGTTTGTCGGTGTCCTTCTTGAACTGTGGTGCCCAGAACTGGACACAGTACTCCAGGTGAGGTCTGACCAGAGCAGAATACAGTGGCACTATTTCTTCCCTTGATCTAGATGCTATACTCCTATTGATGCAGCCCAGAATTGCATTGGCTTTTTTAGCTGCCGCGTCACACTGTTGGCTCATGTCAAGTTTGTGGTCAACCAAGACTCCTAGATCCTTTTCACATGTACTGCTCTCAAGCCAGGTGTCACCCATCTTGTATTTGTGCCTCTCATTTTTTTTGCCCAAGTGCAATACTTTACATTTCTCCCTGTTAAAATTCATCTTGTTTCATAGATGATTGAATCATGGAATGGTAACCCAACCCCCTGCAATGCTCCAACAAGGGAGGTAGTGCACAGATGTTGTAGCTAGTATCCTCCATGAATTTGTCTAAGCCTCTTTTAAATCCATCCAAGATGGTGACCATCCATGCCTCTTCTCCCTCCCCACACATACTCTCAATGGCACATCTGCCCAGTAAGTACATGCCCCAGGATGCATTATCTCTTCGCTGTATAAATTTATTAGTTTCCTTTAAAATTAAGCCAAACCCCTGCTCTGTCAAATGCAATTTTCCACTGCCTTTGGGCTCACAGGCCCTTTTCATATATATTGTTTTCCACGTTCACGTATGAGGCGTTATGCAGTCGTCTGCCCTCCTGGCCCAGGACTTGGGAATTAGTGTCCTAATGACGGAGAATATGCAGATTTGCTTCGTTAGGAGCAGAGCAGGGAAGCAGCTTCCTGCTAGACCTCCGCTCCAAATCCCAGTGCGACAAAAATAACATTGCACTTGAGATTCCAGGAGTGTTTCTTGGGGCACTTAAAAAAAACTCTGGCTCATACTCTCCTTTAGAAAAAGGAAAGAAAGAAAAGATTTGCTTGGTCCCTGGGCTGGCCTGTGCCTAACTCTTAGGTGTATTTGTGGTCACAGGGCTTTGCCCCGTGAAACAAAAGCCTCTTGCAAGCCTTCACTAACTTGGTGCCTTCCATATGTTTTGGGCTGAGCCTGATGGGATTTGTAGTCCAAAAGATCTGAAGGGCATCTGGTTGATGAAGGCAGAGCGATTATTTTACAAGATGGAAGATGGAGCAATCTTGTTTTCTGCTGCTCCGATGTCCTTCACTGGAGGTTTTTAAAGAGAGGTTGGGTGGACCACCTCTCAGAGATTCCTTTTTCCAACGAAGGAGAGTCCCTCCAGAGCAGGAGAAAACAAGCTTGTTCCCTCTTCCATGTCACAGCCCTTCAGATATTTGCAGATATCTATCATTTCACCTCTCAGTCTCCTCTTACCCAGTTTAACATCCCCAACTCCCTCAGCCGTTCCTCATAAGTCAGTGAGATAGTGGGGATGTAGTATTTAAACAGATTTCTATTTCAATTCCAAATCAGTGTTCACCATGACACCTCCTTCTGCTCTCCCCATTCTTTTTACGTTAAGAGAGAGAGAGATAAAACTTGATTCGCATTACCCAATGGCCATAGCAACAGTAAAACATTACAGTATACACAGAAAAGGAAATTTGATATAAAAGCACCTGAATCAGCAGTCAGTTAGTGGCCCTTGTTCTGAATGCCCCTGCTATGAACCTAGCAACCTTTGCTCTTATCTGCTCATTTTGATCTGATAGGAGAAAGGCCATTGTGGCAGTGGTTGAGCGCCCTGGGATGGTTAGGACGAGAGGGGTGATGATCTCGTTCCTCAGGTCTTTGTAGAGAGCGCAAGACAGGAGGACGTGTGCCGCTGTTTCGGTGCTACCATCTCCACAGGGGCAAAGACGTTTCTCAGGCGGAATCTTTTGGAATCGACCCTCAAGAATCGCAGGTGGCAAAACATCCAGTCTTTCAAGTGTAAAAGCACGTCTGTATTTTGGGATAATAAGTTTGTGCAGATATGGGGCCAGAGAATCAAAATGGAGAGGTGGAAAATGAACATACCAAGGGCAGAATTTCCTTATAGTGGCCAGGTTGTTCTGATGCTCAATATCTTTTAGACATTGACCAATTAGACTGTTTACTTTAGTGGGGCCCTTTTTATGTTAATATTTTACTGGAGCAGTAAGTCTGCCATCTTGGATTTAGCCTAAGCAGCCTGCTGAACTGAGAAAGCACTTTCATTATGTACAGCTCTGAGAAGGTTTTGTGCAGGGGATAATCATTAACGAAGGTTTATATGAGGCTTACTAGACTTAAAGAATTGTAGAGTTAAAAGGCACACCAAGGGTCATCTAGTCCAACCCCCTACAATGCAGGAATCTCAGCTAAAGCATCCGTGACAGATGGCCATCCAAATCTCTGCTTAAAAACCTCCAAGGAAGGAGAGTCCACCACCTCTTGTGGTCGTCTGTTCCATTGTCGAACAGCTCTCACTGCCAGAAAGTTCTTCCTGATGTTGGGTCAGAATTTCCTTTCTTGTAAATTGAATCCATAGGTTCAGGTCCTGCCCTTTTGAGCAGCAGAAAACAAGCTTTTTCCATGTGACAGCCCTTGAGATCCATGAAGATGGATCATCTTCTCTCCTATCTCGGCCTTCTCTTCTCCAGGCTAAACGATACCCAACTCCCTCAACTGTTGGAAGGCAGTTTGGCTCACTGACTTCATCTCTCTCCCCTTTCACTTCGCAGGCTGCAGAATCTCCAAAGGAGGACCAGAAAGAGGAGGAGGACCCATCAGACGAAGTGGATTCTGGCAACACCGTAACCAGTGCCCTTACCGTTCAGGAGTATTTTGCCAAGCGCATGGCCAAGCTGAAGAAAGCCCAGCGTGAGGATGACTTCAGGACAGCTGAGTCTCCTCCAGCGATGGCTGAGGAGTCGGAGTGTTTGGTAGCCCAGCCCATGAAAAGAAAGTACCCCAAGCATGGTTGTTCTGAAAGTGAGGATGGCCTTGAAGGACCAGAGGCAAAATGCCCCAGGGATCTTGGCTCAAGTGAAGAAGTGGAGAAGCTCAACACCCAGAAGAAGAAGAAGAGGAGGAAGAAGAAGAAGAAATCTAAGCACTCCAGTCCTGGCGGTGGCAGCCTTAGTTGCAACGGATCTCAAAATGGCGCCCAAGAGAAAGGAAGTTGTGGCTCAGGAACTTCCGATGCAGAAAGCAATGACTCAGAAGAGCCAAGAGGAAAGAGAAAGAACAAGGGCAAAAAGCTAGACAGGGATGCAGGGGCAGATGTCAAAAAATTGAAGAAGAAGAAGAGGAAGAAGGAGACACTCTCCAGTTAACAGTTAATGCACTCTGCAGACTGTTGACCTGGTTGAATTGTTGGTTTTTGGTTGTCCTAATGTATTAATCAGGTGCCCCAATGTTCCCACATTCATACATAGAAGTAGGGAGATTATCTCTCCCTCTTTCTCACACATGCACAAACACAAACCATGCCTTGAAGGAACACACCAAGAGTTCTCATGAAGCCACATACTGCCCACCCCCTTCTTCTGCCCTGCACAGTCACCTTGAATTTTCGGCAGGTGGGGGTGTGATAACCCCTCACCCTCTCAGGTTCGTTCAGCACAAAGGAGGGTCATCTGGACCCCCTGTGTTTTCTGAAGCAATCCTGGGCTTGTATTCATTAGTTCCTTCCAACCCCCAACACACACACAAAATCACCAAAAGGAAGAGGACCTTCGATTCACCCTCCAAACAAGACAGTTAAAGTCAAAGGAGGACTGTTTCTACTCGGTTCTGGTTTTATTCCGGGCTCGCTTGATAACTTAAGAACCAAATCAGCAAGCCTTCAATCCAGTTGCTCCAGAATCCACTGGTGATTTCGTTGAATTGAATGAATTAACAAGAAACTCCTGGAAAAGAACATCAGTGGTACCCTGATTTCCACATGTTGGCAGATAAGTGATAGGATCAATACAGGTGGTTGTTTTGGACACACCTGTCCTGCCAGTGGGTGCTGCAGGGGGTCACCTACCTGAGCAAGGTGGTGGTCCCCGTCTTCTCAGTAGACCAACAGTAACACCCCAGACAGCACCAGGTGACTGGATGTTTCCACCATTTGCATTTTCCCACAATGCCCCTGGAGGTACACTGCCTCCAGGGGAATTGTGGGGAATTGAGACAGAGGCTAGACCCAGCTCTTTGGAACCACAATCTTTTTTTAAGGGAGCCCCAAGGCAGCCATCGCCACTGGGCTCTGCCAGGGCACTGGTACCCCAACTTTGTGCCCTCCAAATGTTTTGGACTATAACGTCCATCGGCACAGCCATGTGACACGGCAGTGCTGGCAGGGTCTGATGGGATTTGTAGTTCTGGAGAACACCAGGTTAGAGAAAGGTGACCTTGGCTCTTTGATTCTCAACACCCGCCATGACTAGGATTGTGTGTTCTGTTGCCTTTCAACACTCCTCCCAGCCTTTTCTCTTAATTATGAAATGCCTTGATTTACGACGCTTGGGTTGGCTTTTCCAGCTTGCGTAAGGACTCGCCATGATATAGGATGCCATAGACTCATTTGCTGCCACGTTGGCAGAAACCAATCACCCTACCAGGCTTCGGGGAAATGATGTGATGGCTAACCCAGGCGGCCTCTGTAACAGAGCCCCAAAGAAATGTCCCTGCAGAGATTGGACGGGGTGGGGTATCTGTTAATTAGTGGTTTGCAAAAAATCAAAAACCTGCATTCCTTAGGTTTTGTTGGCACACTTCAAAAGAGCACCAGGCCTTGAGTGCAGGCAATGAATCACTGCTAGCAAAACTCTGCATCGCTGCCTATTAATGCGTGAATCCAAAGACGCCCTTCAGCCTTGGTTGCTAACTCCAGATTGCCTGTTTGGGTAGTTGTGGGTTTCGGGCTCCCTTGCGAGCCTTCTAAAGAATGAAATGAAGCTTTGGGACGGAGGCCTTCTCCAATGGAATTTGGTGTGTGTTGGGTTGTTGTTGTTTTTTTAAGAAATAAAATCTCCCCCGTCTACACTTTGATCTCTGTTTTGGTGTCTGCGAAGCTTCATACGCAAAATGCAATTATTTTAACAAAGGGGAGCGCCAATCTCGGTGGAAAATCAGGTGCGAGACCAACACGGTAAACAGATCAAGCAAATGGGGTGTGTAAGAAGCCTGTGGCTGGTTTGGAAATGATCGGAAGATCACCGTATTACTCGTAATCCCTGCACACGCATGAGTACAGTCTGCTCTTTCGCTTTGGCGCATGAGATCGTAGCATTGCGGAGTTGGAAAGGACTACGAGGATCATGAAGTCCCAACTCCCTGCAATGTAGGAATCTTTTGCCCAACATGCAACCCACGACCCACATGCAACCCACGAGATTAAGAGTCTCATGCTCTAACCAACCAAGCTATTCCAGCTGTTAAAATACTTTCCTCCCTCACATCCCATGTTCATCACTGTTTCCTATCTGCTGCTTCCCTCTCGAGCAGCCAAAATACAATTTTGCTGTGGCCCGTCATGCATTCCCTAGGAATCAAAATTATTCCTGCCGTGGCTTCCACAACCTGGTGCTCTCCAGAAGTTTTGAACTCCCGTCTGCTTTTGCCACCACGCTCCCTCCTGCCCCCTTTCTAGGCCAGTGCTTGCCACCTCCAATTTCTATAAGCTTGTACCAAAAGCAATTTTGTTTTGTTTTTAATCTGCGTACCTTTTCAGCACGTCAGAAAGGTGCATTGGCTAGATAGCTCCATTGGTTAAACTATGGTGCTGATAAGGGCAAGGTTGCAGGTTCGATCCCCGGATGAGAAAGCTGTATATTCCTGCATTGCAGCTGGTTGGACTAACTGATCCTCAGGGTCCCTTCCAACTCTACAGTTCTATGGTTCTATGATTCAGCCTTTCTCAACCTGTGGGTCCCCAGATGTTGTTGAACTACAACTCCCATCACCCCTAGCTAGCAAGGCCAGAGCTCAGGGATGATGGGAGTTGTAGTCCAACAACATCTGGGAACCCACAGGTTGAGAACCGCTGCCTTAAATGAAAGCACCTGACCAGCGCCTCCCCAATAAAGGGTGAGCCCCCTGATGACATAATAGGCTTAGTGGCCAAACAAAGCCTGGCCAATTAGTGAACCAATTTCTCTGCCTTGTTATGTAATCTGCCTGTATCCCTTACCCCTTCCTAGGGCTCAAGGTAGAAACTCGTTTTTTAAAAAATTTAAAACTGTATGACAGAGTTGTAGAATGAAATAAAAACAGTAAGCCATGACACAAAATTACAATCATGCTTCACCAAATATATGGTATTTAAATACCCCACCTGTAATGAAGAATGAGAACTTTCTGACAGTAAGGGCTGTTTGACAATTATCCCTCTGGAAGTTGTGGACTCTCCTTTCCTTGAAGGTTTTTAAACAGAGGTTGGGTGGCCATCTGTAAGGAATGCTTTAGCGGAGTTTCCTGCATTGCAGGGGGTTGGACTAGATCATGGATAGGCAAACTAAGGCCCGGGGGCAGGATCCGACCCAATCGCCACCTAAATCCGGCCGGCGGACGGTCCAGGCATCAGCGTGTTTTTACATTAATAGAATGTGTCTTTTTATTTTAAATGCATCTCTGGGTTATTTGTGGGGCATAGGAATTCGTTTATTTCCCCCAAAAAAATATAGTCCGGCCCCCCACAAGGTCTGAGGGACAGTGGACCAGCCCCCTGCTGAAAAAGTTTGCTGACCCCCGGACTAGATCATGGATAGGCAAACTAAGGCCCGGGGGCCGGATCCGGCCCAATCGCCTTCTAAATTCGGCCCGTGGACGGTCCAGGAATCAGCATGTTTTTACATGAGTAGAATGTGTCTTTTTATTTTAAATGCATCTCTGGGTTATTTGTGGGACATAGGAATTCGTTCATTCCCCCCAAAATATATAGTCCGGCCCCCCACAAGGTCTGAGGGACAGTGGATCGGCCCCCTGCTGAAAAGGTTTGCTGACCCCTGGACTAGATGAAACTCGGGAGTCCCTTCGAACTCTACAGTTCTATGATTCTATGAACCTCTCTGCGAAACGTGGTTTTACATGCATTGGCAGGGGATATGGGGAGACTCCGTGTCAGAGCTCTTGTTTTCCATGCAAAAACAAACCGTCCCAGGTTCATTTCCTCTCCAGGGTAAAGTTGCAAAAAACTGCTGCCAGACTGCACCGATTGCCTGACCTGGTCACATTCACACCATGCATTTAAGGTACTGTGATACCACTTAAAACCGTCCTGGCTTTCCCCGAAGAATTTTGGGAAGTGTAGTTTTCTAAGGGTGCTGAGAGCTGTTGTTGTTGTTTAGTCATGTCCGACTCTTTGTGACCCCATGTACCAGGCACTCCTGTCTTCCACTGCCTCCTGCAATTTGGTCAAACTCATGCTGGTAGCTTCGAGAACACTGTCCCACCATCTCGTCCTCTGTCGTCCCCTTCTCCTTGTGCCCTCCATCTTTCCCAGCATCAGGGTCTTTTCCAGGGAGTCTTCTCTTCTCATGAGGTGGCCAAAGTATCGGAGCCTCAGCTTCACAATCTGTCCTTCCAGTGAGCACTCAGGGCTCATTTCCTTCAGAATGGATCGGTTTTATCTTCCTGCAGTCCATGGGACTCTCAAGAATCTCCTCCAGCACCATAATTCAAAAGCATCAGTTCTTCGGCGATCAGCCTTCTTTATGGTCCAGCTCTCACTTCCATACATCACTACTGGGAAAACCATAGCTTTAACTATACAGGCCTTTGTTGGCAAGGTGATGTCTCTGCTTTTTAAGATGCTCTCTAGGTTTGTCATTGCTTTTCTCCCAAGAAGCAGGCGTCTTTTAATTTTGTGACTGCTTTCACCATCTGCAGTGATCATGGAGCCCAAGAAAGTAAAATCTCTCACTGCCTCCATTTCTTCCCCTTCTATTTGCCAGGAGGTGATGGGCCCAGTGGCCATGATCTCCGCCCCCTCCAAAAAAAAGAAAAAACCCCACACATGCACACTTTTCTAAAACAGCATTTCAACCCTCCTGTGCAAGAGACAGATCTCCAGTTGCTATCAACACAATCTAGCTGCAGAGGTGTGTATGGATAAACTGGGGACATTGCAACTTGTGAATGGTCGTAATTCTTGCCATTAAGCAGAGGAAGATTTTTGCAATAATTTTTATTAAAGGCTTTCCAACATATTCTACAATAAGAAACAAACTAATCTGGAAAGAAATAGTACAGAACAATATGGAAAGAAAGCAGGAAAGAGAGAAGAAATAAAATAGTAACAACCAGCAAGATAGCAATAGTCCTAATAAAACACACAATTATATATTTATGTATATAGTTCTGTACCACCGTTTAATCTTAATTTTCAATCTTCGCACAGAGTTTCCTCCCCGCTCCCACCTGGGAGGGTTATGGGAAGATTTTCAAGCAATTGCACCTGCAGTTAGAAGACTGGCCTCACCTGATGATAGGATGGGTTGAAAGTTCCCTCCTGACTGAGGAATCCACAGGTGGTGCCCACTTTGGTTTAAACAAACTAAAAAAATTCCTTCCAGTGGCACCTTAGAGACCAACTACGTTTGTTATGGGATGCGGGTGGTGCTGTGGGTTAAACCACAGAGCCTAGGGCTTGCCGATCAGAAGGTCGGCAGGTCGCATCCCCACGACGGGGTGAGCTCCTGTTGCTCGGTCCCTGCTCCAGCCAACCTAGCAGTTCGAAAGCATGTCAAAGTGCAAGTAGATAAATAGGTACCACTCCGGCGGGAAGGTAAACGGCGTTTCCGTGCGCTGCCCTTGTTCGCCAGAAGCGGCTTAGTCATGCTGGCCACATGACCCGGAAGCTGTACACCGACTCCCTTGGCCAATAAAGAGAGATGAGCGCCACAACCCCAGAGTCGGCCACAACTGGACCTAATGGTCAGCTCATACCAATAACAAACTTAGTTGGTCTCTAAGGTGCTACTGGAAGGATTTTTTTATTTTGTTTTGACTATGGCAGACCAACACGGCTGTAACTAGCACTTTGGTTTAATCACTCATCAGTGATGAATGAGGGCTCTGATTCTCTGCAGATGAAGACCTTGACTCCCCGCAACGGTCTTCCACCCAGCTGCTGTCTTATGGGAAGGAAAGCGTTTTTGCACAAAACCACAACAGTGAGCATTAGGTTCCAAAGTCTGGAAATCAAACTGCAAGACTTGGCTTACAGCTCCATGTCATGGCGACCTGAGCGTGAATCCTATTGAATTTGGGTTTAATCAAACCGATCAAGAAAAGATGGATTGGGTGATCATGTGGGCAAGCTGGAATGAGCAGAGCTGAACGTTAAGGGCCAGACATCCTTGGATGTTGTCTGGTCCAACCAAATAGAAGCCCATGTTACCTTTTGCTCCCATTCTGCCTCTTGCATTTGTTTTCGTTGTTTTCCCTCTCTCAAAATATGTAAGCTCCATGGGGCAGAGATCTCTTTTCAAACGGTTTCTCTGCAAAGTTCTAGCTACATAACAGCATCAGGCTGATGCTCAAAGATCTGTCTAGTACAACATCCTGAATCCCAACTGCCACCTTATATTTAGAAAGCCCACAAGCAGGACATAAAATCACTGAACTGAGTCTTTAGGTAAATTAGCTTGAATACAAGGCAGATCGGAGCAGGAGTCTTTCGGATGCTACTAATCTCTCTCCATGGCCCTTGGCATCAGGACTTTTGCACCCTTACTCCCATTTCGTTTCCTGCTTTCAGAAAACCCACACACATATATACACAACCTTTGCTAAAATGGAACCATCCAGTTGATTTGGACTACAACTCCCATCAGCACCAGCCTGCCTCCTGAGGAGAGTGTTTCATCGGCAGAAAATCTTGCCCATATTCTAGCAACTGATGCAGAACAGCAGATGTGGCTAATGATAGCTCGGGGTGTGTGTGAATCCTATAGAATTGAGCCTATAGAATCATAGAAGGGACCCCAAGGGTTGCCAAGTCCAACGTCCAAGCCCTAGTAGTCTTCCAAGCTAAACCCCTAGCACAGCTACTATACGGGGCTCAGATTTGGACTGGTAACCACCTTAGTACTTTGGAAGCTGTTCAATCAAAGTTTCTAAGGCAGATCTTTTTCTGCACCGCCATGCATCCCAAACGCATCATTGCGACTGGAGGCAAGTCTCCCTTCAGTAGAAGTACGGACTTGGCAAAGAACTCTTAACTTCTGGCTCCGCCTAAACTCAAATCCCCCGGGTTTACTATCCCTAGTACTTCAAGACTCCCATAAAAGTGCCTGGCTTAAAACCGTCTAACAAAAACTTCACTCTTGTGGCCTATCCCCACAACACCTACTCACTATGGGCCCCATCTCAATATCTAAAAGATATCGAGCATCCGAACAACCTGGCCACGATAAGGAAATTCTGCCCTTGGTACGTTCATTTTCCACCTCTCCATTTTGATTCTCTGGCCCCATATCTGCACAAACTTCTTATCCCAAAATACAGACGTGCTTTTACACTTGCAAGACTGGATGTTTTGCCATCTGCGGTACTTGAAGGTTGATTCCAAAAGATTCCACCTGAGAAACATCTTTGCCCCTGTGGAGATGGCAGCACCAAAACAGCGGCACACGTCCTCCTGTCTTGCGCTCTCTACAAAGACCTGAGGAACGAGATCATCACCCGACTCGTACTAACCATCCCAGGGCGCTCAACCACTGCCACAGTGTCCTTTCTCCTATCAGATCAAAATGAGCAAATAACGGCAAAGGTGGCTAGGTTCATAGCAGGGGCAATCACAATAAGGGCCACTAACTGACGGCTGATTCAGGACTTTAAATTGTGCTCTTATATCAAATTTCCCTTTCTACATATACTGTACAGTGGTACCTCTGGATGCAAACGGGATCCATTCCAGAGCCCTGTTCGCATCCTGAAGAGAACACAACCCGTGTCTGTGCATCTGCGGGTCACAATTTGCCGCTTCTGCGCATGCGTGTGACGTCATTTTGAGCATCTGTGCATGCACGAGCAGCGAAACCCGGAAGTAACGCATTTCATTACTTCTGGGTCGCTGCGGAGCGTAACCTGAAAATGCTCAACCTGAAGCATATTTAACCCGAGGTATAATGCTTTAGAGTTGCTATGGCCATTTGCTAATGTGAACAAAGTTTTATCTATCATCTATCTATCTATCTATCTATCCAATGTCTTGCAATGCAGGAATCTCAGCTAAAGCATTCATGACAGATGGCCATCCAATCTCTGCTTAAAAACCTCCAAGGAAGGGGTGTCCACAACCTCCCGAGCGAGACTGTTCCCCTGTTGAACAGCTCTTGCTGTCAGAAAGTTCTCGTTCTTCATTATGGGTGGTGGGGTATTTAAATTCCATTTGATATTTGGCGGAGTATGCTTGTGATTTTGTTGTTTCGTCCAACAGCCTGCTGTTTTTATTTCATTCTGCAATTACGTCTTAACGTTTTTAAAAGTTCTCTCTGTTCCTTACCTGGTGTGGGGGCAGGTGCGCTCTTAACATGTTTTCCAGGATTTAAGGTGAGATTTCTCACCTGGCCCTTCCTGGAGGTGATGGAGACTGAACCTTAGACTGAACCATGTCCCAAAGTGAAGGCCAAGCACCTAGAGATTGGTCTGTCTCTGTTTTGGAATTCCTGTGTTGAACGTAATTAGACTAGATGCCCCTTGGCCAACTCTGTAATTCTATCATTCTATGCATGTTGTAGGGACACGGGTGGTGCTGTGGGTTAAACCACAGAGCCTAGGGCTTGCCGATCAGAAGGTCGGAGGTTTGAATCCCCGCCATGGGGTGAGCTCCCGTCGCTCGGTCCCTGCTCCTGCCAACCTAGCAGTGTGAAAGCATGTCAAAGTGCAAGTAGATAAATAGGTACCGCTCCAGCGGGAAGGTAAATGGCGTTTCCGTGCGCTGCTCTGGCTCTCCAGAAGTGGCTTAGTCATGCTGGCCACATGACCCGGAATAAAGCAAGATGAGTGCCGCAACCCCAGAATCGGCTACGACTGGACCTAATGGTCAGGGGTACCTTTACCTTTACCTATGCATGTTGTAAGAAGAGGGTCAAAATGGTTTGGAAAAGTTTCCAGCTCTAACTATCCCATTTTGCTCCGTGGGGGGGGGATAATAGTAATAATAATAATAATAATATCAAAAAAATATTATTTATACCCCACCCATCTGGCTGCGTTTCCCCAGAAACTCTGGGCAGCTCCCAATCAAGTGTTAAAAACAATACACTATTAAATATTAAAAACTTCCCTAAACAGGGCTGCCTTCAGATGTCTTTTAAAGATAAGATACCTGCTTATTTCCTTCACATCTGAAGGGAGGGTATTCCACAGGGCAGGCGCCACCACCGAGAAGGCCCTCTGCCTGGTTCACTGTAACCTCACTTCTCACAATGAAGGAACCGCCAGAAGGCCCTCAGCGCTGGATCTCAGTGTCCGGGCTGAACGATGGGGGTGGAGACGCTCCTTCAGGTATACAGGACCGAGGAAGAGACCCTTCCTTCATGTTCTGAATCTACACCAGACCAATAGTGCCGTGTAATTCAAAATCTTGCACAGTTCTGCTTCTTAGGACAGAGAGGGTTGCCTATCTTTTTGTCTCTCTGGTCTTTGGTAGTTTTCATTCAATAGACAGGTACACAGCACTCTGTACATGCCCAAAGTCACTCTGGGGCTGAGGGATCCGGTGACCTCTGGGTCACACTAAGCCTCAGGAGATGGAGGAAGAGGAAGAGATTAGCATTTTGCAGAGCATCCCTTGCCAAGCTCTTCTTGGAGGAATCCTTCCGCAAGGTGGTTCCTCCATTTCGAAGGGTCCAGAATCTCAGAAACGGGTTTCTCCCCAGGCTCCCATCATCTTGGAGGTGGGGTCGGAAATTGAGGTGGGTTGCCTTTGCTTTTGTATGTTGGTTTCCAATGGGCTCTGGAGTGGGGATGGGGAGAGTTTGATTAGAAGTGCCACCCTCTTATGTGAAGGCCCCAGAGGTGTGAGGATTCTCTGGGGCTGTTCAGAGGTGATGGAAAGGGACTCTGCACCTGCTCAGGGGCACTGTCCTCCTGTCCTCACAACTGGATGTGTTCTAGAGTTGAACCCAGTCAGTGAAAAGAGGGGCACTCTGCACTTGCTCAGGGGTACTGTCTGCCTGGCTTTTGTTGTTTAGTTGTTTAGTCGTGTCCGCCTCTTCGTGACCCCCTGGACCAGAGCACGCCAGGCACTCTTGTCTTCCACTGCCTCCCGCAGTTTGGTCAAACTCATGCTGGTAGCTTCGAGAACACTGTCCCACCATCTCGTCCTCCGTCGTCCCCTTCTCCTTGTGCCCTCCATCTTTCCCAACATCAGGGTCTTTTCCAGGGAGTCTTCTCTTCTCCTGAGGTGGCCAAAGTCTTGGAGCCTTAGCTTCAGGATCTGTCCTTCCAGTGAGCACTCAGGGCTGATTTCCTTCAGAATGGAGAGGTTTGATCTTCTTGCAGTCCATGGGACTCTCAAGAGTCTCCTCCAGCACCAGAATTCAAAAGCATCAGTTCTTCGGCGATCAGCCTTCTTTATGGTCCAGCTCTCACTTCCATACATCACTACTGGGAAAACCATAGCTTTAACCATGTATTCACTATACATAGTGGTTTCCCATCTATATTTATATTCAATTGTATAATTTCATCTTGTCCTTATTGTTGTTTAGTCGTTTAGTCATGTCCGACTCTTCATGGCCCCATGTACCAGAGCACGCCAGGCACTCCTGTCTTCCACTGCCTCCCACAGTTTGGTCAAACTCATGCTGGTAGCTTCAAGAACACTGTCCAGCCATCTCGTCCTCTGTCGTCCCCTTCTCCTTGTGCCCTCCATCTTTCCCAACATCAGGGTCTTTTCCAGGGAGTCTTCTCTTCTCCTGAGGTGGCCAAAGTCTTGGAGCCTCAGCTTCAGGATCTGTCCTTCCAGTGAGCACTCAGGGCTGATTTCCTTCAGAATGGATAGGTTTGATCTTCTTGCAGTCCATGGGACTCTCAAGAGTCCAGCACCAGAATTCAAAAGCATCAATTCTTCCGCGACCTCCTGGCTTCACATTTGCCCTAATAAAATCCAGCCTGGCTGTGAAAAGAGGGGCGCTCTGCCCTTGCTCAGGGACACTGTCCCCCTGCCTCCCCCCTACCCACTTAATGGTTGGAAAGGAAGCTACCCGAGCCCTGGAGGCCCTTCCCCACGCCTCCCTCCCGACGGCGCCAGGCCCTCCTACCCCTCCCCGTGCTCTCTTCCTCCGGCGAGGCAGGCAGGGCGCGCCCGAGGCGGAGCCGGTCCCTCCCCAGGCGGCCCGGGAGGAAGCTCATAAATAGAGCGCGGCCGGGCGGAGGAGGGCGCCTGCCGGAGCGTAGTGCAGTGGATAGAGGGGGACGCCGCCCGTTTGCGCGCCCGCCTGCCGGGGACTCGCTGGTTCGAGACCCGCCAGCCGCCCTCCTGGCATGGCTTCGCTGCTGGGCTCATACGCCTGGTCCGAGAGACTGGAGTGCTCCGCGCTGGAGCTGCCCGACGGGGGCGCAGCATCCGCCGGCGCCGTCGGAGGGAGCCGGCCCGAGAAGGGGTCCCCCGAAAGCCGCATCCGACGCCCCATGAACGCCTTCATGGTATGGGCCAAAGACGAGAGGAAGCGATTGGCTGTCCAGAACCCGGATCTGCACAACGCCGAGCTGAGCAAGATGTTGGGTAAGGCGGACGCGGGAATGAGCGCGCGCGCAAGGAGTGCGGGAAAGAGCGCATCTCGCCATTCGAGTTTTGTTTTTTTTAAAAAGTTTTCAGGTTTGATTACTTTTTTAAAGCTTTAACATTCGGTTCTGTGTTTTTAGATCTCTCAGTTTGCTTTGCAGGCCGTCTGATTTAGCCGGCGCTCTGTGCGTAAAAATCCTTTCTGCGCGTAAAAATCGGTTCAGGGCGCGGGGTGACTGCCCAAAGGCACTGAGATCGCGGCATTTAACAAGGAGGAAAGGCCTGATCCGGCCGCAGTTCAGCAACCTCTAAGCCCGTTGAGGTTTACTTGGTGGTCCGTTCCCGAGTTCCCATCAAAAACACCGACAAAAGAGCCCCGGGTTTGGCTGTCGCTTTGGAGTCAATGGGGACTTTGGAGTGATGGGGTTTGGTCGGCGCGCTCAGGAGTCGCTCCGAAACGGGTCCCTTTCCAATGGAAGTTCTTAGGTGGGGAAAATCCATCCGTCAGCTGCGGTTTGCTCAACCTATCGGATCGGGGCCCTCAGTATCTCGGAATCGGGAAAAGCCGATGAAAAGGAATAGAGTCACTTTCTTTTTCACAAAAGATTTTCATTATCAGATTTCGTCATCTTTTTAAAAAAAAAAAAGTGGGGGAAAGCGCGAGGATGGTGGGGGTTTTTTTGCACGCGTCTCCCTATTTTTTATTCTTTATTTTGCTTAAAGCTACTTTAAAACCGTGCGAAAGTTTAAAAGATGCCTCCCTAATTCCCCACCCCCACCCCAATAAAATTAAAGCTAAATAAATAAATGACCGTGCTTTTTTATGATTAAGAGCTCACCTTTGCAAATAACCCGTTGGGCAGAATGAGATCAGTTTTCCCGGAATAAAGGTGAGGGGGAAAGGCCTAAAAATTATTGCAAACTTGACGTGTCGCAAATGCACACAATAAATCCGGGGGAAAATGTTTTTTTAGCTATGTTCTGTATGTATTGTTCTGAAAAGTGTCAACGACCTAATACTGTATAAACAATATCGTACATATTTTAGGGGAGGTGCTTGGAAAACTTTGAAAGCTCTCTGTTTTCTTCCCGAAGTAGTATTAAAGGGCAGGAGGGAGGAATAGCTATACATAACACCACTTTTATTTTTATCTAGGAAATTAAATTACAGCTTTATTTATTTTTAAATAAATGAATAGGGCATTTAAATTTGGTTTTAATGTTGGATACGGCACACCAAGAAGAATACTGCTGGATATATATATATATATATATTAAGGAATGAAGGATATTTAAATCATGTATAATTAAATAAAAAACAACACAACAGCTGTGATGTACTTATTCATATTTGTATAGTCGTTGTTTATTAAACTCATGAGTCCCTCAAGTAACCAAAAAGGTCTCCAAGCCACTGGCAACATATTTAAAAACATAAAGAAAGAGTAAATATTATACTAAAGTATAGACACATTTACACAGAAATGGATGTAATGATATAAAAAAAAAATAATACACAAAGCAACCCCCAATGATAGCAGCAAAACAAAACAAAAACAAAAACACACATTAAGAACAAGGAACAGCAAAGTGTCAAACAAAAGTCTAAGGAGAAAAGGTAGCATCTCCAGGTATTATTTTTATTTTTTTATATGAGCACTACATGTTAATAAATATTTATTTATCATCTTCCTAGCCATGTTCTACATAAAAAGTGCCTAAAGCAATACACTGTGCTAAAACATTTTTTTAAAAAAAATAAAAGTTCAACAGCAATAAGGACAAAAAACACTTATAAAATCAAGATAGCACAAACATATTCAACACTTAAAGAAATTCAGCACATCCCGTATCAAGCACAAATACCAAAGGTTTGTTACACCCGCAATTGCTTGATCTGAATTCGTTCTTTTTCTGGGGAGGTGCAGAGAGACACTTTCCCTTTCAAAACAATAATTTTATTTACAATAGAATTTGGGATCAATTTAAAATCACATGTGGGAAAGTGGTAATGAGTAGCTAGCTTGCAGTTTTCAGCGCTGAATACTTTTCTGCAGCTCTAGATGTAACCATTTAAGCCACTTATCCTGAGTTTATGTGTCCGTTGGAAGCAAATTCCACTGAAAGGTGCATTAAGCGTTTAGTCGGAACCAGTTTTAAATAGAGCACAAGGAACATTTAAATATTTGCATCAGTATTTCAGGTTTGCGCTGCCTCCCCCTGACCAGGCTGACTTAGAAATAAATGCCTCTGATTTCAATTGCATTTACTTCCAAGTAAGCGTATGTAAGGTTACAGCCGTAACTTGCTACGGGGTTGTGCAAGGGTAATCTGCAGGAATTACCCTTTTATGCCCGTGATGCTTTTCATTTGATTTCTCAAATGCTGGAGATTCAGCACATTTTCTTGGCGATCTTCATAACTATACAAACCTCTGTCCCACAGGTGAAGATCCTTTACCTGTAAATTAGGCTGCTGCCCCTTTCTCCCCACCTGTCCCCAGATTTTCAGCACCCTCTTGAAAGATGCTGTGCTCACAGTACCCATTGGGTTGCAATGCTGTGTTAGTTTCATGTAAGAGGCGATGCATCGAAATTAGCAGACGTCGCTTACTTAAAGGTCCATGAATTTCAGTGGGACTTCTTCAACTAAAACTTACTTCAATACAACCCACTCTCCCAAGCATGATTACAGCAGAGATTTATATAAGGTTCGGCCACATCGGAGGTTCCACGTTGAACCCCTTTCCTAAAAATTCCTGCCCTGGGTTTTCCTTTATCACAGCTGCCACGCAGTGCCGTGACATTTCCCTCAAGCTCGGGCGTCATGACCCCAAGATCTCTTTCCTGCGTAATCACTGCCAGTTCAGTGTATTGTTTTCATTTAGGGTTTGGTTTTATTTTCCTCCACTGTGGATCACTTTACAGCTCAGGGTGCTGAATCTCCTGAAGTCCCATTTTGCTGCCTGTTTCCCCAGTTTGGAGAGATCTTTTGGGGGCTCTTTGTGGGGCTCTTCGCGCTCTGGAGTCACTTAATGTTGTCTGCAGACCTGATTCCCACACCGTTCGACTCCTCGTTCTGCTCTCCATCACGCTGTGTTACGGAGGATCAAGCCCCAGTAACAATCTCTGCATCCGAAGGAAATTCCATCAATAGGAATACCTTGGAACACTGGGAATTCTACAGTTTTTTGGTTTTGAAAACAAGATTCCCCCAGAGTCTATGACCAGACACTCTTATGCTGGTGATAAATGATACAAGCGGGACTTCATCTGCATTGAACATTAATTAATTTGCAGGTTCTAGAAGAATAGCTGCGCAGGAGCGAAAAGGGCTGAGGAGTTAACAAGGTTTTCATTTCTGTATCACTTATCATTTCCATTGGTAGACAGCTTGCTATCTGAGATCTCAAAGAGTAGTTTGCAATAGATAAATAAGTACAAACACAGTAAGTGCCATGAAATCCATATTATTATTATTATTATTTATTAAGTGTAAATCAAACGATCTGCCAGACAAAAATATATAAACAATATCCTTGCGCAGAAACACAAAATTAATACCAACACAAAATCAATACAAAAATCAGAGAGCCTTACAAAGCAGCGTAATGCAAAATTTCAAACAACGTAACATGCAATATTCACATGACCTCTCAACCTCACTCCCTTTCCGTTCCTTGCAACCACTTTCCTCGTTTATTGCCATGCAGAAAACCTTCAAAGGCAAGTTGAGGGTTGGGACTTTTGGAACACGTTTCTTAACCTGGTGGGGGAATCTGTGGAGGGTGACAGAATGGCAGAAACTGGTGCGGGGTGTGAGGAATAGGACTCTATTTTTTGTTTTTTCTCTCTCCCTTTTAACTTGATGCAGAGCAGGCAAACGTTCAACAGGTACACCTCTCTCCCTGCTTCTCCAAGCCCAGCAAATTCTTAGCTTGTTTATCATTAATAGAACTATTTATTGATGCCTTCGCACAACAGACGCATCAGGGGCACGCAACGCTAATGGAAAAGAAAAAAATTAAAACCACATGACAAGGCAAAGCGGTTATACTGATAATAAAACTGCACCTCTTGAAATTCTGCCTGCGAAACTGCACCTAACAGCAGGAAAGGGAGAAAAAAAGAAAGGTGGCACAGGATGGGGAAGGGGGGCTGGAAAGAAATGATAAAAGCTGCCTCACAGACTCTGAGTTGTGCCTGCCGTTAGTCCTGCTCAGAGTAGACCCATTGAAATGAAGGGGGCTGAGGTTGCCCTGATTTGCATTGGACGGCAGCTTGCTCTGCTGTCATCCAGTGTTGCAGTCCAGAGTTTGGGAGCATAGCTGCCAACGTTTTCCCTTTTTAAAAGGGAAATTCCCTTATTCCGAATAGGATTCCTCGCAAGAAAAGGGAAAAATTGACAGCTGTGTTTGGGAGAGAAGAAGGATCTGGAGGGAAGTCAAGGCAGGATAGAAACGGCACAGATTTGCCAAGCTCATGGTAAACATTCTTGCTTTAAAACGAGTGTGGTGCTGATAATGCCGAGGT